>NW_024884767.1:1404523-1678947 GCF_019232065.1 Centrocercus urophasianus | reverse complement strand
AATTTTTTCTTTTTTCTTTTTTTTTTGTCCCCAAAATGCCCTTGCTTTGCTGGGGCTCAGCATACATGCAGATCTTGTTCCAGAATTACTAGGTGACTATCAGCTGTGATTTCCTTTAAATATCAAAAGATGCATGATCAAAATAACAGCACAGGAGCAACCATGGGGGTCAGTGGTTGATTGCTCTTCAGTTTGGTGTGGCAGAAAACCACAAGAAAGTGAGACCACTTGATTGCTGCTGTCACAGTGTGCTTGCTTTGCTGATGCAAGCATCTTCCCAGTTTGGTCTCACCAGTTGATTGTGTGAGAAAAGATGGGCATTTTTCTCAGTTCCATCATGCTTGCTGCTTCTTGGAAGGAAAAAGGTTTCACCTTGTTGTTTCCCTCAAGTCTGTGTTGGTCGGTGTGCCTGAATGGCTCATTTATGAGTAGTGTGGTTGCCTGCATGGATTTAAATCTCTTCCCCAGCAGGAAAGCAAAGTGAAATTTACACAATTTATGTCACGTTTCTGTTAATGCCAATGGGGTTCTCCATAAACAGGGGACAACTCACCAATGATTCTCTCATTTCATTCTACCACTGTTTGGAAAAACTGAGATTTCCTGGGGCTTTGGAAGATATGTGTGTTTTTGGACGTATTTCTTTTGATTTTTCTTTTTCCTTTTTCTTCAAATTCAGAAAGATAGCATTGCATGTCTTTGCAGTAATAAATTAGTGATGTTATCCATCTCTACTACAGTGCTCGTAAGCGACATAAGAAGTAAGATATAGAATAAAATTAATTGTCACCAGTGATAAATTTTCTGCTCCTTACTGAGAAACAGTGAGCTAGCTTTTCACGTTTCAGGAGATGGAGGGCACAATGAATTCTCCTGTATTCTGTTCAAAAACAAAGTTGGTACTTTAGCCTGCACTCCTTTACAAAATTCAGATTTGATGTTTGCACGCTGATTTCATCCATCATGTTTAACTTTTAGAAATATATCACAGCTGCGTTTGACAACAAGAAGTTTGCAGGGCTGGCAGTCTGCTTCGGAAGAATACGTTTTTTAATCAGGAAGGGCGCAGAGGAGAAGGTTCTGGAAGGAATAACTATTTCTCAGTACTTGCGGTTGATCACTGTGTTTTGGATATTCTTTTATACTGCATACAGGTATTTGGGAGAGTGTATGAAGGCATTCCAAAAGATGCGCATGCTGCGCTTCAGACCCTCTAAGAACAATTGGCTTTGCACTGGAGATGTAACAGATACTGACAGAGCAGTAGCTGGAGTTGCCCATAGAAATGTACATCACTATAGTGGTCTGCTGAAATGTGCTCCCAACGTCTTGTTTGCTTGTAAAAGTACTTCATCGGTCTTGAACCAAGGGTAAAAAACACAATTTCTACAGTGATTCTTCTGTTTGTTCGGTCTTCCTACAGTTTTGTTTTGTGGGTTTTTCTTCTTCTTTTTTTTTTTTTTTTTTCCCTCCCATGCTTTTAACTTTTTTTTTTTAAAACTGTGAGATGTGGAGTTGCACCTTTTAAGGCTCTGCCACCACACAAACTTCTGCTGAAGAGCAAGGACTGCTGGAGGCTGCTCAGACCCGCTGGGTGCCGCGGATGTACCCTGGGCTGCAGCGAGCATGGTATGGACTTGGTTAAGAGGTAATTAAATCTTCCTGGAGGAGACAGTAATTAACGGAAACCAGCGTATATTAATAATTAATTGTGCTGAAATTATAGCAATATGGTAGCATCGCAAGTATTGAAGTAGCCAAACAAGATCTTTATTAATTCACCAAACTACCTGTTTGGGTGGAAAATTTACTGTGGTGCATATAAACCTTGTGCTGCTTTGTTTAATTTTGGTGTTTATAAAGTTTAAGCTGAAATGCTTTTGCAGGTTTTCAAAATGAGACAAAGAAAAGATGTATATTCCAGCGTTTCAAAGCTCTCACAACTTTTATGGTGGATAAGCAGTTGCATCTTCTTCTTTGATTGACAGATTTGGTTGAGAATGGCTGTTGGATTTTATTCCAAGGATGTGCCTTTTTCTGTTTGCATGACAAAGCACCTGAATTTAGCCAGGATGCAGCCTTTCAGAAAGCAATTTGCATGTGCCTAGGGCTTACTGTCCAAAGTCTCTGCATATTTTGTCTGTGTTGAGAGTGCTGGGGGACATGATCTGTGAATGGGTTTGAGTGTGCAAACCAGAGTCTGCAGTCACCTGAGGCCAGGAGCAGACTTCCACCCAGAGCTGGGACAAATTGCGTTGGTCAGAGACGTGGAAAAGCAGCATTGGTGTGAAGGGTTGAGTGGGTGCAGCGTGCTGGAATTGGGGCACGGTGAGAAGGTGTAAAGGTGGGCAGGCAGAAGGGTTAAGGAGGTCTGTGGGGCCAGTGCTGGGGGTCAGAGGTTTGGACAAGGAATGAGAGCTGGGAGCAGAGCTGGAACAGGGTGCTTTGGAGAAGAAGGTCAGGAAGTGGAAGGGTTTTATTGAGTTTGGGTGAAGGATTGCCATTCCTCTGCTGCCAGCAACTGGCTGGCAAGCTGGTGGTGAAATGCCTGTCTTGGAGATGAAGCCTACAAACAGCTGTGAAATAGTGAATTAGCTGAAGTGGCAAAGGTGTGTGCTGGTATTGAAACCTGAGGCTTGTACAAGTTGCCATGTGAGGGAACATTGGCACAGAAAGACCAAACTTGTCTTCCAAAAGCAGAAAACAGGATGTCTACTTATCTAAGTTTTGAATGTTCATCTTGCCTTCCCAGTAACTTTCTCGTGAGTTGGGAAATGTGGCTACATGCTAACCACCGTTTTCAATTTGTTCTCATTTGGATCATTGGTTCATCGATTTACTAATTTTTGTCTGGAAGAACTTTGAATTTTTATTGTACAAAATAGAGCATCATTTTTGTAATGAGTAGCCATTTGATTATTTGCTGTTTTGTTGTCGATCAATACATGCCTTATGGTTTCACTTGCCACTTCACAGTACTAGTGTTCCTGGAGGAAGAATGTGTAGCTTCTTTGGTGCCCAGTGCCACGGGATTTAAGTCCCACAAACCCAAGAAAATATGTAGTTTTAGCAATGGCAGTAGGACAAAGAAAGGTGAAAGGCAGAAGTACTCACTGATTATTGGCTGCTCATTTTGAGACATCTAGCCTCATGTTATTATAGTTTTAATTTTTGTTTGATCTTGAATTTTTATCTCAGAGCACTACATAAGTCACTAATACATATATACAGCTTCCACAGACTGCTACCACTAAATGTAAGGCTGAGATATGCTATTTTATGATGGTGAGTATCCAGAAGGTGAGGAACAGAAAATTATTCTTCTAATTGTGCGAAGTTTGTTTTAAATGGCTGTCCTGCAATACAGAGCAATCTCCTGGCCCACCCACGGGAGAATAATGTCAGTGATGGATTACGCTGTGAGGTTACTTCAGGAAGATGCAGTTGCAGACTCACAGACTGTCCTCCTGCAGCAGCCTGACATTATACCACATCCTGGAGCCTGCTATCTGTTTGAGGCTAAAAATATATGATCATATGATTCAGGACAGCATTGCATTTGGGGAGAGACACTTAATGGTGATCCTTCCATGCACATAGCAGGTGTAGAAAAGGGCACAATCCTGAGGAAAAAGTCTAGGTGGGTAGGTCTTCTCCATGAACATCCTGTAGCTGCAAACTGAGGGTATCTCAGCAGTGGTGATTGTGGTTGGGGCTGCTTGACTCCTGTTCCCTGGATGTGCAAAAGAACAGAAAGGTTGCATTGAAGCTGAAGTTTCTTCTCTGGTGTCTGTCTGGTTGAGGCACAGACCTCTTAAATTCAGGTTGCTAAAGGTAAATAATGGTCAGATTTACTTTATTTTATTATTTTATCTATTAAGAGAGGTCTTCCTCAGACTAACAAAAGATATGTTCATTCAGAAATCTTGATTTCTTTAAGCTTTGGGATATTTCTCTTACAATTTCAGAAAGATGAGAACGTAAACTGTGCAGTTGAAAGGTGGAAGTAATAAGAGCAAGGCATCTTATGTTTTTTCTTACTTACTTCCATTAAGTCTTTGTCTTGGTGGAAAATAAAATGCTATTTTTTCAGTGGTGCGTCTTCTTTTACTCCAGACCTTCAATTATTCTTGCCAGGGGACTCTTTGGCTTTTCTCTGTCTTATAAACATAGTGTTCAGACCAAAGGATAGAACTGAGCAGAGTAAAATAATTACCTCTTCTTTAATATAATACATACTGCTTGGTTTTATATATAAAACATTGTCACTAGTACTGCCTACAATGCTTGCCTGTTTTTTAATTTCTTTTTTAAATAATCCATTTTGCAGTCCACATGCCCTCCAGGTTCTTTTTATAATACTGCTGCCTTGCCAATTATTCTCCATTTCATATTTGTGCATTTGATTTCTTATTCCTGAGCATAGTACTTTACATTTATGTGTATTGAATTTTCTCTTATTAACGTTCCTTACTCTTTTTGTTGCCCCATAAGGGCTCATAATCTTTCCCAACTTAGGATCTACACTGTTGTATTTCTACATACAACTCACTAATGAAGGTCCTTTAATGGAAGTTATTGAGGACAGCAAGAGCTTTCTTGAAATGTCCTCTCATTTTTAGAAACATACGGGTAATGGCTCTTCAATTATTATGATTTTTTTCCAAGCAGCTGCATGCCATTTTTTAGTTTCATGATGGTTTCCTTTGCTTGTGTCAATGTCGTGATAGGCCAAGTGTCAAAACTCTTACATCCTAACAAGGGGATAGCTTAACAACACTTCCTTTTTACCCTCTATTCAAACACCTTTTTAAATAAACAAAATTGAGCTGTCTGGTTCTTTCCCTGGACAGATTATGTTGGCTTGCTCTTATCTTTGTATTTGGAAAGTGTTCTTGAATTTGTTTCTGCAGTTGTCTTCTCTGATAGCAAGAGTCATGTCTGCATTAAATTTCCTATTATGTTTTTTTGTGTGTGTGCATTTTAATACATGCTGTGGCATTTTAAGGTTTTTGTTGCTTTTTTTTTTTTCCTCAGTAAAATGAGTGCAATATGTGCAAACAGGCCAAAACTATGACTTCTGCTCATCATATGAGTGCTCTGACAGTGGGACAGAGAAGCTGGGCAGCTCATTTCCAGTCACCTTCATCTCACTTTTCTGTACAGTGGTGGTGGTGTGAATTTGAGTTTAATCTGAAGTAGTAAATAAGCTCAGATCCTCTTTTTTTTTAGGCTATTGCAACAACGTGGTTAAAATCTCACTGCCATTTTAGTGGTGGTGATTTAAGACTTAAGATTTTAGGTTTGGGCCTTGCTCCACGGATGCATTTTATCAATGCTTGAGGCCTGTGTGTTGAGTGAGGCCATTCAGGGAGTTCAGGGCATGTTCTCAAGCTCTGGGTTCCCTGTGGTTCAGGCAGGAAAACAAGCTGTGGAGAACCCAGAACAGGGGGTGCCAGCTGGGGACGAAGAAAGAAAAGGTTCAGGCAGCCTTCACCTAATTGCAATGGTAAACATAGCTCAATTTATTACTGGACTGTCCTGAGTCCTGGGACAGTCCTTGCAGTCAGAGGAGTCTGGCAGTACTGCATTTTCATGGTTTTTAAATTGGACCTCCTTGAAGTGAATGTTATTTTGTTTCTTTCCTTTCTGCTATCCCTAAAGAAGGGACTGTCTTCGAAAGGCAGAGGGAATTTCAATCAGGGAGAGAACTTCAAGCAATTAATGCAGTAAATTACAGTCACACTGTAATTTAGAGTGTCCCATGCTTATATTCACTTCCACTTTATTTGCAGTAAAAGCAATTGAGTTTAATTCTATAGATACCTCTATAAGCTTCCATATATGTATGTATAATTTTATATTGGTACTGGAAATGTCTTGCTGTTAGGAGATGTGCTTGTAAATTCATCTAACAAGACTGGAAAGTTAATACTGTTCCATTGTTGGGATTAAGTGTGTGTTGGTAGTTTGAAGAAAGCAGGTGTCATCTGTACTGTTCTGTGATAATCACTTTAATATTCACAAAAACTGGCAGTTAGTCTTGAAGACTCTTTTGTTGGTTAAATTACAGTGAAATCAGTGGCAGCTTGAACTCGCCTGTGCTGTCATGTTGGCATATTGCAGGCTTTCATTGGAAAAGTCTGCACTTTCTGAAGAAAATATTTGAATTGAGAAACTGAACTATAATTCCTTAATAAATATGTTGTTCTTGACAGTCTCAGAACAAAATGGATCATTTGGCTGACAGGCTGTATGATTGTGTCATAAATATTCGCTGATTTATGAGACAAAGTAAGGATTCTATCTGTTGCTCATACAAAAAAAGTTGTAGTGCTTTATCAGATATTTGTAATTACAACATTGAGATTTGATTAAAAAAAGAAAAAGTCCTTTGCTTTCCTTCTTAGCATTTCATTTGCCATTCCTCTCCCACAACTGCTAAAGAGGAGGGGTTTGCTATGGATGGCTCTGCGTGTTTCTGTTTGTGTCATCCTTTGAAGCAAGGTGATGGTGGGGTGTTGGTAAAAGCTATTTGTTAGGTAGGGAGTGTGGGTGCGTTAAATGAAATTTCATCAGGTGTGTCAGGAATAATGAAGCACCCTGCTGAATCTGGAACTGCCTGAGAAGTGAAGGTTATGGCTCCCATCGACAGCCTCCTGAACTCTTTGTCTCCTTTAATTGTTTATTATTAAAACTCTCCTGAATCAATGTATATTGTTTAATCTGCCTAGAAATGTGAATTAGAAGTCAAGGCCTTTTTGAGTAATATAGCGAAAAATTGTCTGAATTTATTGCACTTTCAGAGAGTGCTTCTTAAAACTGGTTAACCTGCAACTCAGCAGCTGGTGTCTCCTGCATTCATAGTCTCTGCTTTTCTCAGCTCCATCCTGCAGATCAGAAAACTTCTGGGGTGATGCCAGCATTGATGAAATATTTATAGAGTGCTGTATGTGGAGAGGATGTTTTACAAACTTAAAGGCATATTTCCCGTCCTGGGGAATTACGTTTGTTTTTCCTGTGCGTTGTATGTATGTTGTAAAATAATACAGATGGAAGTTGGTTTTCTGAGTTGAAGCAGGAAAAGTGCCTGATCAACAAACAAATGCTTAGTGCTTGTGCACAGGACAATATGTAAAAAATACAAGGCTCACAGAGATAAAGGAAAGCTTCAGATCAGAAGATTAAAAAAAAACCGCTTGAGAAGTGTGAAAATATGCCTCTAGTTACAGTAATGCTTGACAAGCACATCTGAAAGGTACACATTGGTGTTTTTGAGTTTTGTTGCAGGTACTGAAATTCACTGTCACTTCTAATTTTGCTATCTGTATATCTACGTTTTTATAAAAGAGATGTTTAGTCTTCTGAGACTAATATCTGTTGAGCTGTGTAACTATAAACATAGTTATGTGTATTTTAAAATCTTCTTAGAAATAAGGTGAGAATGTAATACAGCAAAGCCTGAAGAAAACGCTCTTTAAAGATGCAGCTCAAACAATTTCTTGAGTTATGGTTGGGGAACCTATAAAAAGTGAATGAGAGGCACATCATGTTTTCACAGAACATTTTTAATAGATAATTAATAAAAAATCAGGCTGGAATACAAGTCTAGTCACATTCTAGTTGTTCTGAAAGCTGCTTTTAAATCTTTCCCAATGTTCTCTGAAAAGCTCTGTGAGTCTGTAGTTAATTATTCAAAATTAGGAAAAATAAAACAGTTTGGAGCTGCCTGGTGTTAGTTTTCAATTTTGTGTGTGATTAAAAAACCTCACAGAATAATGCAAAATGTCATAAAGCTGTATTTATTGTTACCTTGCAGTGTCATATATCTGGATTGATCAGTGTTTCACTCATGCTACTATCTAGTAAAGCTCCTGTAAAATACTTTAGAAAGTTGGAAAAGAACACTTGTTTTAATATTTAGACTGTGACTAAACAAATGCATTTGAAAGCATACAACCATGCACACAGCAGGTTTTCAGGATGCCTTCTCTCTGTTCTAGGCTCTTTCACAAACACTTTCTGAAAGCTGCAGACCATATCAACAACTCAGGTTATGTAGGAGAAGTTTAGATTGGATGTTGGGAAGATTTGTATCTCAGAGTGAGTGATCTGACGTTGGAACCGGCTCTCCAGAGATTGGTGGAGTCCCCAGCCCTGGAGGTAGTCAAGAGATACGTAATCCTTAAGGGCATGGTTTAATGATGGGAACCTGATAGTGGTGGTTAGCCTTGATGATCTTTGATGTCTGTTTTATTTTTATTTTTTGCAGCTTCAATGATTCTGTGACTATAGGAGAGTCATGGCAGTGCATTGGTTAGACTCATATACCATCTTGGCCCTTAGGAGCCCAGTCAGTTGAAATACACCTCATCCAAAGCTGAAAATCAATTTTTCTTGTTTTCTTGAAAAATCTAAGCTGCTGCATACCTGCATACATAGTTTTGATTCACAGTCACCAAGCAGTGAAGAAAGTACACCTATAGGAGCCTTTATTTTCACTTCTGAAGTGCATGTAATGCTCAGCTCCAATAATTGGACATGTTCTAAAACAAATTGGGTTTGTTTATGCACATGCTGAAATTGTGCTTATTTTCTCATCTTAAATGTTACTTCTGTCATGTCATTTTACTAGCTGGGTGATGCACCACTGTGGCCTGTACTCACTCATGTAGTAATTAAAAGATAGTATGAGCAAAGGAAAAGAGAAGGTGGGACAAGGTGAACTTTGTGATTACAAGAGAGGCATATTAGAAGAATTAACATATATGAAGAAAGATGACTGTTGCATTTTTATAGTTGAAACTGAGTGTACTGCCTTTCCATTTTGGTCAATGTGTTTATGCGCAAACTTGGAAGGCAGAGTTAAAATCTTCTATGTCCTTAGAGCAGTTAACTGTACAAAACCTGCATTCATTGAATCATAGGAACATGTTGATTTAATTAAAATCTTTTTTTTATTCAAATATGGAATAAAATTAGAGGCATTCTAATAGAGGCATTGTCAGAATTCGTAGGCTGCCTGCACTCTTCATCCACTCCTTAGCTTATTCAGTTGTATTCTCATTCTCTTGTCATGCCTCTTTGTATGAAATCATTAAAATTACTATTCCTACCTACAGCCTGGGTATGGTCTGTTGTGTAATCACTGCAATTACCACACCAAGACTGACTTTATGTTCAACTCCTGTGATTTAATTCTCTTACGGAGCCATGATGGGAGCAGCCAACAACCAAACTTTTTAAAGCAAAGCGTTTGTTCAGACCTAAAGCAATTTGAAAGAAAGCATCTGAAGACAACAAAAGCTGTCTGTATATGTAATTTTTTCTGACTAGGAATGTACAACTCCCCTGATGCTTATCCAGTAAAACAAGCTTCATCTGATTCTTCCAAAAAGCCTTTCTCAGTGTGTTTCCCTGGATAGCCCCTGGCAATTGACACGAGCTTATCCAAAAAAGATAAGAGTTTTTTCTTCCCTTCCGGCAGCCCAGGTGACCTGAAGAAGCATTTGTGCCCTAAAGATTTCTCTTTTGTATGCTTGGTTCCCCTCCCCCCCCCCCCCCCCCTCCCAATCCCCCTCCCCCCCCCCCCACCCGTTGCTGTGTCAGTTTGGTTTAGTGAATGATGCTACATAGAGATACAGTACGGCCTTACAGAGTCTCAGAGTCATACAATGGTTTGGGTTGGAAGGGACCTTTAAGATCATGCATTTCCAACCCCCCTGCTATAGGGAGGGACACCTCCCTCTAGATCAGGTTGTCAAAGCCCTATCCAGCCTTGAATGCTTCTAGGAAGGGGGGATCCACAGCCTCTCTGGGCTCTCTGGGCAACCTGTTCCAGTGTCTCACCAGCCTCACTGTAAAGAATTTCTTCCTAGTATCTAGTCTAAATCTGCCTTTAAATCTTCCCCTTTAAAGCCATTTTTCCTCATCCTGTTGCTACATGCTCTTATAAAAAAGTCCCTCCTCAGCTTTTTTGTAGGCCCCTTTCAGGTACTGTCAGGTCATTATAAGGTCTCCCCCTTCCCCCCTACCCCCAAGCCTTATCTTCTCCAGGCTGAAGAGCCCAATTCTGTCTGCGTGGGGGAGGTGCTCCATCCCTTTGATCATCTTCCTGGCTTTCCTCTGGATCCGCTTCAACAGCTCCATGTCCTTCTTGTGTTTGGGCCCCAGAACTGTATGCAGCAAAACTCCAGGCAGGGTCTCATGAGAGCAGAGTAGAGCGGTAGAATACCTCATTTGACCTGCTGATTACACTTCCCTTGACGCAACCCAGGATACTGTTGGTCTTTGGGGCTGCAAGCGCACATTGCTGGCTCATGTTGAGTCTTTCATCAACCCACACCCATAAATAGTTATCTGCACAGCTGCTCTCAAGCCATTCTGTGCCCAGCCTGTATTTGTGCTTGAGATTGCCCCAACCCAGGTGCGAGACCTTGCACATGGCCTTGCTGAACTTTGTGAGGTTATCATGGGCCCACCTCTCAAGCCTGTCAAGGTCCCTCTGGATGGCATCCCTTGCATCCTTGAACACGAGCCAGTTGCTGTAGTGCTAGCTGCTGGGCTTGTTTCCTGGCCCGTTATCATCTCCTAATCCATGTATGAATGCATGGATTGTGGAAACAGTGTGTTGATGTGTCAACAGTTTGCCTTGCCACAGCTGTTTGTGAGCAGCGTATGATTTTGTCAGGTAGGGAGAGAGCAGGTTAATGTGGAGTTTTGTGAATGAAACAGAACCAGTGCCCATAAGAGAGAGCAGCTACTTTAGTTAAACATAAGTATTTGATGAGTACAGGCCGGGTGTTCAGCATTCTGAAATAATGTTTAAACTGCCCTAAATGTCACAGTGGTGTTTGAGCCCTCTTTGTACAGCAGGACTTAAGATGCAAGTATGGCAGATTTGTGAGTTATCTGGAGATGTGCCTGGCTGCTCAGGTGCTCCATGGACACCCCATTTCTTTTTCCTTTCACCTGCTATTTAGCTTTGGGAACTTCCCAGCATTTCTTCTGCTTGTTTTTCCATCCAATGCATAGGAGCCAGACACGGCTTCTATGTAGTGATAGAAAGGACTATGGCATTTGTGATGATTTATCACTAATGGGATCCCTTGGCTTAGATATAATGAGATGTCATTGCATTGTAATTTTTTTCTTTTTTCTTTACATTTTTCTTGAAGTTTCAAAACTCATGAAACTGTCATTTTCCAACCCGTGGATAATTTGCCTCTTATTATTATGTATTTATTACTTAGAGTCCGAGAATGCTGCTGACTGAAGTGGTGAAATAGAAGTATTTTCTGGTGGTAGAATTACTGCTATCTTTGTTTTTAATGTTGTGCCATTTTTAAAAGTAAGTAAAGTTCAGCTGTTTTGTTTTGTTTTGTTTTGTTTTTTGTTATTATTAGCGTAACTATTGTTCGGCTGTAGGATCTGTTCAGAGGGCAGCAGGCTTGTACTGGTATTTGCTTTCTTTTCTAAACTGAAATGCTTCATGTCATTGAGGACCTACTAAGTACTTACACAGCTGAAAGCATCCTGCACTTCTGTTGGATGGTGCGTGGGAGGAGATACATGAGAGGGTTCTGAAAAAGACAAACCCGTTCAAGTGTCTTAGCTGTGATAGGACTCAATATGATATATTGTTATGTGACTGTGAAATATTAATACAGTATGTGATAGGCTTTATCAGGATGATTTGTCTGTATGCTGTTTCTCTAGCATTTTAAGCCTTTTCCATCCAAAACACGTATCACTGAATCTCAGGTCTGCGTTAACTGTCCTAAAATATCATGGCTGCTGTGTCTATCTTACAGTTGATGTGAATCAACTCTGAGTGTAAACAGCTGCTGAACAGAGGTGGATTTCATTCTTTTCAATACCCTGCCTGCTCACAAAGACCAAAAAAACCTGAAAATGTGTCCTGCAATCCAAAACACAGCTAGCCAATCTGGCTTTGGGTTTACTCGTTTAACAGCATTGCCATAACCTTGAAAAATAGGTAAGGAGCAGAGGACATAGCCCAGAAATCTTATTGGGTAAGGGGTTGGTTTTGGATCAGCACCAATGGAAGGGCCTCCAGCTCCTGAAGGGGGGCATCCTTTCTGAGTGGCACAGGCTCTAAGAGCAGTGTCTTAACTCAGCCATGCCATTTACCTTTCAAGTGCTGCAGGCTAGAGGAGTACTGTGAGCATTGCAAGGCTGTAGTAATTGTTCCATATCTATGCCATGGGCAGGAGTAGCATGTTTCTGTGGTGCAAGGAGCCAAGAGCTGCTTCTTTCCTCCCACCAGGAGGCCATGCTTGGGTTTGCATCCCTGTTCCCCCACCCCACCCTGTGCTCCAGTGTGTACAGTATGCTGATAGGAGTGAGTCACCTCTTTTATTATGCTTTGAATACTTTCCTCCCAAATGTAGCTCATTTTCTTCAGGGAGGGGAAAGAATTTATGCTGTCCTGGTTCCTTATTTTTATCAGGGCTCTGCTAACAACTTCCAGCTGAGAGTTCTTGGTATTTTTAGTCTGAGATATTTAGCTATTTGAGCCTCTATACATGCTTTCTCCTTGATATATATTAATTGGGGAGAAAAAATGGCTCTTGTTAGTTAATATATTAATGAGCACTCTTGCCAAATTGTCTGTTCTTAATCTTAGGAGTCTGAACGCTTCAGAATTTTGGGGAAGTCTGAGCTTAGCTCTTAAGTATTTGAATTAGTCTCATTACTCCATTCTGTGACTGATGTTTCTGTACCTATGTTGTCATAGAATGTTAGTCCTTATGTATAGAGGTTGTCTTCAGTATTAAATTTATTGTTATATATATATATATAAAATTAATTTTCTGCTTAAATAGCTTAAGAAGTAAATAGACTAAAAAGAGCAAAAAAATTATAAACTGGCAACTCACATTTTGTCTCTTTGATGTTCTCCTTGTTCCTTTTTTTTTAAGGTCCTTTTGAGTAGCAGAATCCTGTGTCTTAGTGCTCATGTTAGTGCTGTATTGATTGTCTGGCATATGGTCTGATCTAGTCTTTTAATATTTCAAGTATTGAACCTGCTGGCATCTTGTATACACAGCATTTCCAAGTTTCTGGATAAACTTACCCTTCCATGAAATTTATATGAATGCTGCTTTGAAAGAAAATTCTAAAAATATTTTAATATTGATCTTCTGCATTTAAGCAGCGCTTTAACTTGTTTAACCATGGCATTGCAGATCTTACTGTCATCAGTTATTTTCTCTTGTCCTAACAGAATTTCAGATGAAAGGTGAAAAGCTTTGGTAGAGTTGATTTTCTGCACTAAAAACAATAATCTGTTTGAATGTTAACTGTTTACATCACTGGACCAGTATCTTTTTAGACAAATTGTTCTACAGAAACTACTCTTGAGAATGTTATTGCATAGCTTACTGATTATACATATATTTGCCACAGTGAAATGTACCGATTCCACTATGAGCTAGTGCAGTGTCTCTGTAGGACTGCAGGGGGCTGGTAGAAAATTCCATTTTAAATAAGTATCATTTGCTTTTGTGTGTAAGTCTTCCCGTTGTCATCTCAGAGATGTTTTATTATGCAGGGTGGTATTATTGTGTTGCTTTACTCATATCCACTTAGCTATCTGATGCAGTTCTGCAGAGTGAGGGAAATGACTTTGTGCCATCTATGCAGCATCTTTGTCCTCTGGTTGCCAGTCTGATCTGTGGCATAAGTCAGAGCTGCCTGAAGGCTGCCAACAACCACCAGGATGTATCCTATTAATTGGGACCAGCTGGATACAAGTATGTATTGGCAGAATGCAGTAGCTCTTCATCACCCAACTATTCCTTTTGGGAGCTTGAACCTTCCAGTAGCATTTGCAAAGCCGAATTTCTTAAATATGCCATCTAAAAGAGTAGTGGTTCTGTTTTTGTTTTTTTTTTTTTTCCCCTTCCTTTTCTGATTTGTTTTTAAATTTGCTTAATGCTGCCTTCTTAGCTGCTTCCTGAGGTTGGGCAGTCACCACTCCCTATGTAGACGTGTCTGTTTAGCTTCGAGGACCCAGTTTAATATGCGTGCCCCAGTTTTCTCAAAGCACTTAGAAAAATTGTTTCTGTGTGTACTTCTTAAGCAGGAAGAATTTAACCAGGGAGAATTTTTGTTGATAATTGTAACCTTCTTGGAAACTTGCCATTCTACTGCTGTAAGCCATGAGGCCTCTTAAAGATAGGGTTAGGATGTTTTGCTTTTAGCTGTGAGCTGCTTTTTTGTGCTTCTTTGTAGAGAGATGTGTCTCCATTCCACCTTCTAAAAATAATTTTAGGAAACTGCTGTTGTTTGGTATCACCAGTGCATGTGTACCAAGGTGACTGACACTGCCAAGAGGCTGTAGGGCAAGCAGGTTGCAGTCTTTAAGGATGCTGTGTGTCTGTACTGGGGCTTCTCAGTGGGGCCACCAGATGAACTAAACACTTACAGTGTCTTGAGCAGCTTAACACTTACAGTGAGAACAGTCAAAATTTCATTACTCTTAATTGTTTTGTAACAGGTTAAGATGATTGCACTGTTAGCATCTTACTGGACAGTTCCTTGGCTTTTTTATTTGCATATCCTATCCTGAATAGCTTTATTTTCTATTGGCGACTGAGCTTCCCGCGCAATTTGTTTTAAACTGAGCAGCTGGCTCCTTTTCTCTGCTATTTGTACAACTACTTTTTTTGTCTGTCCTTCAGTCTGAGAAGCAATTTGGTCAGGTATTTGGAAGAAAGGAAGATGTTAGAAGTTGCAGTGAGTGACTGGTGTACAAAAAGTGTGTAAGTTGCTTCAAGCGTATATTTGAAATCTGCTACTCTAGTAATGACCAGGCCAAATCTTGCTTTGCTTATGAGATCTGACAATATCACGGTCCATGTGATTTCATTTGTTGTATTCATAGAAGCCCTGGGGAGTGAAATAACTAGAGCAGGAATGAAGCTGTGCTTTCCTGCACAGCACAAGAGAGCATTGTAGCAACTCGGCCACTAGGAAAAATGGCAGAGAGGTTTCGTATGTGTGTGTTTGTGTGTGTTTGTGTGTGTGTGTGTGTGTGTGTGTGTGTGTGTGTGTGCACTTGGGTGTGTGCATATTAGAAGCACAGTCACGTACCAACATTACTGTGACGCGTTAGCCCTTGTAAATAGGCGATAATCATCCTTTCGGTACCGGGTAGGTCGGACTGAGCTGAGCTCTGGGCCGTCAGGGTGCTTGATAATGCCTTTGTTACCAAATACCCTGTTAATCTTCAGTTTCAGTTTACAGGTTTGAATATAGTCCTGCTGTTGTAAAGTTAACGTGTATACATAAGAAAGTTCCTATGCATTGTTCACCTTGAATGAAATGTAAAAAGCCCTTTAGGGAGGCTTATCTTCCTTTCTTATCTGCAAATGTGTTAGAATGCTTGTGAAAGAGGAAAGCAACAGCCTGAAGAGCTGCCAGTTGGCTCTGAAAAGTTGTTTTTAGAAATAACGCATGAATACTTGCGATAGGAGCATTAAGGGAACCTGTTACTCACTTAAGGGTAGTGTACTGAATGCTTAAATTTGGGATTGAAATCACAAAACTAACCATAAAGTTAAAAGACAGATATTCTTGTTTTAGTTTCATTTGAGGATTGTGACACCACTTCAGCATGGTGTCATTCATACCACGTTCAGATCAATACAAAACTGTAGATCGTGTAGGCATTTGACATGTGTATTAGACGCACCCAAAACATTTTGAACAATGCAAAGATATCAAATCTTGAGAGACTGATAACTTTCCAAAACAATAATTCTGTAAAACTGTCTCTCCAACTTTTAGGGGGTAAGACTTGCATATCTTGACATTGTAAGTGGCAACATACTCTTTTATTTCTTCACTGTGTGTAGAGAAAGTTATTTCCTAGTCTGTTGAGTGGAAAAAGAACAGTTTTGAAACAGCAGGAAAGGTCATACTGCTGAGATGAATCATGAGAAATTTCAGTCTCTAGACAACCTTTACTTTTGCATTCCCTTAGACAACATTATTGAAATAGCTATAAGGAGGGATATAAAAACAAATCATTGTGACCTCTTGTATTTTGATTCCAGAAAATTTCAAAGTGCTCTCATATTTCAGTGGATTATTGAAATTGTCACTGTACAGGCATGGTAAAACTCATAAAAGAGAAGCAAATGTTGTCTGACCGTTGAATGTGATGTGAGATTTCTATGATCAAGCAATAACCTTTTTTCTGTTTTTTTTTTTTTTTCTTCTTTTCTAAGTCAATAGTATAAGATTACTAAAACAGAGAAAACTCTTTCCCAGTACCTCTCTTTGTTTTACAGATTGGTCCTCCAAATGAAGCAGAGAACTACAGTTGAAGATGTTTATTTTTGCATGCAATTTTAAAGAGTTGAAAAGTAAATTAAACTAAATATAAACTTCGATTTGCAGCCTGAATGCAGACTGCAGCAGCATTCCCATGTAGTCATACGGAAATGTCCAGCTTGTCTTAGAGCTGTAATGTGGCAGGAATACTAAGAGCAAGCCACCTACAGTATTAGCAGGAGACAGCCCTATGGGCAGGTCCCATGACCTTTGTGGATCTCAGCACTGAGGTGCATGAATAATGAAACAATATGTGCCACAAAATCCTCTTTCTGCCACAAGAAATGGGCTCTGGTCTTAGGGGCTGCCCTCTGTTCTGCAAACACTGGTGGGGAAGATTGCCCTAGTATCTGTGAGCTGGCCTGTGTGTTCCTCCTGCAGAGGAAAAAATGGTGTCTGGCTGGTGCCATTCACCCACCACCCAGCACAGACAGATTTTACCCCTTCTCCAAAACACAATACAAGAAGCCTGTGAGCCAGCATTGTCTTTCTCAGCACCAACAGGGCTGTTACCATCTGCATACAGATGGGATGTATGCTGTAGGGTTGCAAGGAATTTCTTTTTTTCCCATTGCTGGCCACAACAAATCTGGTTACTTAGAACCATGATTGTGATTCAACAGGGGACGTGGTGAGGGATCTAGTGGAAATCAGATGCACAAAAAGTGCAAAGGCCTGCTCAACACCAAGTTCCAGTCATCACATGGGACTTGACAGTTCTAATGACTGGTGCCCATAACAGGCTGCTTTGGAAAAAGAGTTTTTATTAAGGATTATCTTCCTGTTCTGTGATTGTTTTATCTGCAGGGAGGGTTACTGAAATTGTAAGGTTCTCATTGCAGAAGTTTTATAACTGTAGGCTTCATGGAGCCACAGGCTTCTAGCCGGGCTTACTTTGCTGACTTTTCTCCAACTACTCTTCTACCCCCCTTCCTTCCCCTCAACATTTCTTGTGATAATGAGAGACTGAATAGTGTAACTGAGAACACTGTAGAGATCAATTGTGTTTCTAACTGCATCTCTCTGTCTGTTGCAAATTCTTGATTGATGCACTTTGAGGCTTAGGTACCTTTTGTTACGCCTTGCATTTTTTTCAAGGGCATTTCATTTTGGTCTTGGACTTTGTTGGTTTCTTTGTGGTGGAAGATGGCTGAATTCCTGGGATTTAGGTTGCAACCCGTCCACATTTTACTGTGATTATCACAACAAGGCTTGAGTTCTCCTCAAGACAGAGCAGCAAGGAACCACTGAGTAACCATCTTCTAAAAAGCAAGGACGTTCTTATTTAGGTCAGAGGCACAGTGGAGAGAACACATTATAAAGCAATGAGCGGCCTTTAACCATGCTGATCTTGCACAGATTGTCTGTCTCACAGTGGACTTGACAGATCTTTATCTCAGTTGTGCTTGTTTAGTTGTTATTCCAATACATGCATTTTTCCCCCATGTGTTATTTTACGGCTTAAGGATGCTTTCATGGCTACTCAGTGCTCTGCATCTTCAGGGGCTGATCTGCACCCTAGTATTGTACTGTGGACCTTTCTAGCAGGTCCAGATTCCACACAGAATTGTCTCATTGGCCAAGCGGCAGAAAGATGAGATTACATGTACAGGTAAGATAGGCTGTATGCTCTGCATGGAGTGGCTACTGAATTAGCTCCTAATTTGCTGTGATGGCAGCACACCAGGAGATGTCTTCAGTGGACGTTGAAGATCCCATGTTCTGGAGGTTCTGGGTTTATACTTTGGGCTAGTCTTTTGTCTGGTCCTGCAAACTGAACATTCTTCACTGTGTGTAAGGTTCGCAGCTGCACAAGGTTCAAACCCTGACGTTCCACTCAAAGTGGAAGTGCACTTTCATTTCTGAGGGTGGCAGAACTTCCATTTTCAGTCACACAAGAATCCAGTTCACACAACGTGTGGTCAGTGGAGACGACTGGGGAACTGCCAGCCATCTGCTTGTGGCCCAACTCCTGATTGCACCCAGTGCTGTCAGAACATTCGTGCTGTTTTCCTCTCTGCTGCTGTAACTGTCTGAACCTTCATCTGGTACCTCTGTCCATGTCTGGCTCGCTCTCTTGGCTGAAATATGATTCTATGTAATGTTACGTATCACTCTGGTTATTTTTCTCTGTCCTCCTTGCGCTTTACTCTTACCTGAAGACACATGTGTACTGCCTTCAGTGTTTGCTTGCTTTTCTTTTTTCCTCACATATCTAAAGAAACAGTGCTTTAAAAAACAAACAAACAACAACAAAAACTCCACACACTTAAAAAACCAACCAAACAAACAGAAAAACATCTTAGGTGTGGTGGTCTTCTTCCTTATGAAATATAGACTTGTTTTCTCCTTTATTCAGATTATGTAGTCGCTCCTTTGTCAGCTTTCATGTGAACTTTATATGCACAAGAACTCTTTTTTTCCCTCACTGTTGCCTGCTTTTGTGTTGTGAGATGGTATAGAAGACGTAATTTAGATCTGAAAAGGACATTTTATTATTTAAGACAGGCATTTTTCACTTGCACAAAGAGCAGCCTTGGATATGATTTATAGTTTCTAATTGACATAAAATAGATGAGTAATTTTGAGCTCCATGAATTAATTTTGTGCTCTGGGCCTTTGTTTTGTGTTTTATTTTCCCCTGGTGCTATGTATTTTTCCTGAATGAATCCAGACTGCTGGGAACAAGGAGTTAAGAAGCTGTGCTGTATTCTTTCTGATACCAGGGTGGCGGTGGGGAATTTTTGGCATTTGCTTGTAGTTTGTTGCTGTGTTCTCTGGCAGATTGTGCTATCGAAGATAGGCAAAGTGCTCTGTAAGCCTACTCACCAGTGATTCCTGTGTTAGAAGTTAACATCTTAACATCCTCACATTAGATGTCCTAATATGACTCAAGAAGGATTTTTTTGTTGTAAGGAGAATTCTAAGTTCAATAAAACAAAAAGGCCAAAACCACAAGTTTAGGCACTGTCGTAAAGCTGTGGTTGATTACTCACTCACTGAGCTGGAGAAGAATCCCAGGGAAGTGGGGTGCAGAGAACAGATTTGAGAACTTAACAAAAGTATTTGTTTTGTTGTTAAGGAATTTGTCTTACATTTTTTGCTGCACGGTATGTATTTGCTTTAAATTTCATGTAGTTCTTACATGAGAAGAAAAATGTTAGTAGTGAGGGCTGGCCAGGAGTCAACAGAGCACCCTGCACATAGTAAATGAATTACTGATGGCAGAATATATAGAGCGTTAACTACCCTGCAGGAGTGATAACATACAGTACCAATTTCAGCATCTACATTTAATTCTCTTTTTTTCTACCCAAATGAAGGTATGAAACACATGAAATGAAAACAAATGAAACACATATTATTCCTAAGATTTTCATACTGTCAATCAAGGAGATTTCGGGGAGCTTTGGCTGGGGTGGTCTGAGGAACTAGCATAGTTCTGATACCCCCTCAACCCACACCTGAAGGGGAGAATGATGATTCTAAGTGTGCAGGGCTGTTGCCTGGAGGGTCACTGAGGAGCTCTTAAGTGCTGGTAAGAAGCATTGGTGTTGTTAGCTCAGTGTGGATGTGAAGAAGGTGCACGTGAGTTCTATAAATAACGTATGGGCAGCAACCTGTCATCTTAGCTGCTACCTGGAGTAGCTTGTGCAGATCATGCAACTGGAGAGTGGGATTTTCAGAAGAACTTAGCACATGGGCTAGCTGCTGCTGAGAAATTGGTGCTAAAATTTACCTTCAGTTCGTTGGTGTGGCTGCCTGTCTCTGTAGCAGCTTGTTTTCTCTCAGAATTGGGTAGTTTAGATGTCCTAAGTGGAAAACTGAATTTATCTGATAGCAGCCTGACAGAGGGATAATATTTTATTGTACTTAAGCAGGATTCTAGTTTCATTTACAGTGAAATCTTAACCAACTCACATACGTTTTTGTAAATTCCATTGCATATTGCTGAACTCAGAGATAAAGGAATTGCTGTGCTATTTCATTAGGGTTTTGTATCACAAAATGCATATTACTGTTACGTTCTTTAGTGTATTAAGTTTTTTTGTAAGCAGGGCTTACTTCTTAATGCAACAGTTAAAGTACTGCAGAATGTTTTGTTGTGGAAATAAGCATCTCTATAAAGCCATAGTAGTCACACTTAATGGTTAGGGTATATTTATAAATTGTTTATAGAGGGCAAATAAATAATTAATGTCTGTTATTAAATAGGTTACAGGCATGAATAGAGTGTATTATGTATGGCAGTAAGCACACCAGTAGAAGGTGTTGGAGGCAGCGTTTTGTCTAACTGTTGCACTAAAGTCCGTAAGAAATGACCATTTGTTAAAACATGCATTAAAAATGTAATACGTCATGCACATTTATAAATACCTTAATGTATAATATCATCCCTTGGCTGTAGCCCTCCAGTGAAACCCTGCTGGGAAGGGAATGAGGCAGCGGAAGGTTTTCAAGGTGACAGCAAAATGCAGGGCTGTGAAAGTCTGGTGCTGTGCTGACAAGCTGTCTCTTTGTAACATACTAATAAGAGGAAATTTGGAAAATGAAGTGTTTTGCTTTTTAAATACCTGCAGGATCAAGTTGAGCATCAGTAATTTAAAACAGTGTTTTGTAACTTGAGTGCAATATTTAGTCCAATCTTATTTAGAAAATGAAAAGGAAAAAAAAAGAAGTATTACTGACATGAATTAATTTCTGTTTAAACTGGAAGGTTTTTTTTTTGTTCATGGTTTTAATGCAAGACTTGTGTATATATTCGTGCTCTGTCTTGTGAACATGTTTTTAATTTTTCCCTTTTGAGGACGGAAACTTCTGGAGATGTGCTTCACATCACACCCAGTGAGAATGAGGAGATATCCTGAAGCTTTTTGTTTTGGTCATGGGGGAGGTGGCCCACCGTTTTTTCTCTAATGGTAACTGCTTGCTGTCATTCATTTCAAGCAGAGTTCATCTGCTGGCCTGTCTTTTCTAACCCTGACGCAGATTAAGAAGCTTCAGCCTTTTGGGAAGGCCTGTATCTGTGTTTCTTTGGGAAGGAAACTCCACTACTGTTGAACAGAAGAGGAGATACCATAACCTGGTGCTATCCTACTGTTGTTTCTTCTGTTGCATTTACCTCCCTTCTTTTGTCACCGGGATAGCTCTATAGAGAAAGTTTTACATACTTAGAGTTCCTCTTCTGATATTAACTTTTCTGTTTGTTACAAGGTGAAGCCTTGATGCCCTAGTCAGAACCAAGTGATTGTTGGTCTGGGAGTTGAGACAGATTGGTGATGATAGCTTATTGCACAGGGAAATCTCTAAACACATCAGGTCCCCTGCTTCCAGGGCATAATGGAATAATAACTCATGTGCTTTGGAAGGGATGTATGAAAACAGGACTGAACCAGCTGATCCTTGAGGTAGCAGGCAAAATATATTTGAAGAAGTCTTAAAACCTTTTTTCCATGCCTCCTTTTTTTTTTTTTGTTTGATTCTTTGATTTGTTTGTTTCTGATAACATTAGTAGCCTGGGAAAGATATTCATATAAAATGCTTCTTTTCCTTTTGCTCGGCAGGTATGAGTCTTGTTTAGGATAAAACTGAGCAAGGCAGAGTTCTTGCTCTGATATCTGTAGTTCTCACATGCAGAGCAGACAACTGCTTATGTTGAAAAGTGCTCTTAAGAGTTTACAGAGTAAACCAAGATTATATGTGTGTTGGTTTTTTTTTTTTCTGGTAACAAACGGGTAGATTGAAGAAATGATGATGGAATGAATGAAGGATGGAGTAGCAGCATAACCATTGCAGTGTGTGTGCATGTAGTTTTGTAGTTTGACATCAGATCTATTTAATGCCATATAAATAACTCAAGTCTGCTTCAAATAGTGTGTAAACAGCCTCTCAAATGCAAATATTTGCTGAATATCAATATTTGTATTTAACTGTCAAATGAAAAACATGAAAGTTGTGTAAGTCTTTAATCATCTTTCCTATGCTCACAAGTAGTTTGGTCAAAATTCTTTAAAATGACACTGAGAAGAAATTAAACATACTCCTTAGTAGTCTGAACTTGAGCAAGGCAAAGTAGTATTTACATTCAGTAAAGCATTTCTAAGTGCATTTTGATTGTCAAATTTATTTTGCACTATTGTTACAGGGCATGTTTAGGTGAAATGCCACTGATCGTATTTTGGTAAATGTGTTCGAAAAATCTTGCAAGCGCAAAGTTTTTGCAGAATACTCATCAGCATTTCTTAATCGTAAACCTTGGATTTACTAGGACATCTTCACTATTTTTTTGATTATAGTAAGAAAACAGTAATAAGTACTGCTTTGCTGGCTGTAAATGGCATGAGTTTGTAGCCTCTATGAGCACTAGTGACTTCAAGGTTTGCCCCCACATCCATCCGGCTTTATTAATTAGGTATGCAGCACTGAGGTGCATCAGCCTATGAAGCATAAGCCTCAGTGGTGACTTCCGGAAACGCGAACTGTTTCATTTCCAAGAACCCCATATGGTTTTGATGTTTCTTTTTTTCTTCTTCTTCTTCTTCTTTTTTTTTTTCTTTGTTTTGTCTTGTTTTGTTTTGTTTCTTTTTTTTCTGGAACCAGTGCCATGCTCTAGCACCTTTGCCTGTTGAAATCTATCATTTGACTGGTCACTATCCTGCTTTGGGCACATGCTGCTCATGCTGCCATTGCATCTCAGCAGTAATATTGGCAAAGCTGGCTGACGTGTTGTCTTTCCTGACATTCCTACTTGTGAGAAGTCCGTAATGTTAACTTGAAGACTGAACTGGTTTATGCCATCGAAAGACAATTCTGATATGGATCCAAGTTGAAGGAGGGAAGATTTAGGTTGGATGTTAGGGGGGAAGTTCTTTACAAGGAGAGTGGTTAGGCCCTGGAACGGGCTGCCCAGGGAGGTTGTGGATGCCCCGTCCTTGGATGTGTTCAAGGCCAGGTTGGACGGGGTCCTGGGCAACCTGATCTGAATGTGTGTGTTTGGTGGCCCTGCTAGGCAGGGGGGTTGGAACTACATGATCCTTGAGGTCCCTTCCAACCCGGGTGATTCTGTGATTCTGTGATTCTGTGTGTGATTCTAGTAGTTCTGGTAATGCCTACTTACAGAACTGTGGAAATATAATTTGGGGACCTGGGCACACGGAAGAGTGGAATGTAAGGTAACCTCTTCTGAATTGTACAGAAATGTATTCATAGCTTGTGAGAGTAAAATAATCAGCCTGAAGTGTGTCCTGTACAGGACTGTAATTTTTTTATGCCCCTATCCTTTTAAATTTGAGTTTAGAAACAAGAAGTGGTCAGGCAGAATTTGTCTGAGAAATAGTTTACTTGTTTTCTCTTCCGAGAAAATTTTGAGAAAATACAGCGCTTTATCATTCTTCTTTAACCTGATGTCAGCCATGAGTGTGGAATCAGATACTTTCACTCCTATTGTCTAGCATCTGGTTTCTTCCCTTTGAAGACCAACAAGCATCAGCAATTTGAGGCTCAGTATTGAAATCTTCTAGACTTCTGGTCCAATGTTTTTAGGATAACTTCACAAGTTTAGGATTTTATTGTTGCTATTTTGTTTTGGTTTCCTTTGTTGCAACACTTAGTCTGATTTTCAAGTACCTTCTTTCTATGGATAAAATTCTTTCTGTTTGGAAAGCATCTTCCTGTAAAATTTTTTCATAAGAAATTGAAACCAGTATTTTTTAATGACATACATTTCAAAAGAAAATATTTCCAGTAAATTCCCCTTTAGAGTCCAAGTGGATTATCTGCAAGTTTCAAAATACGTGCGTTTGGTTAGCAGTTTCCCTGAGCATGTTGAGAGAGGAGTTGACGTTCAGCAAACCTGTCATGCATGAGCCCTAGCCTGCAGCTGGGTGCTTGAGCTTATCTGCTGTAGTGGCTGAGTGGAAATGTTGAGTAAGCTGGGGGTCTTGTATAATCCTTCTTGGCTCCAGTCCAGTTTGGGGAGCTGCAGAAGAACACCTCCAGCTGCCTATTCAGCATGTTTACATCAGCCAGCAGAAGAAACTGCAGGCAAAAACTTTGTAGCAGGTTATCCAGATGTGTGAGAACTCAGCAGACAGGTATAGCAGGGTTGGCAGCCCTGTGACAGATGATTACTGTGTCTGGCAGTACTTAATTGTATGCAGCTGACCCAGGGATGGGTATGGCAGTGATTTAAGGAGAAATACTGCGCATGGGGCTTTGGAGGATTGATGTATGTGTCCTGAGAGCTTCTGTTTATATGCTTTTGGTTGTGATTGGCTACTGTTTTGCTTTTCTCTTTTAGAGAAATGCCTTGAATTCTTTCAGTGCAGGACTTCTTGCCTATTGTGAGGAGCAGACTTGGAAGACAAGGGTCCATTCCCAGTGATCAGCATAGCAGTTCATTGTTTTGAAAGGGAAACTTTATGATTCAGTCAGATAGGTCATCTTACTGGACCCCAAGTTTTGAGTCCTGAAACTAAACAGCACACCCTTGAAGACTGCTTCTCTAAGCGTCCTTGACAGGCAGGTGTTGACTGAGCCAGCACCATCCCATAAGCCATTAAGCAGACTTGCAGTGCTCCTGGCCTATGCAGATAAACTGACATAGGAAGAAATAAAGAACTCCGTGAAAGTCAGTGTCATGGTTGTTGTTGTGTCATCTGCAGCTCTGGAGTCCAAAGCATTCAAAAGAAGTGATGCAGCTTCTCAAACAAATAAAGCAATTCTGAACTGGGTTAAGGGCTTTAGAAAAAGCTTAATTTATCCCTCATACAAGCAGTGGTGCTCAGAAGTACAGGCCCTATCTTTTGCAGGTCAGCGGCAGCCCCTGACGATGCTAAGACTACAAGAAGTGATGTAGCACTGAGGAGGCTTGGAGCTGCTTTGGCAGCCAGTGCTGCCACTGGGTGCCCCGCTTCCTTTAGACAACTTCCTGTAGCTCTTCTGTGTTCGGAACATTTTTGTTTCCTGTCTGAGCGTGAGTGAGGGAATTGTCCAGTCCTCTTGCCTGTAACACCACTATCTTACTGTAATGTTCCTTTGCCTCTTGTTTTGTCTTTTATATGCCTTTCTGTTGTTGTTTCAAGTAGTTCAGCTTACTTTTGTTGCTTTCTAGAGGTGGAAAAGAGGCAATCAGAGAGACTTCTCCGCATTTTCTTTTCTTTGCACTTTTTGTTTTTTATTTAGTAGTAGAAATCCACTTTGCTGGTGTTGTGAGGCTTGTTCTTGCTTCCATCAAAATGTCCTTGGTAACTGAAACTCATTTGGCACTTTTGCCTTTCTACTTTTGTCACTACATGTTTGTATTGTTCCTTAATGCATGCCTTTACTTTCTTTTGTGTTCCTTCTTTTTCTTGG
Organism: Centrocercus urophasianus; assembly: GCF_019232065.1. NCBI lineage: Eukaryota > Metazoa > Chordata > Aves > Galliformes > Phasianidae > Centrocercus > Centrocercus urophasianus. Next base: position 1,653,228 of record NW_024884767.1, on the reverse strand, counting down.
ATCAGTGGGGAATTGTTGATGAAGCCAGAGTTACTTTATATTAATTCCTGTCTTTCTTCCAATGCTATTTGACACTGAGTTTTTTTTTTTAATAAAGCTTGAATCGTCTTATAATTGTATTGTACTTTCTCTTCAGGTTATCTGTTTTTGAGGACACTCTTTCCACCAGTTCTCTGAATTTGTCTGGTGTCAGGTCTGCTAGCTGTACTCCGATGCTTTCAGACCTCCTTTCTCAAGAAGCTGTCATTTTGTAATTGTTCATACTTACTACTCTCTGCTGTTACTTTTTAGATAGATATTGGGGGAAATTTGTTCTCAGTTTTCTCATCCCAGATGGTTCCTTCAGTATTCATGAGGTAACTCCTTCATGCTAGTCTCTTCATCTTTTTCACCCTACTCCTTTCCTGTGTTTCATGTGTGCTGGTGGTTTCTTGAAGTCAGCTGTTCCATTCTCTGATGCTGATGCCCATCACTTTAGCTTGCCATTGAGATAATCTGCCATCTAAGTTTACTTGCGAAAAAACAATGTAACCTTTGCGTAAGTAATTAATAGCAACTTTATGTGCTATTTAAGAAGTATGCTGCTTGTTAGTGATTTGTGTGGGGTCAGCCATTATGTGCTCTAATGAAAAAACCCCACAATTTTTTGCCTAGCCTTTGTTCTGATCTTTAAGAAGGAGATGGAACTGCGAGTCCTGTAGATGTCTTACTACCTAGAGTCCTCACCTTTCCCTTCTTCACTTCACTTGAGATAAAACTTCCTCTGTCTCAGCTCCAGCTTTCAGGAGGGGGTTTAGTAATATGATGTTGAGGACCATATTTAATACTGATATCAACCCTCTATTTCCTGAGAAAAGCTAGGAAAGCAACTGGTAAAAACCTGAGTCCTTGCCTTTGGCAAACAGTGCTTCAGCAGTGATGATCTCAGCAGCCTACACACGGCACTGATGGATTAATGAAAAGCCAGTTGCTGTTTTTCTGCTGGTGTATAAATGCAAACTTAACTTTTCCTCATGCGTGATGAAGATATGTAAAGCCTGGGCACATGCTGCCCATTAATTTTTCTATTCAGTGCAGCAGGTGAGCAGTGAAGCCCAGTTTTTGTGCTACTGTGATCAGCATCAGCCTAGACGGATGAGGATACCAGCCTTTTAAAGCAACCTTTTGACATACCTAACAAGTGGTTCAAGGCCAGGTACCACCTACTGATAATTCTATGGCAAATGTATAGCTTTAAACTCTAGATTTTTAAAGGCTGTGCTGATGCTTTACTCTCTGTCAGTGACTCTCCTTAGGACATTTCCATGCTGTTAGCTCTGCTTACTGCCAGGGCAGGATGCGTTGCTATAAACTCTTTAACTGTAGTAAATTACATACATGGGAAAAAAATAGCATGTAGAAATCTGTTACTATCCCATTTGAAAGCAGCAGGGAAGACCATGGTTAGCACCTTTATTACTGGGAAGTGGGGAACCTCATGTATTTATGACGGTGTTGAATTCTCCCAGGTTACATTTTAAAATGTGTTTTGTCACTTAACATTTTTAGCTGTCATTTCCCATATTTTATAGTTGAGCTGAACAGTTGGGATGACTTAACTGGAATGTGAATAAAAGAAGAACGTATGAGCCATGGATCTGAAGGGAGAGGGTGCAGATCCTTCAACCTGCACAAGAGCAGAGGACCCTTTGTAATGTGGCCTCAGAAATGATGTGTCTGAGTGTTGGAGCTTTCTAGATCAGTGACATCGGGTTGGGGAGGCAAAGGGGAAGAAGAGACTGCAGAAGCACGTAATTTGTTTAAGGAAAAAAAAAAGGTAGTATCTACTGAGCAAACTGAAAGAATGGAACACTGGGAAACTGTATAAGAAACTGAAAATACAAAGTCAGTTTCAGCATGTTTCACTCTTCATTTGCATCTGCCATTTGGAAATGAAAGTAAAAGTTTATTTGTGATGATTGCAGCTGTTAATGCATTAGAGATGTTTAATGATTTTCACATAGCTATTCTGTGGGAATAATGCTGTATTTCGAACAGACCAAGAGAAGTGGGCTAAAAGAGAAGCGTATCATTTTGTTACACCAGCCAGGCTAGAAAAAAGTTGACAGTTTCAAGTGCACAAGCCTTGCTTATGGAAAACTGAAGTTCAACAGAAAAGCTTTTTGAGGTGTATGTGTGCAGAATATAAGTGGAAAAAAAAACAAAGCTTTTGATTTGAAACATTACAGGTCACCAAGAAAATCTGTGTTCTTATGAAGGATTGGGAATTTGTGAATTAATGGAAATGGAAATTATCCCATTTCACACGAAATCTTCAGAAGATTTAACAGTACTGCAGTATCATTGAATCATAGAGTGGCTTGTGTTGGAGGGGATCTCAAAGATCCCCATGCTGTGGGCAGGGTTGCCATCCAATAGATCAGACTGCCCAGACTGCCTCCAGGGTTGGGGCATCCTCAACTTCTCTGGCTTGTGGATTATTATTATTATTATTATTTGTTATTTTTTCAGATGTTTTAAATCTGTAGAAATCTCTACAAGCTGAGACCTCAGACTAAAATGCTCAGCCAGAGTCAAACAAAAGCAACATGCAGAGCACTATGCAGTGTGACATTTTGGCACAAACCAAGAGATCCTTAGCAGATGAGAATATGTAAAACCATGCAATGCATGCTTTTGGGAGAGACTGCAGATGCCACCACAGAATGTAATTTCTTACAAAAGGAAGGAAGGAAGGAAAGGAAGGGAGGAAAGGAAGGAAGGAAGGAAGGAAGGAAGGAAGGAAGGAAGGAAGGAAGGAAATCAGCAGATACCAGTTATCAATTCAATAATTAGTTGTATAGTGGCACATAAATTAGCATGTTCCTGGAAACAGTTAATGCTCTTGACATCTATGGGAGATTCAGTAGTAAGACATAAATTATCCTGCAAAATCTGTGAGTTCTGAGTGCATGAGTAAATTGGAAAAAAAAAACGCACAACAGCATTGTTTCTATTACCTCTTCAATAAAAGGGCACTTAGTAAGCTACAGCTGTTTTTAACACTTGAAGCAGTACATAAATCAAGGAGGGTGTGCCTGGCATTAGTGAGCATGTTTTTGGAGTATCTTCAAGTAGCAGGTAGAAGGGTGACTAGAATTGAGAGCATCTTCCCAGAGCCGTGATAGAAGTCTTCCTTCTGTAAAACCAGAATAAACAGGGAAGCATCATCTTATTCCAAAAGTGACACCAACCTGATGGAAGACATGAGGCCTCTGTTTGATAAGGCATTGAGCGTAAGCCCCAAGTGGACATGTGCTGGGAGAACTCTTCCTGCTGTATACAGAGAGAAGGAGAAATGAGTGGGTATGAATACTGTCAAGTATACACACTATTATGCTCCGTGTGTTTGCAGGGCTGTGGTAGGAGCTCCCAGAAAAAGAGGGGCACATACTTAAACAAACGTTTAATATCACCTTTGGGAAATGCTGTTTCCTTAGACCGGTGTTTGTGTTTTGCTTAATATGTGTGTACTTCTAAGAAAACTGATCATGCTGTAGATAGGATAGGCAGCACTGGCACAAATGTAGTTTTTGAGCTGGAGAGAAACTGCGGACTGGCATGGTTAGAGAATTTTGAAAGAGCAGCCTGTGAGCCTCAAGCTAAACAAACAACATAAATCACACGTAGGTGGAACGGCACGCCCAGGAGGGCTGATGCACAAAGGTGTGCACTGAGGTACCTCTGCAACACTGACGCTTTAATTGACCTACCTGCCCAAGCAAATGGAAAAACATGCGTATTCTTGGGCACAGCTTTGGCTTGGTGCTGCAGAAAAATATGTAAAAACGATACATAGATTATATAATGATATGTAAAGATGTTAGAAGAATATATACGTATGTATGCATGTGTGTAGAAATGATTGTTTCTGTGATTAAATAGTGGAAAATGGGTTGTTTGGCCATGGCATGCAAATCTGCTCAAAATTTGATACTTCTTGCTATTAGTTGAAACTGACCAAAAGCAGCTTCCCAGAATGAGCTTTAAAGCTACTAAAATGATGGATTCAAGCAAGTTTGCTCAAGAAGCCTCAAATTAGAGATGTTTTTAATTGTTATATTTAAAATACAGATTTAGTGTTGCTGTTTACAATTTCAGAGACTGAGGTATGTATTTTGTCATTTTGTCAGAGAGACTCCAAGGACACTCTAGATTTGAAACAATTTCTGCATACCTTTATGAAACAAAAGGAAGAGAAAAAGCTGCTTCCCTCTCTAGGTCAGACGACCAATTCTGGAAAACTGCAGGTCTCGTGGAACAAACAGAAGCTTTTAGGATCTCCTCAGTGGAAATGCTTCTAAATGTTACTCAGTTGCCTCATCCTTCTTCACACAAACTAAAAATTATGAGTATTGATTTACTAATTTTCATTGATTTTAATTACAACTTATTTTTATTTTTAGGGCGTTACGATAGAACTTTCCACATGTAACAAGATTAAAAGTAACACAGAATTTGTTTTGCAATACTCAGACCTAGAACATTCCAACAATTGATAGTTCTATTTTGCTGTTTACATCCAGCAATCAGATATAGTCAGCATAATGCCTGCTGCTGGCAGAAGGACATTTCTGCAGTGTGCACTAGTTCACCACTGCAGACTTAGTGAAAAAGGAGCACCAGTTGCTTAATGTAGAGTAAGCTTGCCATAGGAGTTAGGGGAGGCAGAATACTTGAACCATGCTTTGAAATACTGCCAAATCTGGGGAGCTGGAGGCTTTTGCTCTACCGCATTGATTTTATAACTGTATGGATAATGGTTATACACAACTGTATTCTCAGTTAAAATACTTATGTTTTAGATATGGCATGTGGCGAATTAAACAGTGGAAGTAACTATACTTCTTCTCAACTGCGTGAAGCTGTGTGTAATAGTTGCCTACTTCTGGCAGGTTTATTGGACATCTTACAAGAGAAAGTAGAAGCTAAATTATTGCAGTTCCTTGCTCTTCTAAGCTCAGCTTTAGATGTGACAGAAAAACGTGGCCCTCATCCTTCTATTCTTTGTCTCCTTAGAAATAGCAGTACACCAAACTGGGTGCTTGAGCTTCAGTCTTAGACGGAGAGACTGAAACTGTATTAATACGCATCTTCTTGTAGAGTTAAACAAGATAATAGTGTTTCACCTGCATTCTTTCCTAAGATTTTTTGATAATGACTTCAGACTTTTGGTTCACCCTCCACACCAGTGAATCTCACTAGATTCTGTCATTGAAATTTCACCAAAGATTTGGATTTATCTTTTTTTGTGAGTTGTTCAGGTGTTTACCAGACAGAAACAAGAAATGTGGGTGTGCAGGTAGAATGTTCTTGCTTCTTGCAGTATTTTCTGTAGGCAGCCAACACCTGTTCATCTGAAGAGCCAGATGAGTAGCCCACAAAGCAGCAGGAAGGCTTGCTGGGACGATGGAGGGAGTGTGACTCAGAGCACCCAAGTGCCAAAGATAGACCAGGTGAACACGTTCGTGATGCTTGCATCTTTCACTGCCTTTTATGGGAAGCTGGGTGTTGTAATCTTTGGACTTGAAATCGGGAGCATTTTTCTGCCCAATTTTAATCAGTGGTCATACAGCTGTATAGCTTGGATGTAAGCCTTCCTGAAGTTAATAGTGTATTTCCACCTTGACGTGTGACACATCATTTGCACAGCACACGTAGAGCTGTTACTGTTTATTTCTTGGAGATATTCTTGCAAAAATTAGTTAATCAGGACCCCTTAGGTGGTTCTTCACTTCAAAATGTAGTCGATATTTCTCCTGTAAAATGTGTGAATAACTTAAGAAATAAGAGCATTGACTTCATGAAAAATACAACAGCTCACCAAAATGACATAACTTTTTTTTTTTTTTTTAAATGTAATGAATGTATCATCAGGTCTTAGATGAGTGTGTGATCTAGCTGCCTTGGCAGGATGGGGGAGCTCTGGCATGCAGCATGTCTTCAAGAAGAATTACTTCAGCATTGTGATGAGCTGATCAGAAATATTTTTTACTCATGTTTCTCATATCACAAGTATGCAAATGTGAAAATTTAACATGTCTTCTTGCTGTCTTTACACTGTTTCTCACGTCAGCTTAATGGGTGAAGACTGTCTTTTAAAATGCCACTTCAAACCCAAGTCCTCTGGTGGACTCACTACTATTTTCTTAGTCTTCTGCTGAGACATGTAATACCAGTTCATTAATTTCGCACACTTGGTTTGTGGCCATTTGTATATTCTCCTTGTGTTTCCTGTGGGTAAGTTAAAGTCACTGTCCCTTCTAATCCTTCTGATGCGTCTTTTTTGATTTCTTTGTTGCCTTTCCTCAGAGCATCAGTTTCCATTGATCCTCCTGCTGCAACTAATGCAGTAGAACATGAGTATCTTTCTCTTGATCTCTGTGGTAAAAGCATTTATTTCTGAATGAAGCTGTAATGCTGTTAACTTCTGTGAAGCCTTCCTGAAAGCATAATTGCTAGGGATGGACAAGGATCCATTTAGATCAGACACGCGCCCACCAGCTTGATGTATGTCTGTGGTAGGCCCTGAACTTGGCTCTCCTGTCACTGCCATGATTAACACAAGTTTGGGAGCCTAAGACTTGTAGTATTAATCAGTTTGACTGTCCCTGTGCAGTGCTGGCTAAAGCTTTCCAGAGATGGCAGGCTGAAGAAGGTACTGTCTCTGCAATAAACTCCTGGGTTTTCTACTTCTGGTTTGCCTTTGTGGCGTAGAAAGGATGGGATCACACAAATCCTTTTATCTGGACTACAGGCTTCATGTTTTGATAAGAACAAAAAGAGGAATTTCAGAAGACAAATGAGGTGCTTTAAAGTGTTAGTAGGGATTCAAGTCATCCTAGCTATTGTAGAAAGAGTGCTTCATCTTTCTTAGATCTTAGGTTTTGTCTACAGCCATTTAATGTGTAAGAATTGAGTGATAGCTGAACTGGAAAGAATCAAGTCAGAGAAAGTGGCTTTTTTTTTTGCCAGATGTGGTTGTTCTTTTGGGGTGGGGGGCTGGAGTATGAGAGATCTTCTGTGCTGAACTCACAAGGGTGCATCCATGTCCACCTAAGTGTTGGAGAGGAACGTGGTGGCAGTACTGCATGTGTGAAGCATAAATAACTAATGAAAACATCCACTCATACGTTTTTAAAATTCACTTGTTACAGTTTACTGAAATAATTACTGCTCTGTCAGTGCCGTGATGACAGTTATCTCATATTGCAAAATGTTTTGAACAGTAACAGGAAAAGTACATATTCTCTGCCTCTATGCTTTGTTTAGTTAAACTACGTATTTCAGGATATGAATAGTAAAATATTCCAAATAGGAATGGTGGTATATCACAAAGTAAATACAAATAGAGTGTACTTCTTTAATACAGTTCAGCTAGCAATTTTGAAAGAAATGCAGTATGACTTCCTTTTCTTCCCTTGCACTGAAATGTTTTATAGACAATTTTTAAGCATCGTTATTAAATCAAACATTCGAATGGGATTTCATTTTGAAAGACTTTAAATGTACAAGTAGACGGGGAACTCTCTAGAGAGTCAGCTGAAGAATAGGAAGTGCTACTTTTCTCACTCTTCTAACTCAAATCTAGCCTCTGTTAACAGAAGCCTTGCTGCTTTTGCTTTCCCTTTTCTTGGGTTTTTGGAGTGGCCTTCTCAGTCCAAGGTCCAGTGGGACCTGAGCCCTTCTTTAGCCACGAGATCTTTTTTACACAGCTGTTGTCATCAGAGCTCAAAGATGCCCAAGTTTGAGTAAAGTAAAAAATCTGTTTACTTGAGAGGTGTGGTTCTCTTACAGTAGATATGTGGTTGTACTACAGTAGGGATGTGGATTCTAGGATTGCTTTTCCTTCTGCAGCTTGATGTTTGCATGTTCTTTCAGTAAATGTGAGATGTTGTTCAAGCCTGCTAACAGTCTGACATGTTCCAGTTGTCCTGGAGAAATAGTGGTGCTGTACAAATGAATATATTGTATTTACAATTAGCGTGGTGTATTGTGGGCAAACACGGAGCAGCAGTAGGTCAATAGTTAGCTAACTGGGAACCTGTCCAAACATCATTAAAAATGTTGACTCTAAGTAATTTAAGGTTTTAATAATATTTAATTAACCTCTATTTAAACAACTCAGCTCAGATTGACCTATATGTGTAGTTTAAAAGTTCTGTTATGAGCAATAGATTTGACATTTTTGGTACATAGTAGTTTCTGAAAGGAAATAGCATGCGACTCAAACCTGTTGAAATCCTATCTTCATAAAAAGAGAAACGAACCAGTACACAACCTTAAATACTGTCTCTTTGTTTGTTTGTTTTTCAGGTTAGCACTGTACGTATATGAATATCTGCTCCATGTAGGAGCACAGAAATCTGCCCAGACATTTTTATCGGAGGTATGTTTTCTTTGTCTCTTTTTTTCCCTTGCACAACTTTCCAGTGTGTGTGCAAGTGAAATTAAATCTGTGTTGGTTTAAAATAAACAGCAATGACAATTTTGCATGTCTGTTTATGTTGATCAGCATAGACTTCTGATTTTGCGAAAAGTGAGTTTGCCATGTCATTTTGCTTGCCTTTGCATAATTACTTTTGCTGTCATTTGTTAGCCATGTTGTCTGATTTGGTGCTACACTGAAAAAAGGTTTATCTATTTTCTGTAATAAAAGTGGGTGATGGAGAGCACATCCATTGTACTCCTTCGTGATACTGTTGGAATCTCCAATCTGAATAATGTATCCTTTCTAAATACATGGCAAGCAGCTATTTTACACTAACCTCACTGCATATTCCTACCATGCTTCTAAGTGCTTAGCTTCTTTTCATCTGGTGAAGCCATTACGTCTGTAACCACTTATGTCCTGTTTCTTAAGCACTCTTCACTTCTGATGCAATTTTTACTATCACATAATAGTTACCGTTTTTCATTGTAGTTATGTACATATTTTGAAGATGTAAGTAAATCAATTTTCTTGAGTATTCTACATTTATTCTGGGATGCAAGAGTACCCGAATATATGCCAAATCTATTGAGGTTTTGGGGTTTATTATTGTTTTTAATACGTCTTTGATGAGAACATATAAAATAGTGGTAGTAGTTGAATAGTGAGCAAAAGTGAGAAAACCAGGCAGCATGTTGTAGTAGGAAAATTTGCTGCTTCAACTGATCCTCCTTCAAAACTAATAAAATTTCTACACTAGTGATCACATTTTGGAGATTGAAGAAGGCAGAATGAGTATAGGAGGGCTGTTTCTGGTATTTATAGACAATTCATGGAACGAGGGGCAAAGGGGGTAGGATTGTTGTAGTATCAGTTTATGTTTTAAAAAATTGTTTCTGACAATTGTTTTTTTTTTCTCCTTAGTAAAGCAATGGAAAAAAAATAAGAAATATCTTGACTCCTGGAAACAGTTGTCATTTGTAAATAATGCAATGTTGCAAGATTCATTTTGTTTTTTATCATTTATGTGCGAAATGAGCAGCTGGCAGGAGTGTAACTGGTATGACATTTGGATTTCAGGAAAACACTCAATACAGTATCTTGAAATTTAGCATTTAAAACCTAATTCAGTCTCAGATTATAGAGAAACTCTCAGGTCTGAGCAAATGTAATTTGAGAATTTATAAAATCTTTCCAAATCTGTCTGATGCTGAAATTTACCCCTACATTGGTAAGAGATAAAATATAGTATATTGCAATGTAGAGAGACATATAGTTGTAGTGTACTGAATTGGTAAAGACAAAGATGATGCTAATAATGTTTGTAAATGGCTACATGTTGGAACCAAATGCAGTTACCATTGTTACAGGGAAGCCTGGAAAATATAATATTTGAGATTAAAATGATGCAGTGAGATTCAGGCTGAGAAAAAAGTACTCTAACATGACTGGGAGAAAGTAACCTTAAACACAAAGTTAAATGGCGAGTGGTAAAAATAGCAGGGGGGAAAAGAAAGTAGCTTATTGTGGAGTAAATAGAACCTTGTATTGTGATGCCCATTCTGTCTAAAGGAGGAAACCACAGTATAAAAGCTTTAGCCCAACTCTGTACACCATGTGAGTCACTGTTCTTGTTAGAGAAGGAAAATTACAAGACAGGATGAAAATAACAAAACAGCAGTTGAGCAGTGTAAAAAAATGTCTTCTTACAACTTTATGGTGATGTGAAATTTGCAGTCTTCCGTGTCTCTTTGTGTTTTTCTTACTCATGGGTGATGGGAAGCAACTACTCTGTTGTGATTGAGGTGATGGGAGAGCACTTCAGGAGGTGTAGGAGATGTCCTGGTTGCATGGGATGAAATTTGTATTGGCTTTATCACTTCTTAAAAACTATGGCTACTTGGGCTCACTGTATTTTCTATTCTGGCAGTCTGCACCTGCCAGAATAATTTGGATGGATTTCTTTATAACTTATTCAGTTCAAAGTTGCTCTAACCCAGAGTATTTGGACAAAACAGAAATAAACACATATGGACTATCTGAGCAGCACAGCTATCAGTGATAATTAAAGAGTATAGATGGCAAAGATTTATGTCCCTTTCTTCAAGATCTAGCAAGTAAAGTGAGTAAGATTAATGGAAAGAAAAAGAGAGAAGAAAATTTAAATTGGATATCATAAAATCACTTATATGACTTAGAGATAGCTGTCTTAAGCATGACTTCAATTTTGTAATGCTTTGTATCTGGTATATATTTTGTAGAGCTGTTCACAGGTCAGTGTAAGATCTGTGCTAGTCATTCTTATTTACAAGGCAAACAGTGCTTTCCATTTTGTTGTGGTCCCTGTTGAGTACACCCTTCAAAACTTTGTTGCCGTAGTCTCCAAAATGTAGGACCACCTGTTCAACTGGCCTTTTCCTGAATCTTTGAATGTTGGAAACACCTATAATCCTTGTCTTTTGCTCTACATATTAACTTCCTTTCAGGAAACATGTCATGAAGTAATAGATGGAAGTAACTCAATAGCTATTTCATCCCAAAATGTGTAATTGTCATACAGCTGGCAAAATGGCAAGGCACTTGTGCTACTAGCTAAGCCATGCCATTTGCTGCTGAGGTTTGAATAGAGCTATTCAGATTGGGTACGCTAATATTTGAAACAAAATAAACTGTTCTGCTCCTGAATCTTTTCTTTGGTGTGGCAACTGCTGTGTTTTCTTGAAGATCAGGTTCTTAGCATATGCATTTTCTATCCTTGAAGTTAGGTTCTAGCACTGGAGGAATAATTTCATTTTCTTGGCTAGACCAGGAAGACAGGTGTTTCCCAGCTGTTACAAGCTGTTTATTGATACAGATGATAATAAGAGTATTCTTGCTTTAATTTTATAATGTTTCATAATTCTTTTCTATTTGTTCAGGTAGACTAAGACCTGCCATTTGTGTTTATTGAAGTTAAAACAAAACTTCCACCTTCCAGTCAGGTTCCTTCTTTGAATGCATTTATGAGGATAAGTTGTGTTCTATTGAAAAAGACAAATATAAGACCTATGAATAAGGTATTTTCATTGAGCCTTGCTTTGAAAAGGAAGAATACTGCTTAGATGTAGTGAGGCCTTTCTGTGCAAACACAAACTTTACTCTTAAGTTAATGAGTTTTGAGACTTCAGGAAAAAGAAATTGGTCTTGACTATATGCACCTCTCCATTATGTTGCTTTTGAAACTTCCTAGCAAGTACTAAGTCATGCTGAATGCATGTGGGAAATGGCTACGCCCCAGAGGAGCTCGTTTGGATTGTTTATAAGACTTTGTTGGTGGCTTTGGCTTTGTTTATATCTTTCAATTTTTAACAGGCAGGATTTCCACAATTTCTATATTAAGTGCTGTTAAGTGGTATGGTGGTGGTGGGGTTAAGAGCCATGCAACTGGTTTGTTCTGCCAGTTTTATCAATAGAAGTTATAATGCCTGGAGTTCGTTTTTGTATAATATTTTTTAAGCAGCAAAATTATTTTTAAGTAGTTCTGAGTATTTGTGTACAAGAGCTACTCCAATAGTAATACTTCTTATTGTTCCCTAGTTGCTTCACAATAGTAGAGGTGGATGTTAGTGGTATGGCAGTAGAGGTTGAACCTTCCAACAATATCCTGTTACATTTTGTTGCCACGTAGCAGATGGCAGCAGAGGAGCAGTCTGACAGAATGGTGTTGACATGGAAGTGAGTATGAAGCAAATGTGTGCTACTGAATTCCTCCATGTGGAAAAAATGGCACCCACTGGAATTCACTGATGCTTGCTGAATGTTTACGGAGACAAGTAGATGCGAGCACAGCGAGTTGGTAGGCTGGTGCATTTCAGCAATGGCAACAGTGACGTGAAAGATAAGTCATGTTCTGGACAGCCATGCACAGCTGTCACACCACAGAATGAAGAGCACCTCTGTCAGCTCATCCGCAAGAATTGGTGGATTAATACCAGGGAACTGTGTTTGGAGCTGAACATAAGCTTCAGTGAGTTGAAAACAATGATGCCAACATAGGACTAACTCAAAGGTGAGTGCTATGAATGCTCATACAGGAACAGAAAAGGCAACGTATGCAGGTTTGTCTGAACCTATTGAGATCCTGACAATGCGATGCTGAAGGTGCCAGTTTCCTGGATCTCATCGTTACTGATGATGAGGCCTGGTGTCACCACTATGAGCTGAAATCAGAACAGTGGTCCATGGAGTGTCAACATGTGAATTCCCCACTGAAGAAAAAAGAAGATGCAGCCCTCAGACAGTAAAGTGATGTGCACTGTTTCTTGGGATAGAAAAGGAATGATCCTTATGGATTTCCAGGGATCATCAACTCTTACACCTTTCTTCATATATGAGGTGCTCCAGCCCTTTTACCATCTTCATGAGTTCATCTGGACTCGCTCTATCTGCTCTGCATCCTTCCTGTAGTGAGGGACACAGTACTCCAGGTGGAGCCTTACAAGAGCGAAGGGGGACAATCACTTCCCTCTCCATGCTGGCCACCTTTCTTCTGATGCAACCCAGGGTACAGCTGACCATCCCGGCTGAGTGCCCGCTGAGTTTTGTCCGCTAGAACCCCTAAATCTGTCTTCCCAGGGCTGGTCTCAATGAGTTTTTCTCCAACTCTGTACTCACATCTGGGATCACCTTGACCCGAGTGCAACACCATACATTTGGCCTTGTTATGGTCATTGGTTATTGGTCCTTATGTTCTCATCTGCTCACTTTTTGAGCTTAGCATGAAATATCTTCCTTCTGTTTTGTCAACTGCACCACTCAGCTTAGTGTCATCCGCAGACTTGCCGAGCGTATGCTGAATCGCACGGTCTATGTCGTTGATAAAGGTGTTGAATTGGTCTCAAGACAGACACACTTGTGACAGGCCTTCACCTGGATGTAGAGCCACTGACCACAGCCCTGCGGCTACAACCATCCAACCAATTCTTTATCAACTAATAATCCAGCCTTTAAATCCATATTTCTCTTGTTTAGACGTAAGAATGTGGCGCAGGACCATGTCAAAGGCCTTATGCAAGTCCGGGTAGACAACTTCAGTTGCCCTTCCTTTGTCCACTCCATCACAGATGGACAACATGATCTGCCCTTGGTTAAGCCATGCTGGCAATGCTGTCATAGCAGCTGTGAAACAGTGGGCCACCTCCACTGTTGCAGATTTTTATGAGTGTGGCATGCCGACTCTTGTTAATTGCTCGCAAAGAGGCATAGCAATAGATGGTGGTGACCGTGTTGAAAAATAGTGTTGTGTAGCTGAAAATTTATTATATCAAATGGTGTTATTGTGCTCCTTGTACCTCCTGTAGTTTCTATGAAAATGCTTCCAAATGACCTATGTAACATTGAAATTATATTAGGTTGCTTGATATGTGTGCAAATAACATTTTTAGATGTATGAAGTGTATATTTATTCCTGAAAGAACATACTTGTTTAAATTTCTTAACAATTCAGAGTGGTAATCAAGTCAGAGTTGAGAATCAAAGTTTATTTCTATTTAGAAAATTCTCAGTGCTCATTGCAGTATGAACACTATGTCCACATTTTCTAGTAAGCTTATGTTTGTTTTTATGTAAAACTTAAAACGCCTTTCATGTGAGACTGTTCAGGTATTTGATTGAATTTTTAAAATTTTATTATTATTATTTTGCTAGTTATTCCTTATGTCTGTTGGGTGGAATATGGCTTGTGTTTAAACAACAGAGTTTTAATTAAGTTGGGTTTTTTTGTTTGTTTGTTTGTTTGTTTTTTACAAAACTGGACAGGAAATAGTGCTGTGTGTAATTGTAACTGTAGGACTTTGAAATGTTTGTAATGCTCTGGTTTCCACTCTATTTTAACAAGATGTTGTCTTCTGTACAGTCTTCTGTACAGTGTTATGTAAAAGTTGTAGAATCTGTTTGCAGCAAAACTCCTAAAGCAATTATACTGGGCTTACTGTATTCCGAACTATATACTGTTATAGTTTAGGACAAACTATGTGGCATTAATAAAATGACTGTTGATAATATTTAAGGTAGAGCATTTGTAAAGGATTACTGAGAGACTGGATACTCTCATGGCATGTTTTCTACTGAGTTAGCTGCAAACAATAAAAGTGTGAAGTTAAGGGTATAAACATTCCTAAATTGCATTTTCTTTGGAAACAGTTTTGAATAAACCAGACTTCATAAGTGGGAAAAAACTCATAGACAGCGTGTGTCTTTTCAAGAACGTTTGCCAGTGCAGACAAAGTAAGCCAAACTAGTTTTACACTTTCACTGGGTGGTGGGAGAACAGGTTGTAGTTGGGGTGTATTTGTCTCACTACCTCTAACAGTACAGCACTCCTTGAGAATACTGAAGCATTGGCCAGCTTTGAATATGGAGAGAAGACTGCCACCTGCTGAATCAGTAACATTAGTTCTGTGTCTTAAGTTTCTCCTAGTGCAAACTGGACAGTGTTTTAGAAAAGCATGTTTCAGTGGTGGAGTGATCAGAGTATGTCCTTAATAAAATTATTTTCACAATCTATGAAAACGTTCTAAAATACAGTTTCCCAAAATAAAAGTCACTGGCTAAAATGGTTTATACATATTATGTCCATCCAGATTGATGATGCTGAAGCCTTTCATAACTACAGAATGTTTTATTCTTCCTTTTTATTATTAAGTAAGATTTTTTAGTCGCAATAGTCACAAAAGTGTACATGTGTGTTTTTATGGTTTTGTTTCAGATAAGATGGGAAAAAAACATCACACTGGGGGAGCCGCCAGGATTCTTGCACTCCTGGTGGTGGTAAGTGAAATTCTTTTTCCTCTGATTTTCAGAATACAACAATTGCAAGTTCCAGCAGCTGCAGGCAAGAAACTCAAGTGAACGTTGTTAAAAGAATGTGGAGGTGGTCATTTTCTTATAAAGGAATGAATGAATAGAAAATAAGATAGAGGAAAAGGCACAGATATAAGATACAAGAAAACAGATACTACATAGTGAATCAATAAGACAGCATCTTTGAAAGAATATGGCCTGCACTTCTTTCTTCATCATCTTTCGGCAAACTGAATTTGAAGGATCCATATACAAATCCCAAATAATTGCACTTTGGGAAAGAAATACATATGTATATTACCTAACATATGCAGACATTGTGACTGTGCATATAGAAGTGAGCTTCTTTATTTTTTTTTGCCTGCACTCTATTAATGGGTATGGCATATGGAAGTAATTAGATGAACCCAAACCAGCAGCCTTTTTGAAACTCAGTGTGTGTTAGCATGGGCTTGGTGTTTCAGTATCTGCATTTGCATAGTTTTTGTCAGCTCAGCGTATGGGCAGACAAATAATTTGCAGTTTTCAATGTATGTTACCACAGAATCATGCAATTATGGAATCACAGAATGGTTTGGGATGGAGGAAATTTTAAACCCCACCCAGTTCCAACCTCTCTGCTGTGGGCAGGTTGCCACCCAACAGATGGGGCTTCCCAGGCCCCCATCCAACCTGGCCCTGAGAACCTCCAGGGATGGGGCACCTACAGCTTCTCTGGGCAGCTGTGCCAGGGCCTCACCATCTTCTGAGTGAAAAATTTCTTCCTAATATCTGGTTTAAATCTATATTCTAATAGTTTGAAACCATTCCCCCTTGTCCTATCACTATCTGCTCTTGTAAAAATTCGTTGTGCAAGAGACACATTTGTAACTGTAAAGTTTGCAGGGTGAAAAGAGTGCTCATAATCAATGTTATTTAGCCATTGTATTTATATTAATAAATATTGTTGTATGATTTGAATATGTCCAATATGTCTGTGTTTACAAGAATACGAAATTATGGAGAATATACCCAGCTGTCAGGAGCACAGCAATTTACAAGTTTTAAAGTAGTTCCATTTGAACGCAAAAACCCAAGTTTTTTATGCAATTCTGTAAAATGTGGCATATTCTTCATTGACCTTTCTGTTTTTATTATTTTTTTTATTTCAAAGCCTAATTGTTTCTTGTACCTGTGAAGGTACAAGAGAATTATCTTAATTTTGATTTTCGGCAGCAGAGTTTTCAGGTTTATTCACTATTCCTATTTCTATTACGATGCTAGGGTAAGTAATAAATAATATTAAACTCTTGACAAATTGTGTTCTTACGATTGTTGTAGTGTACACATATTTTCATTCTAGAAACTTTGTGTTTGGACGAATTCATGTGTAACTGTTTGAAGGGGAGTGATAGGACAAAGAATGACTATAGCCACCATTATTTCTTTTCATTCCTAAGGAAAGATACCCATCCATTTCCTGCTCTTCTCCATACATGTGCTTCTCTAGGAACTTTTGTTGAAGGCATGGTATTGAACTTCAGAAGAAATCCCCAGTTTTCTCCTCAGTTTCATGCCTTTTTATGTTATTACTATGTGTCTGTTTCTTCCAGTGCTTTGTGGAGGTAAATCACAACAGTCACCAACGGTTCAAGGTTAAATGCAGAGCTTCATACCCTTTGACACTGAGTATTAGATTAGCTTTTTAGTTCATATTTTCAGTAGTTTTAGATTCCTTTGAGATGTTTTACCAGCGTAAATTATTTCATAAAGGTAAGTGCTTTCAACTGTTGGTAAGGAAGGGATGTATCTGTTTCTACACATACACGTGCATGTGTGATGTGCACTGTAAAATCTACTGGAGTAATGATTTTCTCACAGTGACTTTCTCACTATATCTGTAACTTCTTCACTTGCAGTGTATTTTGGGATCTCTACTGTGCAGCTCCAGAAAGACGAGAAACATGTGAACATTCAAGTGAAGCAAAAGCCTTTCATGACTATGTAAGTTTTGTCTGTCTTTACCATGCTATCATTAATTGTATGTGAAAATGTGATATAGAAGCATTTCTGCATGACAGCATTTCAAGTGCAGGTTTATCACATATAAGGAACATTTGTGGTGATGCTTCAGAATTAGGACTTTCTAATTGTGTGATTACTTAGTGCCACCTGGAAAACTCTGTAACGCATCTCAGAGGTCAAAGTGCTGTCCTGTCTGTTAATTCAGAATGAACTGATAATTGTGTCTCTTCTACATGGAAACATCAAGCCAATCAAAAGGGCACAGGCCAAATGGAAGCACAGATAAGTCCTGTCTGTATATCCATACTCTGTCAGTTGACTCCCTGGCTTCTGTCAGGACTGTGCTGACTTCAGTGTGATTGTTCTCATTCTTACGTACCACAAAGGAAATTAGACATAAATTTTCCTGTCCAGGAGAACAGGAGGAATCATCGGATGTAAAGTATTATGCCAGTTTTGGTATGTTTGAGACACGATTTAAAACACAGTAGAGAGTTTGGTGGTATTTTGCTTGTGAAGACCCCCCTCCCGCCCACCCCCCCCCAAAAAAAAAAAAAAAAGTTCTAGAAACTAGGATCCCTAACACTAGAACAGTTACATTCCTTTTTATCCACTATCATGTACATGGAGCAATCTAGAAATCTGGAAGTGTGTTCCAGATTTAGGATGAAATTTGGGTTCTGCCTCCAGCAAGCAGAGATGTCAGCTTTCTAGTAATTCAAACTTCAATGTACTTCGGATTTACGTAATTTTATTGCAAGGAGTTTGGGTTCTGTCTTCAGCAAGCTCTTCTCCTTCTGCTGGTTTCATTTTCACTAAGGAAGTCCTCAGAAAACTGACTGAGCTGTTGTTCTTTTGGGTCATTTATATGGCACAAGGAAGGGATATGGGACCTTCATGGCACTAAAAAGGTTACGAAACTTCGGAATTTTCATGGTTTGTCTTAGAAATACTGTCTAGTCTCTGCAGAAAAATATATACAAAATTGAAACTAGATTGCAATAACCCAATGTCTTACAAAAATAAATTTGGAAAAAAAAAAAAATCAGGCAATTAACCATTTTCTATTACTATTAACATAATCTGAATATGGTTTGGTGTCCTTTACCATGCAAATGATTAATGATCTTGCCTTATATGTAGTTAACTGTGACTGCTATTAATGCATCAACAACGCAGTTAATATGTTAAATATATTTTACTTACAAACCAGTAACTCTTTAATACCTTCTCCTTAAGGATCAGATTATGAGGCTGACTGGTAAAGGAGCTTGGATAACTACACTTTTTTTTCCATGCTGCATTGATCACTCATAGTAATAATCAATGATTGAAGAGCAGTGTTGGGAGAAGGGAACAAAATTATAAGGGCGGTTTCCACTCACAAAGGTGTTAAAGTCAACCAACTTGGCAAAGCACATTCCTCAAAATAAGAACAACTTAACTGTTGGAAGCAGAACCTTGTGATGTTTTTTACTTATTCTGTTTTCAATACACAGTCATTGGAAGAATACAGCATTTCAACAGCTTTGCCATTGTTTTGAATCCTTGTTATTAAATCAAGGTTTAATCCCTCACTGAAGGAGAAATAGTTTCATAAGGATAGCTTATTACCACAGGGAATGACATTAGTGAATTAATCCATGGAGATTACAATCCACAGTATGACAGTTGACTTCAGTGGAGGCATTGCACACTTGCAGTGTAATGTATGTAACAAAAGCAAAAAACTTGAAACCTGTCATGAAATAATTCTGAAATTATTAGCAGTGAAAATTTAAATTCAAAAGCACTTGGAATCTGAAACAGAATGGAGTCCAAGCTTCTTTAAACTCATGAGAATTTCACTGATCGGTAAATTCACTATTTATCTAAGTGCTGATACTAAGAATTTGAGTAGCCAAATAAAAATTATGTCAAATAAAAAAAATAAAAAAATTTATCTTGATGTCAGCTTTCTAGTAATTCAAACTTCTGTAGATTTCAGATTTACTTCATCTTACTGCTCAGTTCATCTGCATTATGGTAGATGTTACAGTGTGTTAAAATACTGAGAAAACAGTCAAATGAGTGTGCATGGGGAACAGAACTGTGTGATGTTTAAATTACCGTATAAAGTCATGTTTGATGAAGGAAAAATGAAATGCTGTTCTTTTATGAACGAATCAGTCTGCATAGAGGAATGCTTATGTCAGAAAAAAATTTGGTCTATTTTATCGTTTACTTTGCCTGGTGTTTCTAATAGCTTTCTTAATCCTTTAATGTGACAAGAAAAACAAGCTGTTGCAATGCTTTCTCACAGTTGAGGTAAACTTCTAATACCTAGAAGTACTCATATGTGTTCCTTAGTGTATTTTACATTTATTAATGATTTGTGAAATCTTGACCCATGTGGAGTGTTGACTCCCCTGGAGTCAAAATTTCACTGACAGTGCAGACTGTCAAGAGAGCCAGGCTGTTATACCAGTCCTCCAGTGAGAGTGCAGGACAAGGAAAAGAGCATTCATAGCTATGTTGTCGTATTTGAAAACTAATTGCTAAGTATAAAAAGTAGAGAAGACTTGCATAGTATTTCATACTAGCAATTTAGAATTTTTTATTAGGTGTATGTTTTTCCACTTGACCTGGGAATGTCGTTCTTGCTGAAGGTGTGGTCTTTTTACACTAGACATATCCTGTTTAACACTAATTAGTCTGAATGACCTGGCTCAGTATGTTTTCTGTCTTTGCTTTTGTGAAAGAAGAAAGGTTTAAGAATGTTTGATGAAGGAGGAAGGTGTTTGGGGATGCTTTATAATTTGTGAAATGTTGCTGCCTCAAACAACATAGTTGATAACTCAGTCTGCAACACAGAGATTAACTCATACAGCAAATATGCACAGAAAGGTTTTGTTACTTTTCTTCAAGTTTCACAGTATTTCAACTACAATTGCAAGAAAAGCAATGCCATTTAATTATCCTCTACCACTAATGATTGGACAAAATTTTTTGAATGATGAGGTTCGCTTTACTGTTTAGTTTGCCATAATATTTTAGCAGCTGCTTTGCTTGTGTTTTAATGCAATTGAATATCTGCAGCTGGACTTCGTACACCTGTAATACTCTCGAGGAAAACAGTAGCAGTGCCCTTTTGGGAACCTGTGTGCAGTGCTATCTTGAGGAAGAGGGCATCTGAATTTTTCTCTGAATATCAATGCTCTGTGTTCAAGCAAAGAGTCTTAGCCTGTTTGCCCATCAGTCTGTGTCACTGAATCTGTTCCTGTTTGTGTAAAACAACAAGAAAAACAAAGTCCTTTAGGTAACTGTTTTTCACTTCCTTATGTATCTGTGCACATTACTCTATACAGTAGCATCCTTATTCTTCAGAGAACAGTTGCAGAAGTTCTATTTCCACTGATACAGAAAAATGAAATTGTATGAATACCAACTACCACAGCTTGGATTTTTATCAAGCTAGTGGAAGGAAAAGGATCTATCACATTTGGCAGCAGGAATGTGAAGTGACTCAAGGTGAAGGCTGTAACTGGTTGCAGTACTCACAGTGCACATCTGACTAAAACTAATATAAATAGAAGAGTAAAGGGCTATTCTGGCTTTGAATTTGAAGGTTTTGTCTCCTCATACTGAGGTTAAACACAGCTCCTCTATATGATAAAAAAGAAATTCCATTTTTATTTTCTTTTGAGATTTGCAGTTAGAATTTTTTTTCCTCCTTAAACGAACAAGGCTCTGAATTCATTAGTTTCGTATTTTGGATTGGAAAAGACAGTTGTATGACATGTTAGTGCTGTATCAGGGAGGTACGTTCTTGCCTTGAAGTTTAATGAAAATATCTTAGAAATGCTTTGTTTCCATTACAGGTAACTCTGGAAAGAAAACTAATGCTTGCCTAGTCTTCTTATATTGCAGGCATTTCAGTAGGAATTAAGTATTTCAAGCAGAAAAAGATGATTATATATATATATGTGTGTGTGTATGTGATTGTGTGTGTGTGTTTGTACATTTTCCAGGCATCTATGGCTTTTTCTGGAGGAAAACCTGTGTGCTGTGAAAAATCATTTTTGTGGTAGCTCTCAGCCAAAATTCACAGTTCACTGTACAATGGGTTTTCTTTCTTAACAGTGTCCTAAGGAGACTCCTTATCTCTCTTTTTAAAATCTCATATATCTTGGTTAGAGCTGAGATCTTCTGTTGAGAGAAGCAGGTTCCCACATGCATATTGTTCTGACTTTCTTTCCATCTGTTTGTAGGCCGAAAGCTTGGTGTGTAAATGTAGTTCCTCAGAGCAGAAAGGATTTTTAGAATCATCCCTACCAATGAGCTTCTGGCCACAAGAAGTGGCTGCTCTCCAGTTCTGCTGGCTCAGTCATTCTTTCACACCTGTGTATCTCTGGCACAGGGATAGTACTTGTGAAATTCTTTCTTGAAAGGTGATTTCCTTGCTTAGTGCTGAAGATCTTCTATAGCATGAATATCCAACCTTTCAAGGTTGCCCAGGCCACATCAAGTAAAGAGGAATTGTCTTGTGCTGCATATACATAAGTTGCTCCAAAAGTAATGCCTCCTACTTGTTTCCATGGAAATGAGAATCAATACAAAGAGTAAAATAACTATCTGATATAGCAAATTTTCAGCTACAAAACTGAACCACTGTAAGTTTGTATCGTATTTCCATCTGATTTGTTAGCATGTTTTAATAGTAAAGCTGTATGACTCGGAGCTTAGCTTTGCTTGAAAGTTGTAGGGTGTATTAAAGACTAATATAATTAATTCTATAGAGATTATTCCATCTAAAATCATAGTGATAAATACATTTTTTCTAGAGGCTAATTGGAATAGTATTTAGACACTTGAACTGGCTGATCAGTCTGTTAGAATTTCACAGAAACAAATTAGATCTTTGCACTTATTGACATATTGTAGGGGGAGAAATACCACTTTTTTCCCTCTTCTTTGTGCTTATCTTTCAGAAGAGTTTGCTTGCCTTGAATGTTACTCAAATTTTAACATGTTGTTAGTAGTACACAGAACTTGAAGGACTATGAATATTTTTACAGCTTTTTTAACTACTGATGATTTCTATGGAAGGTCTATGAGAAAATAGTCAAAGGCAGCACTGAATGTTTGTTGGTTGTGACCACGAATCCCAGGCCTTTTGTTCCCACAACAAAAACTACGCTGCAGTAAGACCTGTTTCTATTATATTTTCATGAAATATATAGGTATATGTAAAAAAATAATAATGTCTGGAACCCACACAGAGCTATCTTTTTAGGTGAAGATTTTTGATGGCCTAACCACAAGCAAGTTTTTTCTGTTTCAGGATAATTTTTGACAACAGATTTTCTTACGTTCTCCAGATGGTCAGGGCAGTCATGATCTCTTCAGTCCATCACAGAAATTCCTTTGCTAATTCTGATGTGTCAGAGATGGAACAATCTTCTAGCAGTTGATTTTCTTTCTTTTTCCAGCTGTTATTACTGTGGCATTTTGCAGGAAGCATCGCTAGGCATCTTTTGGTTTTAAGTCCTCACAGATTTTCTGCTGAAAACTGGATTCTAGACCTGTCTTCTAGCTATCAGTTTCAGTGAAACAGGACATGGAGAATTCACAGTAACTCCTGCTTAAATCCAAAACCAGCGGCGCTTTTCTGTCCTTCCAAGCTGTGGAGAGCGTGAGATGGGAAATCCAAGCAGACAGGATCTACAAAATGTGGATTTGGTGTAATTCATAGGACAAATGCCAAATTGTATTGCCGCGGGGTCGTGAGATCCATAAATGAGAGCAAGTTGACAGATTTTAGATCTCTATGCAATTTATGGCCTTCCTGTGAACTTTCTGTTGCTTTATTCTCTTTGTCTCTAAGGTTTTCCACGTGTCTATTGGCTATTGTCATTAATAGTAGAGATTCTCAAGCACACTTCTGTGGTTACATGTGATTTCCCTTGATAAAGAAGTATGTGTGCTGCACTGCATAGTTTCTACTTGGGCTGATTTGCCAGTAATGTTTAAGGATTATTCTACTTAAGCTGTGGACAGAGTAATCTTCAAACTCTTGGAAGACCCTTAACATGTTTACTATTCATCACTGTATATATAATTTCACCCTGGGAGACAAGAATGTCTTCTTCAGACATATAATTCTTCTTAGCGTGTAGGTAACTAACTACCCTTGTCCCTGGAGCATAGATTACTTCTAAAACTAGAAAAAATTTCTTTTAAGTGGTCACAGAGTGCTTTTCATAACGGATATGGAAATGAAGGGCATCTCTTTTCCATAAAGTCATTGTTAGAACAATACTTTTTCTGTACACGATATTCAAGTATGAATGAAATGCTGTTGTTTACTACTCTTTAATTCTGCAGAGGTATGCCTTGCTTCTCAGTGCTTAGATAGAGTAAAATATTATTGGATGTGAAAGCTAAAAGGAGACCAAGGAGGTTTCTGACATTTACTCTGAAATCCCTTGTCTAAACACAGTGGATTAAAAAACCAGATCGCTCTGTTTATTGGAAAAATAAAACAATTAAAAAATCGTGTTCAGTATAAGATTCTCTGTTAAAGTGCCTTACAAGGTAGTCAGTCCTTGGTTTCTTCTGTAACCTGAATTCAGTAAATCTGGAATATGTCAAAAATGTGAAGAATTCTTATATTAGCAATTGTAAAGGGGAACTAATATCAAATTGGATGAATTTCTTTCTGGAAGATAATATTTATTGTTTTGGAGAGTGGTTGCTATTCATGATCTGAGATTCTAATAATGGTGTTGGTGGACTTGTGCACAGTCAAGCTTCACTTTTCCAGCCTTTTGACTTCCCAATTTTATTGCTTAATAGATGTTCTTTAATGCGATTGTTCAGAAAGGAATAAGGAAAAGGAGGCTTCATACTCCCAGCAAGGTAGGCATCACTTTTTGCAGGAAAATTGCACTAACTTGTGTCAGATTTGGTCCGCATGATTATAGGTATGTCATATCTCAAGTAGCACAAAGTAGAATTGCTTGTTATCTGCAGATTATTAAACTGTTTCCCTTTGTTCTTCAGAAACTGGCCAGCTTGAGAAATTGGTGTTTTCACTGGATTACATGGATACTTTTTGCAGGAAAGATTTTTTTTTCTTTCATCTTAGTTCATGTTAAGAAAACCCCAGAGAGAATTCTCCTCACATTTTCATGAAGAAAGATGTGCCCATTCTGTCCTTGTCCTCCTGCTTCCCATTCATTCTTGGATAACATAGTTACTCAGATTTGAACTACTCCAAGTTATAAACTGTAAGTGCTGACACAGGAATGTATTTTCTTACAGTGCACACAGGCTTTTTTCGTATTTGTAATTTCATAGGTAAATTTCATAGGTATGCTGCGTTTCACTTTTAATATGGGCGCTGAAGCATTTGTTTCAAGCAGAAAAAACAGTGTATCCTTCCCAAAATTTCAACTTTTACTTTTTGAATGGAGTTTTCATTTTTGCAGAATTTAGAAGTAAAATAGTTAATTAGTTTGAATTAGGTGGAAGCTTCTGACAATATAAGGAACCATACAGGCAATTCAGCTCCTCTTGCGTTGCTCCCAGAGGTAGGCAATGGACTTGTTGAACTCTTCTCTTAAGAATGTTTTAGGCTTCACTTTCGTTGAGAACAAAGGAAATAACAGCCTTCCTAATGAGGTGAAACTTTGAGGGAATGATCTGTTGGGAAAAATATATATATTCAATCATAATGAAATTCTAAAAAAAATACAGTATACACTGCATTTAAAACCATGTCAAATTTATCAAACGGTTTTGTTTTCATTTGCTCGGACATAAGAGGGAATAGGGATTCAACAGGTTAAGAAAGAAGTGGGTGGTTTAAGGGATAGCTTGAAACGTGCAGGAGAAGATATATGTCAAAAGATGGGAGGTGGTGGATGGAATGCTCAGGCTGATTTGCAGTCTTCCAGAATAATGTAATTTTTATAGTGTGTAGGAAAAAATTGTTTATAAGGTGATCTTTAAAAAGCTGGTAGACACACTGTGAAATTATTAGAAGTTTTTAGTCCATAATAGATTCCTGCATAGGCTTACATTTCTATCCTCCTAATACTGGCATTTACTTTATAATTAATGTAAATCTGAGATATTTCTGAAGTTGTGATGTATACTATTGCTTGGATGAAGGCTCTGTTGAACTTTTTTGACCAGTTTTATGGAAATCCCAGGATATTGCAATTTTTTCTCTGCTTGGTTGTCTTCATGTATGGCTCTTAACTTCAGCCATTTCTTAGAGTGATGTTAAATATATCTTACTGCAAGACTTTGTGTAGTACCCGTAGTGTATTTGGAATGGAACTCAATTTATTTAAATTCAGATTTCCACTTTTGGTGTGTAGCAAAAGTTGTGGTAGATTTTAATAATTTGGATTGAACTCAGTCTTTTTAACCAAGTTTTTAATGCGTTTTATTTTTCAGAGTGAGAATATACGTTAGTTTTACATAGATGCATTGAGAAAGGTCCTGTTTCAAACTTTTGTACGTTCTTATATGTAAAATCATTTATCTTCAGTGCTGTTGACATAGGGATCATTCATATTCGTTGCACAGTGTAAGCTGTATGTGTCTACAGCACTCAAGAAAGTTATTAAGGAAGGTTAAGTTGCAGCTTAGTAACGCTGGGAATACTAAATTGACTAACAAATGTTCTGAATTTAAAGATCTTCTGGCATTTATTTTTAACACTGATTGTACATAATGCTTTACATCAGTGAAGTATTGAACAAACATTTGATCAATAGAGAGCAAGTGTTGGACTACAGCCTTCCAGCTTCCTGTGTAAGCTCCTTGTCCCGTCTTAGTATTCTTTTTTCATTTCATTTGATGTTTATTATGGTAAATGAGGATAGGGATTTCAGGTAGTCTTTTTATGATTTTTTGCATTATAGGTTCCAATTTAGGTGGGGAAATTTCTCTTAGAGGTAATGATGAGGAGGTATTTCAAGAACTCTACTTAGGTACATGTATCTGCAGGTGCATATATTCATATGATATGTATATGATACATATGTGTTTAACAGAATAGTGAAGTACAATCCAATAATATGCTGATTTAAAGCATTTTTATTTTTCTGATAACAGTATTTAGCTAGACTTGAGTCACTTTGCCTGAATATGTTCTTCTTTAGCCTCATAAATTGTAAAAGTGAAAGTCTTACTTCTGCACAATATGCCAAACAGAGATTTTGTAAGAAGCTTGACTGCTCTGCTAATATCTCTAAGTGACTCATTTCAGACTTGCTTAACACATGCCTGGAAAAACCAAAGAATTATAACTTCCATCTGCTCTCTGATATGATGAAAGATGAGTCCTGGAGATCACAAATTGTGGGAGACATGCAGCTCTTAATAAGAACAGCTGAACAACAAATGTCTTGTGAGAGGTGGTGAAAAATGAAGTAATGAGGAGGAAGCCTCTTGAGGGAATGTGGATATCCATGGCTGACTAGAACTGTCACATCTAAACCTTACACTAAATATGAAATGCACATTGTATAACACAAGCCACAGCAAACAGATAATAGTCTACTTGAATTTTCTACCAAATTAATGCCTTACTGTTACAAACAGTTGTGGTAACATGGGCTTTTGAGCATGTACTGAATGTTTTAGCTCAGGGAAGTGAAGTGCAAATCTATATTTGGATATCTGTTTAACAAACGAGGGTTTGAAATTATGGCTTTTTAAGTCTTCACATTAATACCGTTCCAAATAGCATAAATGTTAACTCAGCCACTGAAAATGTGTAACATTACAAGGTGTACAAACAGAGCATTTCATTCCCATGTATATTACTGTGGAAAATGATATACAGACCCGTGCCCTAAGAGAAAAATGGAGATTGGCATAATCAAGGGAAATCAAAATTAAGTTTTTATCTTTAATTTTTAAAGATAAAAATTTGCAGTTACTCATTATAGGCTGTTTAAATGTGGCCCCTCCTTAACTTAAATGGGCATCTTCATAGTGCTGTTGCATTAATATGCACAAACTACGGTCGTGCCAGATAGGAAGAAGACCAGTAACAAAACACAGATGTAGCAGTAACTCTGCAGAGGCTAATGCATGCTGCCAAAAAAGCAGTACTGCCCATAATTCACACCAAAAGAAGTGCATAACCCATCACAATTACTCTGGCTTGGGAAGGGGAACACAAAGCTTATTGTAACATTATGGTAAATACTGTGTTTTGAACGACTGAGAATCTTGAAAATACTTTCCAGGTTGACTTTCAAATCGGACTTCTATAAAAGTAAATTGAAACTGAAATTTTAGCTTATGAAATACATGAAGTTGTTAACTATAAAACAGTTAAGGGGATATAATCCATGAGATAAGTTTTAATAATTTTTCTAAGAGAGAGAGAGAAAAGTATGCAAATATTATATGTGCCTATAGTGAAGTATAGTGTCACAGTTAATAAATCAATTTTACAGGAATAAGATTTGTAGTGAGATTTGTAAAGATAGGTGCTTGAATCCCTGTGGAGCACAACCTCATTGACTTTATCACAGATCTACAGAGATTTTGTGATCTGCCTGCACAGATCTGATGGCAGGATCAGGGACTCTGGCCCTAATCTGGCAAACAATTTCATGGTTGAGTAGCACTGTATGTATGAATGCTTTCATTAAACTCACGTATGTGTTTTGCAGTATTGGGATTATAGGAAACAGTGGGGACAAACTCGGCCATTCTGGTTCATTGTCTGGTTCTATTTATTTCTCAGTATAGAAACCATCCTTTCATTGCAGACCTTTTTTTTTTTTCTCCAGTTTTCTCTGTTGCAAAAAAGAATCCCAAGTTTCTATTTAAAAGTTCATAACTCTTGAAGGGGGATCTTCTGAATGGCTCATGTCAGTGCAGAAAGCATTTTACTTAGTCATAATAATTTGGTTGTAATATTGTGTTTATTTTCCCACTATTCTTACAGTTTTAACATTAATTTTATTTTATGAAGAATTACCTTTTCTGTCTTCTATTGCCACTTGCTTCACTTTTCTTGCTTCATCTGCTTTTTCCCTGTTGTTACATGGAGGACATATGAAGGACTGGGAACTGATGGATGATCACTCCTCAGTCAGATACAGCCGCTGACTTGGCTTTTACTCAGTTAGAACCATTTACTTTTTGTATTTCCAGTAACTGCCCTTCTCCCTTGAAAGATAAACAAAATTAAAAATAAATTCCCTCTTACCAACTGCTTTCTCTCACTGTGTGATGGACATCCCTTGGGGGTCAGTGGAATCTTCTTGATGCGGGAAATAAGGAAGCCTTCCTTTCATTGTCTTCTGGGATGCTTTCCATGAGTGCGAAGAAGGAAGTCACTGGTCCGTCAGCATCTTGAATTTCTGTGTTCCTTTTAGCAGAGGTCTTTCTTGCTGCTTGGTTGTGCTGTTCTCTCAGAGGCTGCCTACTTCCAGCAGCTAGTTGAATGCTCCCAATTCTTGGATAGTTAAAACTGCATCCTCTGTACTGCCGTGAATATTCAGGCCAAGCTTTGGAAGAAAGCTTCTTCCTGCTCCCTCAAGTCTGAGATTCACTCCCAAGCCTTTTCAACAGTGAGACACAGGGAAAATTGCTGATTCCTTTTTCTCTTAATAGAAAGAAGGAAAATCCTTCACATCCTTGCTTCCTTTACTGATAGTATGCAGAATATTCCTGCAAGAAATGTGGTACTGTAGTTTCTTTTTGCTGCACTAGAATATGGGGGGAAGGGTTTTGTTGAAGCATCAGCTCCCTACATCATGAGTAAGGAACTAAGCTTTCCTTACTGTTTTAAATGTCTTTCTCAGCCTGCTTGATTGCTTAGAAAATATGGCATGAGAGAAAGACGGAATGTGATGAGATTTCAAAAAAAAGAGGTTGACCTTGCTTATATTGTTTCCTTCAACCTGAATTACAAAAAGAAAACTGCATGAAAGGAGTATCCAAAGGACTGATTTGAAAAGAAGGCTCTGCTGTGGCTCTTAAGACTGATACTAGGTGTAATCTCATCCTGTAGCGGTAGTTCTAGAACCCTTATAATTAGTAAATGTGCCATATCACTGCACTTTCCATAGAGCTCAGTCTGCAATACAGATGTTTTTGTCTCATGGTGTTGTACTTTGGATGCCTGATTTTGGGAGCTGGAGTAATAGAAAGTGCAGCCCAAGCACCCTCTAAAAAGTAATGCTCTTGGAAAGAAGAGAGGTTAAAAAGTAATGCTCTTGGAAAGAAGAGAGGTTAGATAACTAGAGCTTGATCTCATAGAAATAGACTGTAATGGCAGTTGGACACTTGTAAAGTTATATGGTAGCAGAGATGGATTTTTCCAGATTTGTTTTTAATAAATAGCTCTGTACTTTTCAAATACTGTGCCCAACTTGAAAATTCTTCTTTTTCCACAAGACCCCTCGTCTCTACAGTCGTCTTTAAAGTATTCTTCAGTGACAGTCTGGATACATTTCCTTGCATTAGACGATCCAAACTAGTGTGTGGCTACTGTTGACAACCTTATAAATTAAAAACTTCAAAATAAATGGAACAGTAAAAAACAACCATCTTGATAAGTTTGTTTTGATATCAATTGTTAGTTTGTCAGCTTTCTAAGATGTAAAATAAGTTAATCTTAAAAAAAAACAAACCAAAAAAAACCAAAATAGAATGACAGTATGTGCATTACAGTGTACTTTGACTATCCTAACTATTCCGTTCTTGTGAACCAGCAGGGGAGTGCTATTAATGAGATTCCTGTTCTCTGGCAGTTGGTTCAAAAACAGGGCTGGTAGAAAGAGCAGAGGATGATTTGTTAGTAATGTTAACTGTAAATGGCCCAGTTAACATGATCAGGGTTATTACCACTAAGCCTAGAATGACTGATTGTTAAAACCTTTGTTTGTGTTATGTGCTTTAAGAATACATCTGAAGATAGCAGGAGCAGAAAGGACTATTAATCTGTGCTGTGATGATTTTGTCACTATGAATTTCAGCTCTGAGATCATAAAGGCTGGCTACAAAGGTTGTGTTAACATTAGTTACCCCTGTTGTTGTTTGATTATTCTTTCACTTCAAATTCTCTTGAGTCCTGAGTATGCAGTAAGTTTGTCTGAAGTCAGATGAATTCCAGAGGATCTCTGTCATAAATCAGCGTTCCTTTTAAGGAGGCTGAGTGTATGTATGGGCACTGGGATACCAATCCTTGTAAAAGGTAGTTTATACTATCATGCTATGGTTCAGTTCATTCATGTTCATGTAGCTAAATCTTTGTTTTTTAAAAGTGAGAATTTTCTGATGCAGGAAAAACACTGGATGAATGGAAGGGATTCCATAAACTGGTTACACAACCAGACTTTGTGTATCCTGATTCTGTCAGGAACTGTTGATTTAGAAAAATAGTTATAGTGAAACAGTGATTTGATTACTTGTTTTATTGTGTTTTCAGATTATTTGCAGTTTTCAGAATTTCAGGGTGAAGTCAAAGGAAATATTTCAGGAAAAAGATCATAAAACATTTGCATATTGGATTCCTTATTTACTACTGACTAGAATCCATGTCAGGAAGTGCACTGTAACTTTATTTAGTGGAGCCTGACAAATGTTGCAGTTGTTGCGATAATAGCAGAAATTGAATTATTATTTCTGTGCGTATTGTAAGCAATTATACAGAATCATAACCTAAATATGTATGTTACATGTTCTCCTGGAAAAAGAATTATATCAATAAAAACTGCATTTTGTAGTCATTTCTGTTACGTTTTTGCTGAATAAGCAAACTGTACTGCTACTGAAGCTGCAAAACTGCAAAATGTATTCATTTTTATTTTGTGGATAGCATATCTTGTTTGAACTTTTTAAATATCGTGCAGTTCTACAGCTGTTGTGTAATTCTCCAGACTGATTTTTAGTTTTATTACCAATGCCTCTAAAGCTGTCAATCCTTAATTTTCATTTATTTATTTATTTATTGGATGAGCTCTTAACTCCTTCCTTGGCTGAAAGATTGTTATCTGCTACTATGTGCTTCCTTGAATATGTGAGGCATTCAAGGCCAGGCTGGATGTGGCTCTGGGCAGCCTGGCCTTGTGGTTGGTGACCTTGCCTGTGTCAGGGGGTTTGAAACTAGATGATCATTGTGGTCTTTTTCAACCCAGGCCATTCCATGATTCTGTGATTCTATGACTATTATTTTTAAAATTGACTGCTAGGTTGGCATTAGATTTGCAAGATGTATAGAATGTGTAAATGTGTAAACACATTTTATGAATGGAAGCATTATGAACTATAGCTCAAAATGGAGATCTCTGATTTCTATGCTTAATTTGTGAAGCTGTGTCATGCATATATCTTTCAGTCCCAGTACTTGTGCTAAAAAACAACTACAGGTTGCAGAGCTTGTATTACACTACCACTCCTCACATTCAGTGAAGGAGGAAGCATATTTTAAAGCCTGCAACCATGGTTTATGTGAGCAGGAACCTCTTGTACACTGACATACTGGGATGTAAGCTGAAAATTGAGAAATCACTGGTTGCGTTGAGAACTTGCTGCAGTGAGTACTGGGTCAAACCACTTCTATGCCAAGGAAGTGGTAATTTAGGCATGCAGTAACACCTCAGGAATCTCCAGTTCTACACATACATGCTCTGTGCTATTGGGAAGCTGGGATTCCCCAAATCAAAAGTATATCTCCTGGCGATAATTAATACTTCAACTAATAATGTTTCAGTTTTCTGCATGCTCACCAATTATTTCCACTTTCTTCAGCCTGCAAACAGGACCAAACTTGTCAAATAACACCTCTGAGGCTTTTGTACAGTCACTGCAATTTCTGTCCTAAAGGAGCAAACACTGCTGGTCCTGACCTCTGTTTGTACTGACTTCTGAGTTTGTCTTGCTCTAATCATATATTTGAACAGAGCTTTAAGGTAAACTACCCTGTCTTCTTTTTTCCCTACCAACTGCTGGCCCTGGCAGTCTCCCAGCATCCGCTTCCTACAGTCCTGCTCTCATGTAGCGCATACAGTATCTCCAGCGGAAATCCTGTGGCCAGCCCAACTTCCTTTTGATACAGATTTCTCTTTTTTTTTCATCTCTGCCATCCTTGTAGTTGATCAGCTTTATCCTCAGACATAACCAGGTCTTCATTGCTCACCATCTCAGTTGGCTCTTGTTGCTTGCTTGAAATCCCTGCCGAAGTCCTTGACTTTTTCCTCTTATCCATCTCCATGTATGATCTCACTGACTTGTGAAAAAGAAGAAAATTAACACATACTGTAAATACCCTTCTTTGGTTTGCCATTCTTTGCATCTTTGCCTTTCTTTCTGTCTTTTCCATTCTCAGTTTTCTAATATTACGTGTTAAGGAGGAAGGAGTCCCTAGTTCTCTTTTTCTAATCCTTTCACTTGCTCTTGTGCTTCAGTCCTCTTTTCTTGCAGACTTTATATAGTTTTTTCATTTCACTTGTTGTTAACTGCCATTCCCATCTGATATCAAACTCTCACCAGCGTTTTCCTATTGTCTGGCTTAAGGTGCTGTTCCCAAATTGATAACACCCTCCTCCAAAGGTCTGAGAGACCTGCCCTGATCCAGACTTGCTGTCACGTTGCAGTGAACTGCAGCTCTGGACCCACCTCTTGATTGAATTCACCCTGTCCTATCTTCAGTGCCATTAATTCCCTTGGCTATACACTCACATCTTTCTCCTCCTTTCAGATATTGTTTCCACAAGTGCTATGGCAGTTTTCTCATCTTTTGGCTGCCTTGTTCTCCTTCCCACCAACTTACTGTCCTTTCTCTGTATATTCATCCTTACTTCATTTCCAGACACAAAATCAGCTACCTATGTTTATTTCAATTTTTTTTTTTGAACTGAAAACAAGATGCTAGGTTTTCTCTTGCACTTTTTCGAGACCATTTTGATTAGGAAGGGGATTTTCTCTCTGCCCTCTTATTTGACTGATGGAAGAAACACACTTTCTGCCCTCAGCTTCGTGAAGTAGGTGGTCTTATTTTCTAACTCATCTAACCATAACCAGTTCTTAGAACTGTATTTCCTAGATACTGTACGTATACCCATTCTGATCTTTATGTACAGCTAAAACTGCTGTCTCTGTGCTTATTCAGTATTCCAACTGCTGTATTGTGCTTTCTTCTTGCTGTGAAAAACTTGGTGTTGATGTACCAGTATTCCTAGTATTTCTAACTTGCCATAATACAGTATTCTGTTACTCCTGCATAGATTTTTTGATGAAGGACTCCTGTGCTTTTCCTTTGCATCAAAGACAGCATCTCAATATGCTCTCACATACTTTGATACTATCCTTCAGTTTCATGGCTAAAGCTCACTTTAACGAGACATTTAAAATATAAGTGTATATAGGTTTTCATCAGGGATTTCTACTGCTGATTTGGCTTGTCTGCTGCCTTGGTGGTGGTCAACACTGTCTCAGTTTTACTTCAGTTCTCCTGGTTCTTTGTATCTGTTTGTTTAGAGTTCTAAATGTTAAAATAACCAGAAAACTAATATTAGCAATATTTATCTGAATTTGTATTTGTCTTTATGTCAAGAAGAATAATTTTGGACTTCTTCAGAGACAATCATGCTTAGAGTAGCATAGGAAGAATATGATCTGGGCAACATAATCCTCCTTGTATTTACCATTGCAAGAAAAAATGCTGGTCTTAACTTGATGTTATAAGGGAGGACATGACATGCAATGCTTGAACAAGCTTTTTCCAGAACTTCTAGTATAAATAAGTAAGCTCTGTTCCACATATGCTTTTGAGGTGATACCATGCTGGCCCATAAGGTTTGCCTCACAGAGAAACCTTCTGCCACACGCAGGCTTTACGATACTGTAGAGAGGGGCAGAGTTTGAATTCAAAGTCTTAGGAGGTACATGGTGTCCCAAAGTGGAGTAAATAGCAAAGTGCTCGTTTCACCATTCTCATAGACAGAGCTTAAGGTAATAGAAAAATGTACAAGAAATGTTCCTTTTCCTCTCCTTCCTTCTTACCTATAAATTGGCAAAGTTTTTTTTTTTCTTTTGTCGAAGTTATCTGGTTTAATTTATTAAATATAATTTTCTTCTTTTCTTCACAAGATGAAATTTGAGAAATGTAACACCATAGCCAATTTCAGCATTTGTTATTAGATACCCTATGACTTGTGCAGACATTTATGGTATCTTGGTATTTACTGATTGCAGGGCTATCGAGGTCAGACTTATTTGCCAGAAATGTTATAGCAGCCTCGAGGCTGTTCTGTAGATACGTGTTGGCAAAATTCTATTTTAGTTATATATTTTTCACATCTGAGCTACGTGCTTTTCCCAAACTCTTTCCCTAAATATTAGAATATTTTAGAGGTGGATAAGAGAGTTATATAAACAACAGAAAACCTGATTAAGTGAAGAATGATGGTTGCTGGAATATGATCAGACAGTAATAGCAAGGCCAAAACTTCTGGTGGTAATTATAGATAACAAAATCACTCCTTGTATTTAAACTAGAACAGTACATACTGTTATCCATTTAGGAAAGAAGATAAGTCTTTTTCCAGATATCCATAGCAATGTTACTTGCACATATTCAGGACGTTTAAAAGGTAGTAGTTGAAAACAACAACAACAAAAAAGCTGGTAATCGTAAGGGAGATTTTTAGAGTTTAATGTTACATCTTAGACTAAAGAATAAATAAAGCCATATGACTAAAGATGGTAAACAGAAGCATAGCTCTCTGCACCAGTAAGATGATTTTAAATAAATTGTTTTCATCAGAGGTACCCTGTTATATTAGTGTACTATTTGAAAAAATAGTAAATTGTCAGGTAATGAATATGGAGAAGTAGATGTGTGATCAGTAATGTCTTAATGAGTGACTAATATTTTTGAAAATGAGGTACATATCAAACAGAAGTGCAAATGGTGGGGTTAGAATTGAGACAGATACAAGGAAAAATTTGCAAGAATGCTGGAAGCCCAAGTGAAGATGACTTTGAGTGTTGCCATGCTTGTCACTGTTGAGTTTGAGCAGATTTAGCTGTTACTCAGTTTGCTATGTTACTAACTGCTTAGTTATTTACTGCTGAATAGTGTGTGTTATAGCTTTTGTAGCAAAACCACTTTGATTTCTGTTGATGGTTTAACCCTATTGGTTATCACAGACATTGCTGTTTTAGAGTAGAAAGATTAGTAGTAAATACATTTGCTGCCCTTCTGAAATATATTACATTTAAATGTGGCAGTCTTTTTTGAGTTTATTCCTCACAGCATTCAGTGTCTTGATTAGAAACCAGTTCAGCAGTATTACTCCAGAGGAAGGCATTTTATCCTCTTTATCCTCTGAGTCTTTGCCTATTGTACTAATACCAGTGCCACAGAGGAAGCACACCGACCCCTTAATCTCCTTCCCAATCAGCTTGCATCGTCTCCCTTAAAACCAGACTTCAATGTCCAGAACTTTGCTGTGTCACGGTAAGAAGAGGTACCACACAGTGTAACATTAGCATGATTTGGCCTCATTTTCCAAATAGCGTATTGATAACGGGACTAATCCCCATGGCTTAGAGGAGATGCAAAAGAGTATGGTTTATAACTTGTATCCGATGCTCCTCCTTGATCAAGTCTAAAGATCAAGGAAAAGTAAAAGAGAAATCCCTAAGCATAAAGAAGCAAGAGCATGTGCATCTCTCCTTCCCTCTTCTGTGGGAGAAAAAGAGTTCACAGAATTGGATCTAGATAGATCTGAGGAAGAAATTCAGGAAGGATTATTCCCCCAGGGTGTACATGTTTGTTTTTTAAAACAATGATTGAGTTATTTTAATACCCTGGATATTCATCCTCATGTGCTGTACAGGAAAAAAAAAGACTAAACAAACAAGAAAATATTTTCCACTCAACAGCATTTAAAAAAAAAAAAAACTTTCTATGCAGATTTAGAAGTTCTTGTCTGAGTAGAATAAGAACATGATAATAATAGACAACTCCAAACTTGTATTTAATCAGAAAAGTGTTTTAATATAGCTTTAACCTCTTCAATTAACCGTAGTACAATCTGAATGTAAATTCTCTACCAGAGATTGAGCTATCAGAAAGTTGTGCCTAAAACAAAACCACTAAATGGAAGCAACAAATTCCATATTCACTTGTAGTGGCAATTTTACACTAACCAGAAGAACTAGAGGAAAACGATCTTAAGGGAGAGAGAGTTGGACGTGTATTTGTGTTCTTGTATTGTCTGTTCTCTTAGTCTCCATACACGTGTCATCCATTCTGTGTCCTGGAGGCGAAAGGATCTGCAGTATTTAGACAGTGATGCTGTTGTAAGTAGTGCCAAGCCTATCGTGTGCATCCCAAGCAGAACTGCTGTGTGCAGTTTCTAAATACTCAGTTGGAGAGCTAAGAAGTAAATGGTAGAAGCAAATTGAGCTTTGGGGTTTTTATTGGTTTGTTTTTCTAAAGCTGTGAAGGAGTAGAGAAATAACTTCTTTTTACTAATGAAGAAAGGAAAAATAAACAACAGATTTTGTGCTTTCCGTTCTTTTTTAGAAGTGGGCACATCTTAAGACTTGCAGTTTCTGAGAACGAAATAGACAAGTGAAATAGTCTAAAATAAATATACAAAACAGTGATGTTTTATTGTTTATTAAATAATCTGATTTATAGAACTGAGATAATTGCATATTATCAGTGTCTTTCAAACAAGACATTCCTCAGTTTTTCTTACTACTGCAGCCTTTTATAACATGTCTCTTTCCTTTTTTCCAAAAACAAGACCTATGCGAATACTAATAAAACTACTTTTCTCTTTGCTGTACTGGAGGAGATACACTTCCAGTTACTCCTCTAATTACTGCTGTGCAACAGAAAAAAAAAAAAAAAAAGCAGTGGCAAAGCAGCGTTTCAATTAAATTGGTAGAGCTTTTCAGTTAAACGAAAACGCATTTAATGTGACTATTGGACAAGGACTGAAGTCTCTGTACATTGCTGTATTTATATACTTGTAAAAGCTGATATTTATGAAAGTTTTTACGGCAAAGAAAGGGACATCAAATAGATTAACTATAAATATGCAAGTGTAAATTAAGAGCAGTGTTTAATACTGCCAGAATTGCAATGTGAAGTAAAAGAGTAAAACCTGAAAATATGGGCGAAGTCAGCCTGCTGTTCACTTCACAATAGTTGTTTCCCATGGATGTTCACTTGTTGCATAATTGCTAATTCATGTCCCTTCTGGGATACCTGGATTGCACAGAAATTTATAATAAGGTCCTCTGTGAAAGTATAACTGGCAAGTGATAGAACAATTTCCAGTTTTCAAAATCAGTGTCCGTTGTGTGCATTCGTGTTACTGACCACCACTTTGCAACCAGTGAACCAGAGCTGGAAGTATCAATGACGGTGTATTTTACATCTTAAAGAACAGCAGGGTATTATTACATATCTAACAAATATTTAATCAAAGGATATGAGTAAGTCCAGACAATAAACAAAGGAACTGAATATTGTCACTGGTCTTTTTAGGTGGTGTGAGTATCAGAATTTTATTAACTTTTTCCAGTGGTGAAAGAAAAAAAAAAAAGATGGAAGCCATAGAGGAAGGTACTGAGCTGTTGCTATGCATTGGTTTCAGTGCTGACTTATGTTAATGAATATCCTTCCCATCACTCCAAACCACTGGTGTAAGACAGATAATGACTTGCATTAAGGTATCACATGCACACCTGCGTGCTTCCTGCTGATTGTATATTGTTTTGCATTTCATTTGTTCTGTATAGCAGGCCCAGCATATTAGTGAAATGTAGTAAAAACACCACAAACAATTATCATTTAACAGAGGATATAAACATGCCTGACTTTGCACATGTAGGAAATCCAGTTTGGTTCCTGTTTTGTGAAAGGTTATCATCAGACATTAAACCACTCTGTGCTTATAGGACATGGTTCGTGGGAGGACTTTAAACTTTATTACCTCCCATTGCATCCAGAAAGAAAGGATGACTTTGTAGTTAAATGTGTAAATACTTGTATAGGCGTAAACTGGGTAGAAACAAGAAAAGTGGCCAGCTTTGAAGCAGTCTTAATGGATGAAGATCATTAATGTTTTCTAAGCACCTCATCTCTAAACTGATCATAATTGTTTTCTCCTTAGATCTCTTACCTCTATTTAAACCCTGAATTATTTATG
Organism: Centrocercus urophasianus; assembly: GCF_019232065.1. Lineage (NCBI taxonomy): Eukaryota > Metazoa > Chordata > Aves > Galliformes > Phasianidae > Centrocercus > Centrocercus urophasianus. Next base: position 1,614,714 of record NW_024884767.1, on the reverse strand, counting down.
GTAAGAATGCTTTCTGTTTATAGAATGTCTACCATAATCAAATTCTGAGTCTTTACTGAATATTTTTTTTATCAGAGTGCAAGTAATAAGTAGTAAAAGACATGGGATCTCACTGCAAATTAAAAAATCTTTAAGGCAAGCTTAGATACTTAGAATCCTCTGGAGGCAGAGATTGCCAGAATATACAGGTTTTTAGCCATTTTAAATGTCTAAAGAGGAGCTACAAGAAACAAAGGGGCATGCTCTTTAAACAGTGTGGGTGGGGATAGGACAAGGGAAATGGTTTCAAACTAAAAGAGGGGAGATTTAGTTTGGATACAAGGAAACATTTTTTTTTTTATGTTGTGTGGTGTGGCGCTGGCACAGGTTGCCCAGAGAGGTGATGGGATGTTCCATCCCTGGAGACACTCGTGCTGGATGTGGCTCTGAGCACCTGATGGAGTTATGTGTGTCCCTGATCATTGCAGGGGACTTGGACTAGAAGGCCTTTCAGGGTCCCTTCCAGTCAAATGATTCTATGATTATGTGATTTTTAAAGTTCTTACGTGCAGAAGTGAAAAGCAATCAGTAGGACAGCTCTAAAGAGCTTATTTTTAAATTTCGCTCATTACTTTACAGTGAGATTGTTAGCTAGTGGATTTAAAGCCAGTTTTGGGGTTTTCTTCCCCTGCTGCAAGAGGCTAACTGTGCTGCATAATTGAATGTCACTTAAGAAAAGGATACTGAGTTTACAACAAAGAATGCTGAAGTCTGTAAAATCTGTCTGAATTATAATAATGCGGGACTGTAGTTAGTCATAACTACAGTGGTTGGACAGCACAATATTTTTCAGCTTTTTAACACATTACAGAACTTTTTTTTCAGAGCAGGTAGCTCAAGATCTCACATTCTCAATTTAATATTAAATAGCAAACTAAAGTTAATTTAAGACAGTATAGCTGAGCAGCCAAGTTAATAATAATTGCAATATAATTAAATTCAATATCCTAAGGGAAGAAACAGAACGAAGAAGCAACAAAGAAAGAGACTAAACTTTAGAGGAAGTGATTTCAATAAAATGAGATGGTTAGTCAGAGAGGCCCTGAGGTTAAAAGTTAAAAAAGAAAGAAAAAAAAAAAAGCCAAAAAGGAAAGGAAAACCTAGAAACGTGGCCTGGGTATTAGTTGAGAGAAGACCAACAGTTCCTTGGAAGTCAGTATGCCATTGAACAGAAAGTAGAGATAAACCAAGGTGATTAACCTGTATAGTGAAAGCTCTTCAGACAGCAAATAAACATGGAAATTTGGTACATTTTAGTGAAGAGTGAAAAAGAAAGGAACACGAATTTCACTAAGTTGTATTCAGGGAGAAATTAAAAGGGTGAAAATAAATGGGTGGGCAAAAGTAGGAAACTAAAACAATTCTTAAGATGTAATAAAAGCAGAAAGTACAAAAATAATTTTGAAGGTTAGAAAAGCCAAATTATGGAATATTTGATGGCTTATTGTTAAAAATTAGAATTAATCCAGAAAGTTTTTAACTACTATAGTAAACTACAACAAAAGAAAATAGGGTCTGGACCTTTGTAGCTCATTTGGTGGAGACTTCTATGTAACATGTTCACATATAACTGAGGTCCAGGAAACAGATTAAGATAAAATTAAAAGCAGAAGAGAAAAATTGAGTGGAATTATTTGGCATTCTGTCTGTGTCAGACTATGAAGTTTCACCCAAGCTCCAAAAATTTGCCAAGACTGCATAAAAATATGGGCCATAGAAGAGAATATGGTGCTTCCAGAACTGACGGGCAGGGGCTAGATAAGACATTCTCAGAGTGTTTCAGTAGACAAAGCTTACTGTGAGCTGCTGAAGATAATGACAGATACCCTTCATCAGTACCATCTATCATGTTCGTTCTGGCCCTTAATGTGCAGTTGTGCATCTTGAAGATGTAAACAAGATGCACCAGCACTCCTCTGAAGATTGTCCATATCTTCCTGGGAGCGTTGTTCCTCAAAACCAGTCACACACCAGCCTAGCTTGCTTCAGTGGAAACGAAAGCACAAATACGTAAGCCAGACTTAGTTCTTACTTGCTCCTGGGCTCTGAAAGGTTGCTGGCAAAGGCCCTTTTAGAGGGATGCCTGACTGATTGGTGGCATAACATAGGGTTTCATGAGTTCCAGGTGTGTTCAGGACAGTGCATGCAATCCAGTGCTTCCCAGGGCTGAGTAAAAGGAAGAAAGGAGCAGAGCAACTCAGGGTTGCTGGCTGGAAAACAGCATTTAATGTTGAATGCTCTTCAGTGTTAACAATGTAATTTTAACTTCCAGTAATTGGATCTTGTTATGCACTTGTCAGTAAGTCTGGTAAATCCTATGTGATCAAAGATTTCCCTCTGCCTGTATCCACAGGCAGAATCAGTTTAAATGCTCTCTGTTATCAGGTGGATTTTTAGTACCATAAACATTTGCTTTATAATGTTTGTGGTTCAGTGGCTGAGGAACTTTTATAATGATCCTTGGGAAATTCCAGTACTGAGTATTGCTCTCTAACTGTGGGCATGCAACAGTTTTATCAGTAAAAAATGTAATCCTTCTTAATATGTAAATAAACTAGTACTAATACTGTCTATCAATGCATAATTAATGTATGCACAAATTAAAAAAAAATAAATAGATTTCCTTGACAGAACATGCAATCGATAAGAAACACAATTTGATTGTTCACATAAACCCAGAACTCAAAAGTGACCACTTTTTTTTTTGGCTAAGCACTTTGTATTTCACTGCACCTTTTTGAAGTGGCTTTTGATGGCTTATTTTGGTCCCAGTTTACAGTATTTCTGAAACTATAATAGGAGTTTGTTCCTTAGCTTTGAAAAATATACCTCAATTTGGAATTGGGTATGAAAGCAGAAGAAGATATACTGTGGTAACACGTACATTATAAATAGAATGGAAAGCAGTGTGGAGTATTTTGCAACCTCATTATGAAAAATGAGTGTTACGGCATCATCTAGCTTCTGTGTGCAGCAGGGCTCACCTCAGTGTCAGAAAAAATACTACTGCATGATGAGAAAGAAAAACTGCCACGTCAGTGAAGGACGCTGAAACTTAAAATAGGTGACACTGAGGATAGCAGAGCTAATTACAAAAGTAGCATAATTCCTAATGCTTTCTCCAAAACTGTCCTATTCCTGTGCTTTGGTGTAGAGGAGCAATTATATAAAACAGTGCTGTTTGTTTTATAATGGAAATTAAACTTTTTAACAGTTGAGGATTTATTTTTGGTGGCCAGTGCTTTAGCTGTTCAGTAGTTGGTGGTGGGAAAGAGAATCAGGTCTTTGGGTATAAAAAGTATAAATCTATGGGAGTAGAGGTGGGATGGGCCTGAGGTTGGTCATAAATTGTGATTAGTGGATTTGGATGAAGAAGTTGCGGTTTCATAGGAGGAGCAGTGCAAGGGTCAGTGCTTACTGATTAAAGCCAATTACTTTTACACACACACAAAGCTGTAGTAAGCAAAAATAAAAAGTTGTCAAGACAGAATTGGAAGAGAGAAAAAAAAGTCTGTGTATGTTTAGGCTGAAGAGCTCCCTGCCATTGGAAATTAGTGTGCAAGATGTCCAAAGAGATACATATCTGTGGGTTAAAGCAACATCCAGAACGATAGGTATCTAACAACTAGAAAGTATGATTAAATCAGATATTTTAGAGATTAAGCAAATGTCTAGAACTAGGAATGCATCTAGCACAAGGATGACATTCAGTGCTGTGGTCAAATTACTCTGCCTCTGCTTTCAGCTCTTTTGTCTCTTGGTGTTGTCCTCTTGTGGAGATAGGACAGGGTCCCAGGGGGCTCCCTGGTTCATCCCATTTCAGGAACTCTTTTTTTTTTTTCCCCCCCGCAGTATTAGTAGGCAGTAAAGGCTAACTTCTGGCTATACACTATTTTTTCACAATCACAGCAAAGTAATTTTTTTGTCATGCAGCATATATACTTTGAAAGATTCTCTGTGTCTTAGTCCAGCTCTTCCCAAAATAGCACTTCCTCAGTTATGATAGATGAAATGTCATTTTAAGAAAACATTATTCTCTTTCTCTCTTCATCCTCTCTCTCTATGAAGTCTTTTTTCTCCTTCTCCTTGTTCTCCCTGGTTGCCACCAGACCTCTGTCACGGCTACACTTTCTGTCATTTCTTTGTCGTGTTTTCAGTCAGATTCTCTGTCCTCACTCTTCGTCCTGTGTCCTCCCTCTGTATTGCTTGGATGTGTTCCAGGCTTCCAGTACTCCACAAGATCTTTGTTTGGCTGAAGTCTTTTTACTATACATCTAAGATAGTGTTGTAAGCACTTCTCTGTGTGATTAGTTTTTGAGTCCTAGGGAGAATTTTTTAAAAAGTCCTAAAGAGCACAGCACTTAAAATTATCTGATCCACTAGAAAGCACACTCGGTTGGTACATCTAGTATTAAAATTTCTCTAAAGAACTGAATCTGGTCAACAGGTATTCTGATAATGTTATCTAAATGTGTGCATTAGATTTGTATAGTGTGGAGGCATGAAGGACTCACTTCAAGAGGTGGCATTAACTCCGCTTGTTTTGTAACAGTTAAGTTTGGTAGGTTGTGATTATTACATTTGTTAGTATTTGTGGAGAACTGCTGTTTTCAAACACTTCTTACTGTAGGTTTGCATTACCATAAATTGTTAAAGTACAATGAGATGTGTTTGAATAAAGCTAGCAAAATAATTGAATCATATAAAATTCAAATAATGTATTTGGACTGTTTGAAAATACTTCTGGTATTGGCATTTTAGTTCAGAAACGTGAGGCCCATTATTTAAAAGTAAAATACAGTTTCTGTTTATGATAATTATTGCTACAGCTTTATTGAAGCAGAAGGAAAACACTGTTTAATTACATGTCGTTGTACCCCAAGAGTGCTGTCAATTTGGATTTGTTTTAGTTTGGAAATAGTTATTAAAAATGGGAAATACTTAATTAAAGAAAAAACACAAACCTTTGATGAAAGAATATGCCTCTTTCAATTTCAAGATACACATTGTCATTTCTTTTGATATTTTTTTCTGAGGAACAGAAGATTCCTATGAAGTATTTCTCAGTGGCAGCAACATGTGCTCTCTAGAGTTCTCTTTTTCAAATCCAAGATTACTGACATAGCTGATAAAATTTTTCTCCCTTCCAACTTTCTTAGATATACCCTTATTGAAAACATGAAGTATTTTTTGAATAATTAACATTTAATACATAAACTAATTCTGCTTTTTTTTTCCCCAGAATGTACTTTCTGGAAGTTAAGTTCACATGGGAAGTAATACGGTGAACTGGATTTTGTAATATTAGATGCTGATAGAGGATTTTTAACAAATAGAAGAATTTGTTGGCTGACAGGATTTTGAATAGAGAAGGAAGCGGTTAACTTTCCAAAAACTTTATGTGCAGTACTTGATGGTGGTGATGGCGGCTTACCCTACTAAATTATTAACAGTTAGAGGGATTGAGTAGGCTCAGAGCTCAAGTCAGCTGCTGTACACACTACTGGATGTTCTTCCATGGAGAACCTAAACTAAGAAGAGATATGGACAGCTCCTTTTACCACTGTACAGTTATCTAATTTTAGTATAAGATTCATTTTTAATGACCACTGTAGAAAAATGTAATGTTCTGTTGTACTGTGGCAAAATTTTTAATTTAACCCCTTTGCTGATGAGTTGTACATGCCTACCATTGTTCTCTCTTGTAATTAATCATTTGTAAAAATACAATGTGATAATATTTTATAAAACAAACCATTTCTTTTCACACTTATTCCTAAGAAAATGTGCATCAGATTTTTCTTCACTGACCAGAGAAGCATCTGATCATTTTGTTTTTATATGATAGTGTTCATATTTTAAGATACATTTGTATTTTAAAATACTCTGTTTATGTTTGATACTCATATTTATGGAAAATAAATAGTTAGATTTCTAGTCAGTGGAAAATTCTTTTATTTTCCTTTATGACAATATTTGTGCTCAAACCTTTCGGATAATCACAATGTAAATATTGTCTACAAGAGGAAATATCTTCCAGAAAAGTGGTGGGGTGAGGTGAGGTGATATAGGTGAGATAAAGGAAGTAAGCATGCTTAAAGTTTGGACAGTTTATGCAAGATTTTAGTTCAAGCTCAAGTATATTAGTTCACCATGATTTTATTGCAGAGATTTTTGCTGTTTCTTCTCATTACATACAGGTCATACAGTAAAGCACTCTTTTAAAAAATGTTTATTACCCAGGTCATTCTGAAAGTAATGCCTCCTGTTTATTTCCATGGAAAAACTACAACAAAGAACACAACACAATTTGATAGGGAAAATTCTCAACTACAGAACACTCTTTTTGAACATAGTCACCACATTCAGTCAATTTGCGTGGATGAGTTGATTGAAACTCTCTACATTTTGTGGTGTGATCGCTGTGCATGGCTGTCTGGAACATGGTTTATCTTTCATGTCACTGTTGCCATTGCTGAAATGCACCACCCACCACCTCACTGTGCTCACATCCACTGTTTGGATCCACTCCATCCACATCCACTCCAGAAACGTTCAGCAAGTATCAGTGAATGTCAGTGGGAGCCATTTTTTCCAGATGGGAAAAGGCTTTTTTTTCCTTTACTTATTCTGCAGCTCCATGTCAGATACCATTCTGTCAGACTGTTTATCTGCTGCCATCTGTTGCACAGCGTCAACATGTAATGGAATACTGGTAGGAAAGTTCAACCTCTACTGCCATACCACCAATATCCGCCTGTAATGTTGTGGTGTTAATGAAATCGTAGGCACTACTTTCAGTCCAGTCCTCATACTTTGGAAAATCATATTGTAAAGTTGTACTGAAATACAAGGACAGCCTCTGGATTTTTGAATCTGTCCGACTTCAAGCAATCCCCTTTCTCCGAAAGTCAGTTTTCCTCTATAAAGCATGCAGTTAATATATGCCTATAAAACTTTTGTTCTAAAGACTAGATTTCTTCTCATAGCACAGTAGATGAAATGTGACATCAAGGTTGATGCTTGTCTTTTGCTGATCAAGATTACCTTTGTCTCTAGTTTTGTTCAAGTTTGTGGGTCCTTGCAAACAAATGTTCAGGGGCCTGTGTTACGGAGCTCTGTATGTGCCTATAACGCAGATCATGAATGTTCACTGTTAGATAAGAAAAGGTGTGTGTGTGTTACACAAATACAAAGCTGTGACAATGCTTGTTTAAACAACAAAACCAGTTGATTGATATCTTGTAGTTCTCAAGGCAAAATACTTGCATGCAGTTTCAGTAGGAATCAATGTGGTGAAAAGACCTTGTTGTCAAGTTGGCAGTCCTGTGGTCCTGTGTCTGCTCCTTGCAATGCTGTTGTGGACTTTCTTTCCTAAAAATGTGGGATCTTTTTTGTGCTCCTGTAAATGAGGGAAGTGAAAATGACCACCTCTAAAGACACTTCAGTCTTAAATATTAAAGAGGAGTATACATGAAGAAACAATCAGAGTACTTTCTTGGAAGAAAAAGGGCTTGGGGTTGATTTTTAAAGATCACTTTATCTAAGTTGTCTTTTTCTTTCTGTCTTTTTGCCTCTTGTGCACTGGAGCTTGTTTTTGGCACTGATGTTTTGGGGTAGATTTTCAGCTGTGGTAAATCCAGGTGGCTTGATCAAAGTCAGAAGTAATACAGCAGTATTTACAGTATTATGTGTATAGGAATTTATTTTGAGTTATTTTGATCATGTGAGTCTATGAATGGGTTGCATGAGAGTGTTATGAAATACAGTGCTATGGAAACACAGATATGAGCACCTTAAACATTTTTTTCAACTTTTCAGGCATATGGCGTGTAAAAGAGTAAAAATTTCTCACTTAAATTGAAAAATGCGGGAACTAAAACATCAGTATTGTTATATTTCTTCTCATCTAAGTTGCTAATGTTTTCGACATTTTGATAACAGGAGGTAGTCATAAATTTTTGTTTTAATTGTATGCAGGTGCTTTGTTATATAACTTCAGAAGATGTCAATGTAAATATTTTAGAATGTACACCATCTGGAGATACTACATCTTAAAATACGTTCCTCCAATATTAATAATTCACATCATGGGAAGAAACATAGTTAATAAATGGGTATATAGGCCTGACTAGATTTGTAACATTTCATAATGGATCTCCCCCACTTTTGCTTTGTAAAACTAGTGTTTCTCTAATTTTTTCCAGCTTGAATTAATGTTATTTAGATGGAGTCATAAAGAGTTTTCAAAGTGTTCATATGGGATTTAACCAGTGCTTTTTGGCTTGTTATTAGCATTTTATTGTGCTTATCAAAATTATTTACAATTTTATATTTACGTTACTTTCATGATCATTAATTTTGTATGTTTCTCTTTTTGTAGGTAACAGGAACTTTGATTTTTTTTATAACTACATCCTATAGTTTACACTTACTAAGTTTGGTCCCTCTGAAGATATCCTTTCCATCTGTTTCTTTACAAAGGTTATATCTGAACCTTTTCTGTTGAGACCTTTCAGCTTCTTGTAATTGACAAACATTGCTGGTACAGAGCTCTACAACAAAATTTCCATAAACACATAGGACACATCTTCCATTCGGCAAGGCTTGGACAAGTTGAGGAGTTGGGCAGAGACTATCCAGATGAGGTTGAACAAGGACAAGTGCAGTCATACATCTTGGGAGAAATAAGTGCAGGTTAAGGGACCTGTTGGAGAGGAGCTCTTCAGACCTGGGTATCCTGGTGGATGATGGGTTGGCCATGAGCCAACAGCGTGCTCTTGTGGCAAGAAGGCCAGTGGTATCCCAAGCTGGCTGAGGCCAGTAGGTCAAGGGAGGTCATCCTTTCCTTGTACTATGCCCTAGTGAGACCACATCTGGAGTACTGTGTTCAGTTCTGTGCTACCCAGTTCAAGAAAGATAGGGATCACCTAGAGAGAGTCCAGTGGTGGACCACAAAGATGGCTGGGAGCCTGGAGCACCTCCTGTACATGGGAAGAATTGGAGATGTGGGACACTTCAGCCTGGAGAAGACTAGTGGCAAGGATGATAGCAGTGCATGTAAATATCTGAAATGTGGGTGACAAGAAGATGGGGCTCTTTTTGATGGTGTCTACTGACAGAAGAATGGACAGCCAGCACAAAGTGGAGGACAGGGAGTTCCATATACATTTGAGAAATAACTTTACTGTGACAGAGTACAGGCACAGGCTGCTTAGGGAAGTTGTGGAGTCTGCTCCTCTGGAGATACTCGAAACCCTCCTTGATGCTTTACTGTGCAACCTACTGCAGGGAATCTGCTTTAGCGGCGGGGTTGGACTTGATTGGACTCCAGAGGTCCCTTCCAAGCCCTATGATTTTGTGATTCTCTGAGAAATTATCAAATGAATTAGCATAAGTATATGCATCATAAATCACACTCAGATTAAGCAAAAATGTGCACACACATAAAGAAATATTTGTTGTCAGAGTGACAAATTCAAATTAAGAGTGCCTTAGGTATTCGTATACCTATCTGCTGTCATCTGCGTGTGCTCTTCAGGCCTCCGTAATAATTCTGGTTTTTTGAGAAGCAGTCAGATGTTTCTGCTTCTATAGTAAGCGTCTTAGATTCTGCTTGATTCCCCACTCAAAGTCTGACTAGGTTCACTCTGAGGTCATCTTAGAGAAAAAGGTATTTTCTGCGAATTTCCAGTTTTCCTTAGTCCTGGCTAATATGATTTTGAAGCATTATGAAAAGAATGCCAGATACATCATGCCACTGTGCTGAACTGAATCGCTGATTCTGATGCAAAATTGTCGTGGATATCAGAACATCAAGCTCTACGTGGTTAAAAATATCAGCAGGGACTAACTTGCTGATGCAGTCTTGTAGTTGTTATTGGGGGAAACTATGTCTACCCTGTTTCTTTTGAAACAAGATTATATGTCTTCTAAATAATCATTTGTTAGAGACATAAGCCTAATCCATTGAAAACAGCAGTTTTAAAGATAATTGCTGGAACACTGTGTAGATGATTTTCATCCTATTTTCTTTCTAAATATGTCCTTCTTTTAGAAATCTGAGGTTTACAGATTAAATGAATTTACAGCTCTTTTTGAGCCTCATTAGGTGTCGTAACTTTGGAATAAACCACTTCTAGGCAGCACAGGTTGTTATTAATTTCTACTACAGAAGACACAAACCCTAAGTGATATTGAAACATGCTACCCATCCCTTAAAATAATAGTAGTAGACTTTAATTTATTGTCTCTTTAAAATTTGGCCATATTGTCCACAAGTACAAAATAAATCCTCTTGTATTTAAAGCTATTCTGTGTGAAAATAAAACCACAAAAAGTCTGGTAACAAGTTTAGGTGCTGGGTTTTGTTTTTTAAACTTATTCTTTCGTTTGCTGGATGAAGGCATGAGATTTAATTTAAAAATCTGTGTAAAATAATGAGATTTAACTCCATGGTAGAAAGGTTTTTTTTTTTTTTTTTTAATTCGTAGTCACTATTGAAGTTAAGAGAAACTGGAAACAGCATGAACTAGTATAACTTTATGTCTTCCATACACTTTACTGGCTTTCGCACTGTCTCTATTGGGTTAGTTTATAAATTTCATCTGCAATTAGACCAGTCAAAAGAAAAATATTTTGCAACTTACTCTTAGGAAACATGTTTTTTGGTATCGCTGTTTGGCCTTTTGAAGTTACTCTGCTTTATCATACGTACAATTCTCACCCATGCTTCCCAAGCCCCTTCTATTTTAACTTGCCTTCTTTCATTGCTGTTTTGCACAGTTTGATTGTCTACCTGGACAACAAGATGCTTTACTTTTCTTAGCAACAGAAGTAGTTTGCAATACAAGTCTGCAACACCAGTATACAGTATTTTAGATTGTTCGAAGCTCTTCTGGGTAATGTCAATAGCAATATGCCAGGAAGGTGATTTAGGCCTTAAGCAAGATGTTAGTTTATGTCTCCCACTGCTGTTCAGTACTCTTGGCTCTTACACACTTGAAAGTAAGCCTCTTTTAACATTTGGACAATTTGGGTTGTGATTCAACCTTGATAAATCTTCAAGCTGATAAGTATGTAAGATTGTATTACACTGGTAAAAATGTTTCCCCTTGAACTTTCCAGATTTCTTTCTTTGTCACCAGAAATGCCTACAAAGTTATGGGGAAAATAGTATTTCTATTGCTTCTTAGTTGCTTCCAAACCGTGAAGCAGCAAATGTTATATGACCATTTCCAAATTAAATTCTTCATCTAGAATGCTGAAATGTAAGCTAAGGAATGAAGGGTAACAGCTAAGGTTTCTAGAGCAGCAGAAAAATCTAATGGAAAATATGGGCCAACGGCTGAACTGGGCAGGGGCTCTGATCACAGAGGTGATTGAAATGGTACTCAATGTCTTCCACACCTTGATCTTTACTAGTACAACTTGCCCTTTAGAATCTCAAGACACTGGGACTTATGGAAGGGTTTGAAGCAAGAAAGTCTCCTCTTTGGTGAAGCAGGATCAGGTTAGTGAACCTGTAGAGAAACTAGATATCTGGAGTGATGTACCCACAAGTACAGAGCAGCCTGGCAGTTACTGCAAGCCATTCCTGATTATCTTTGAATGGTCATAGTGTTCAAAGCAGGCTCCTAGGGAAAAAAAAAAAAAAAAAGTTTCTCCTAGTTTCTCCTATTTTTCAGAACATTAAGGAGGATCCATGAAACTACAGGCCTGTCAGCCTTACGTTTCTGGGAAACCTTGCATTTCTGGAAACATTTCTAAACATACTCAGGACAGAAGTGTTCAGGAGTTATGACTTAATTTTAAGGGTGATACAGGGGCTTCCCAGAGATGATGTAGAGTCCATCCACGAGGATACCCCAAAGCCATCATAGGACATAGACCTGGTCCTTTATCTAATTCTACTAATTGTGAGCTCAGGAGTTCAACTATTTAATCTCCAGATGTCCCTTCAAATTTCAGTTCTGTGAATTTCTGAACAACTTTAACTCTGCCTTACTTTAGGTGGCACTGCACTGTCCATGCATTAGTTTTTCTAAGTCATTCTTACAGTGTAAAAATTCTATCAGGAACTTGAGGAAATATGACCAGGTATTTTTATGAAAGCATGTGGTATTAATCAGCTACACTTGAAAATTTCCTGTTCCACTTCGTACAAAATAGTGAAATGACTTTCTGTATTGTTTACTATCCCTGGGATAACATGCAAATGTAGTATGGCTTGTGAAAAAAATAGTGCAACACAAACAAGCTAGGTAGAACTCTGAAAACAAAGATGGAATCAAAAGCAGAAGACCGAAAAATGCGTACAAGACAAAAGGAATTTTTGCAACACCCGTAAGCCTGCTGGTCAAGATGGTGTGTTCTCCTCAGTCATCAGAATAGTGCATTCCTCTGGCTGGACTGTGATCAGTGGAAGCCACGACTTTCAACACATTGCTAGTCCTTGCTGACCTGGAGACTGAGTACCAGAACCTGAAACTAAGAAAGAGTGGCTTGTCAGTGCTTTCAAAACAACTTGATGCCACTTCAAAATTGTTTTGAAAGAGATAAAATAATTACAAGCTTGAGCTGCTAGCCAGATAAGATTCTTAAAACTTTGAAATGAGGGTTGAAATCAATCCCCAGATTCGTTACAATCTTTTGATAACTTGTTTCTGGGTAAATAGATGACAACAAAACCAGTGTGTTACTTCCTGCACTAATTGCTTACACTGTCCTGGAGAGGCCAAGTGAAATACTCATGGCCCAGGCCTTAGTTTGAGTTTATTCTCAGCTTTTCTTCAGAATTACTTTTGTAAAAAGGGTAAAATTCCTTCTGACTGTAAAAACTGAACTACTCTGAACTTTGGGTTGATTTTGTCACTCACATTATTTGTAGAAGAGATATTTGAACTGCTGTGGAAAGTTTCAGATGCAGCACAAAGCACCAAAATAAATTACAGTCAAATATATTAACATTTACAAAATAAAAATGTATCAGTTTCCCCACTTGACCTTTGATACATTTCACGATGGTTATTAGGCATTTCAGAGCCAGGCTGCTGCCTTTCCATGGAGCAGGCTGAGGCAAACAGAATATACACTCCTCTGCAAAGTCTTCTGCTTTACTCACCTTCTGCAATGCCTGATCCCACCATTAGTCCTACAGTGCATCCTAAAGTTCTGTCTTGGATTTGACTGTTTCTGTGTAAGGTTTTTACATGTAAAGTTTACTTTACTATGTGAAGTTTATGTAAGGCCGGATGCACTTCTTCTACCTTCTGATGTCATCAGCTCATGTGGTCATTGGCAGGTCAGAAAAAATTGATACTGTATGACTGTTTCCCTTGTGTGCATTTTTCAGACCAGAGCTGATGGAGTACAGAACAGTATTTGTTAATTTCTTTTTCACAGAACAGCAGATATTCTTTGCTTTATGTTCTATGCTTATTTTTTTTTATTGCACCTCGGAGTCTTCATATGTCTCTGTTCTTATTTTGCCTTCTTAGCTGTTTAGCAGCAGTTTTTTATAGCTCTTCTCCTCCTTTGTGGAGGCTGAAAGAACTGGTCCTCTGGAGGAATATTTTTTGAGGTTGTGTCTACATAAGTTGGAATTCAAAAAAGCAATCATTTTCTGTTTTCACCAAGTTCTTTATAAACACATTGGTGCACTGAATGTTCCTTAGAAAGTCTGTAATTAAAATCTTTTAGATGCTTCTTTCTATCTATTCAATAATCAGATCTGAAATACTTTTCAAGAGCTTGTTTTTCTGCTTCACTATGATTTACCTGAACTCAGATGCTTTCTGACTTTTTCCTTTCTGTTTTGCAATGGTGCTTTTAGTGCCAAATATTACAGTGAGGATAACTGAAGTAGTACATTGTGTGCTGCCCAAGAAGTATGTTTTCATTTAGCACAGAAAAATAGTACGAATGAGAAACTGAGCATAGCTGTTTTATTTTGGTTGGCAGGTTGTACCCTCTTACTGAGACTGCACTTGCAGAGGGTTGATTGTATTAACTCTGGGTTTATTCAATCACTACCCTCACTACAAGCATCACTCACTGCATAGTCCTTCTTGAAGAAACAGAGAGAAACTTTATTTTTTACACAAAATTGCAAAATTTGTTTGAGTCATGGAGCTTTGAATTCATTCATCGATGGTGATGTTTGAAAGAACCCAAGGGCATCGTAAGAATTATTTGCGGTGTAGATACTGTTATGAGTGAGCAAATAGTCCACGTCAGGCTTTACAGAGACAGGATTAGAGGGTCTGTCTATTCTGGTGACTGTTGGATCAAGAAGGTACTTTGTTGCATGACCAGACAAGCAAATTCTTTTTGCTTTTCAGCTGGGTCCATGAGTTTGCCTCCTGAGTCGTTTTACGAGAAAAGCAACTAAATTCTCTCAGATTTCACTTTGGCCACACGTACAACCAAAGCAAATTCAGTCTTTAGGTGTGAGAAATCTTTCACAATTCAAACACCTTAGTCCCCAGGACATCTCTGTGAAAACAAGTGGTGTTTTAATCTATTTCTGTGTGTGAGCATATGAACGCGTGTAAGCATCCAGCTGTTAGGGGCCTGGATCCTTTTGCAGTGTCCATCCCATGGCTGTGCCTTGAGGTTTTAATAAAATATAGTCGGTAAGCATAGTGTCTCTAACATAGATTTAGAGTGAGCATCTCATAGGGAACTTTCTCTGTAGAAGCACAGTCACTACTAATGCTTTTCAGTGTTTGTATTTTTTATGTCTAAACATTTTGAGCCCCATGCTGCAGTAAACACTCTGTGGTAATATCTACAGCATTTTAGGTCCAGAAATGGATCAGCATAATCTATCAGTTTGAAAGTACTGGGAAACGAGCCAGGGGCTAGCACAAACACTGATGCTTTTCAAAAAAACATGTTGTAATGTTTTGTGTCTTCTTCCACTATTTGCCATTCATCTTCAAATTTGTTTCAGTATTTTACAACTTAACACATTAGCAAATCTTGTAAGTGAAATATAATATTTCCTAACGTTACTTAGTAATTTGTTTTAAGAACATTGAGCTGTTTTGGGTGTATTGAATTGCAGCTGCGCACAGTACAATGTATGATGTGTCGAAGAATTCAAGTTGTCTCTACTATTAAGGGAAGCATGCATGCTAGTATAATTTGGATCTAGAAAAATGCAGGGATGGATAGGTTTTCCATGACAATATTTTCTTATGTGTTTTCGAGGCTAGTAGTAGTGGACAGAAGCTACTTTATTCTGCACTGATTAGGTCAGTCATTGGTTTTGATGCAGAAAAGAATGCAAATGTGTCAGTGGCAAAATAAATGTTAACCCTCTCTGTCTGCACTCACCTTACATCCTTAAATCTACAGCATTATTGCAAACACATGAATAGTCTGCATTTCTTAGATGACTGAATGAAGAAGAGCATTTAAAAAGTCATATATAAGTCATGCTCATACATCGCAGATACTGCTGCATTAGAGTGACCAATTTTTTTCTAAGTTGTGTTATAATGTGTGGTCGACTAAATAGCCATAGGGACTTGCTTCTGTGCAGACAGAGGAAACTAGGGCTGCCTTTCTTTTAGGTTCTTTTAAGACTGCTATCTTTGCTGGAGAACTGCAGGTTTTAGTCGTAGTAAGTTACCCTGCAGGAAAGGTAACAAACACAGTGTCTTCTGTGAGAGGTTCTGTTAATTGGAATCATTGCCATAACAGCCTTTGTTTTTAGCCGTATATATGGCTAATCCAAGGGAAATGCTTATTTTGTGTCAAAAGGTTAAATCCGTGCATCATCACTGAAGGTGAAAATTGAAAACCCAGAGCTGACTGTTAGTGGGAAGTTGTTTCTTTTAGGAGAGACCCTTTCTAAAATCTAAGAAGGAAAATAACATTGAAGGTACAAAGGACTTTGCAAATGCAGCTCAAGATGCATTTTATTTGCAAGGCAAAGAAGTATGAGAGTGTTAATTTACTTCTTAGGTTTATTTTTTTCTGTGCATCTGCTCATTTGCCTACTCTTCTGCTGACACTGTGTGTAAATGCCTGTTTAAAAGGCCTGGGACTAGTTTGCTGTTATTTAGTTACAACAGTAAATGAGTTGTGAAAAAAGGAGTGCAATTAAACTTTTACTAATGACCAGATTTTAAGAATAACTTACTACCCATCTCCTCAAGAGGGGAAAAAAAAAAAAGACAAACCCAAAATGTCAAGTGAATTCTACATGAAAAGTGTAAAACTTTTTTCCCATGGGGAACTGATAAACTATTGGTACTTTTTCCACTGAGTACCATGTAGCTTGGAAACAAGCTGATGATCTTCAACTTTCCAGTTCTGTGGTCCTTTAAACCAGCTTTTTGATGCAAATGCAGTCAAGCATTTTCAGGTACGTCAGTTAAGGCATAAATGACCCATGTTTCTTTTTTAAAGTTTGATTATCTATTGAGATCTACGTATTGTTTTTTATGCAGCATGCCACAGATACTGCAAAAAATAACTAAAATTCTCCCCAATTACTACTCAAAAACTGATGTATTTTTCCATATGAATGTGAATTTCCTGTTGTTAACAGGATTTCCACATAAATAGAGGAAGAAAGATTATTAAGAATTTTCATATATGTCTGTATGGTGTGATTAAGTGATCTCATACAAAAAGTGTATGATGGTCCAGTGGTAGTGATCCTCTTTGCTCTGTTTCAGAGAAAAAGCTTCCATCTAGTTTAGGTTTTGTTGCCGATTTTTTAATCTCACAGTGCAGAAGCTATTTACTGCTTGTATGAGTGACTCTGTAAAGAGTCACTGTACAAGATTCCTTCATGTAGAAAGCAGTCTTTGCTTGGGTGTTCTTCAGTATTATGAGGGTTCTTCAATTGTTATAGGTCATATGATTTCAGTTTTCTTTTTTAATTTGATTGTGGAAGATGAGAATTGTAGGCATGGTTTTAAAAATCGTTGTTCAAGTGAAGAAAGTGCCTTTCATATTTAACAGATTCTATCATAGATTTTTATACTTGTTCCTGTAGAGCCATTAGCAGAGCACCTAAGCTGTATGATATTTTTCATAGCTGGCATTCTAGAATCGGGTGAGGCCCTCATTTTAATTATTTACCTCGGAGTTGTGCTTCTGCATTCTTCTGTAGTCTTTGAAAAATCAAGATAATAAGCGATAATAGCTCATTTTTTAAATACTCTGAAAGAATGTAATCTTTTTAATTCTATTTTTAGTAATTCCTATGCATGCCACTCTATGCATCCCTAATCAATTAAGGACTTAAGTGTGTCTTCTAATTAAACTATTAAATTAAGCTTAATTCTGAAGAAAGATACTTCTAATGGTGTAATCACAGAATCACAGAATGGGCAGGGTTGAAAGGGACCTCAGGGATCATGTATCTCCAGCCCTCCTGCCGCATGCAGGGCCACCAACCTCCCCATTTGATACCAGACCAGGCTGCCCAGGGCCCCATCCAACCTGGCCTTGAACACCTCCAGGGACGGGGCATCCACAACCTCTCTGGGCAGCCTGTGCCAGCACCTCACCACTCTCTCTGTAAAGAGCTTCCCCCTGACATCCAACCTAAATCTTCCCTCCCTAAAAATAATAATCGTGGGCAGGTTTGTATTTTGTGACTTACACCTCTATGGAGTTTTTCCTGACATTCTCTCTTTGGAATTGGTTGAGAATTTTTTGTTTCATCTTACCTTCAAGCTATACCTCCCCAATGCTTTTCTGAGAAATATTTTTATTCACTAGCAGGCTTCTTTCTTTTGTGTTTACATCCTCGTAGTGCTTCATGATGTTTTTGAAGTGGAACCTCGGTCAGTATGGTTCTTATTATAAATTGATGTCATTTATTTATTTATTTGTTTATTCCACTCAAGCTATTGTTCTTCTTTCAATGGAGTTTTTTGTGCTTTTTATTTTTTGGAAGTAACACGAAGACAGAGAACATTAGCTAATAACTTGTTTCTGTAGCAGTAGGCACACTCTAACAGTGAATATGAAGGTTCAGGGTTGCATTTAGTATTGTCCTGGTTACAGTATCAGAATTGACAGGTAGACTTAAATTAATTGTATCTAATTAGTCCTAGTCATTTCATTGTTATATCAATGTGATTAGCACTGAGATAATCTAGTAGAGAGTACCTGAAGACATTCAAAAAATTAGACTTGACATACTCTTGTGGTTTCTATTCTGGACGCTTACTCAAACCTTTTCTCTTTTACTATATAGATGTGGTTACTTTACAGTCATATTCCTGTCATTCTTTTGTGCTGAGTGTTGACATATGAATGACTTTTAAAATGACAGGCTACTTGAAACAGAATTGAAAAATTCTGTGCTGTCTTCTTCCTCTGTTTTAAGCAAAAATGTGGCAGAATAAAAAATGACCTGTGTGCTTTATCTGTTAAAAAGGTTCTTCCTGTTCAGCAAAATGTCCAGTTTTTTATTTTCTTCATCCCATTTACCTTGGTAGTCTCCATACTTTGAAGTGAGTGGAGCTTCATTGAATTTCCTTTGGAAAAAGAAATTCAAAAATAACAGACTTTGTAGGAAGTAATAAAAATAATCTCATCAAACAGCCTTGATTCTTCAATTATTGTGATGCTAGCAAGCGTACTTTTTATTTGTTGGTCTATTTCAGATAGACATTTTTGTTCAAAATGTGGTGGAAATTTTTTTCTTTTCAAAACTCTACTTCAGTTGTACCAGCTACTCAAAGAAAATCTTAAGTTTCTTTGTTTTTTTACCAGCATTGACCCACATTACTTCCTTTCTGTGCGAGAAGACAGGCGTTCATGTAGTATACAGTAGCTTGACTTTTTTGTTGTTGACACCACATCATGGATTTGAGATATCTTTTGGTCTTAGTAGGACTCACTGTAGAATACTTACTTCATTTTCATGCATGTTTATTTTAACTTGAATATTGAGCACAAATTGATTGAAGATCATCCTAGTTGAGGTGAATTAATATGTGTAGCTACAAATTGAAATAAGAGAAATTTCATTTAAACTGTCAAAGAAGATTTTTTCCAATGGCTTTAGTAAAAAACTGGAACAGGCACTCTAGAGATACCAGAGTCTCCACCCTTTGAAATACTGGGAATCTGTCTGGATAAGATCCTGCTGTAGTCAGTTCTGTTGTGAGCAAAGGGATGAATTAGACTTAACAAGAAATCTATGTGTTAAGAGTTTCGTAGAGGCAGTTCAATGCAAATTCAATGCATTGGCTGTAATCTTGTCTGTGCTGTTTTGTTTTGCCCTCATTTTGAGATAGCAACTTGTGTTGCCTTGTCCTGGCTTCTATGCATTTTTCTTCCTAACTTTCATGAAAGCGTAAGAATTAAGGACATGTCTTAAGCACTGTCTGCTTCCAGTAGACCAAATAACAACTTGTTTATTTTTCCATGAGTCTCAGTTGAATTGTAGGTTACCTAACCAATTCTGCCAGAAGATCAGAAAGCCTGTCTGTTTGCGGTGATCAACCAGTCACCTTTCTATTTTTTAATATAATTCTTGAAGTTTATCCCATAAATCTCTCAAGTGAGGCTGCTCAAGGCATCTTGGTCAAAAAATCTGTGGAGGCCCCCGTAGGTTGTGCAGTGCATTTAGTACTTCGTGAAGATCTTTGTGATCTCATTGATCTTACAGAGAATCTTTAAGAGCTTGTGCTCTTGGGCAAGGAATGGCCACAGATGTCATTCCATCCAACTGAAGGGATCTTTGATGGTGTAAAGATACACTGATTTAATTCTTTCCATGAACAAAGATTTCAAGCAAATGTCTGAAAAAGATGTGAACTTCCAAGCTGTCTTGAAACTCAGGAGCTTGTTGTGGATGGATATTTCTCTGAGCCTGTTATCAAATTACCACAGGCTACTACTGCTTAGAGACCTGTGAAGATCTGCCATAGACAGATTAGCATTTGTAAGAACCAGAAGAACATTTAAACTTGCTGAACAAAAAACGTTTCGCAAGGACAGCAGTGAACTGCTCTAAAATTAACTGTTATACTCTGAAATTGCTGACCAGTGAAAATATAGTAACTTAGGCTGACAGAGGTTCAATTCTTTGCTGTTTTTTGGTGTCCCTGCATAGTACCTGGGACCTCAGTAACATAGTAACTAAGTGACTTACAAGCCATCAGTGAAATAATTTAAGTTTCTTTTCCAATATAATTGAATTCTTAATAAAATTGATTTAAATCATGTTACGTGAAATTTAGTTAGCAAAGAAGTGAATCCTGTGGGTGGCCATAAGTGCATTTTTGTAACACGAGTGCTGGGAAGAACTAGGTTGGAAGGCTGGATTTTCCTTTTTTTAATTAACCACAAAAAATACAAAAAATTTGGCCTTATTTATTTATGTTTATATGATCTGTGCTTTTACTTTATTTCTCTCCTAAATTGTCATTTAGCAGTACAATATTTGCAGTTTATTTTTCTCTCTACGGAATAAAAAGGATTTATTTCTGCATGTGGTGTAGATAGTGCATTGTCATATTTGTGATCCCTAACATTTTTGTGCAGGGTGTTTAAGTAATGTTCCACCCTGAATGCTTCCTTTCCTGCTGCTAGAGGAAGAGGAAGGAGTTGACAGTTTATACACAAGGCCTCCTCAGTCCCTAGAGAAGTCATATCCTGCTTGGTCTGGCTTTTTTGCAAGCGTGGACTCTTGATTTATATTAAGATACCTCTTACTGTTGTTGCCACACCGAAGAAACGATTATTAATTTGAATACATGATATATGATATATGGGTAAGGTTGTAGTTGTTAGAAATACGTAACTACAGGGAGGTTTCTCAGATAAGCTTGATTTGATTTTTTTTTTAAATTCTCAAATCTCAAAGTCCCTGCCATGGACCAATGTAATAAAATAGAAGCATTACTTTAGGAGCAGACCTCGTGCTTATGTTTGAAATCCTTTAAAAATAGTCTGTAATAGTTTTAGATGTTAGGATTTTCTGTCTCAGCAGTGTTAATTAAAGTCTTGACTGAGATTTTTAAGCTCAATTTGACTCAATTTTTTAAGAGTGTTAGATCTCTTAGGTTCAGAAACTCAGTTCAAAAGATTTTGCTGAATCACGTAAATCTGAGATGATGATTTAATGCTCTGTTTATGCTTTATAGAGCTGTTGAAGTGTTTTAAAAGATGTTGGTCTGCCCCCCTGCGATTGAGCAGGAAGTGTGAGGGTAGGCTGAAAATCATTTTAAATAAGTGTTAAAAATATTTTCTGAGCTTTGATGAAATCATTGTGCAGTCTTTTCCATCTCTGAAGTAAAGTGCACTCAGAAATTCAGAAATCCAACACTGCCAACTCCGGAGTTCAAAATATACAATGGGAATGAAACATTACTATCTTTAGTCTTGATGTGGGAGGCATTCTTTGAATATTTGCATTTTAATTTCAAAGATTTTGAATACCTTAAAGATAAACAGATTTCTATGCCCAGTACTTTTGAGGTCTCTAGGTGAAAAGAAGGTTGCTCTTCATATGAATATTAAGTGGTAGTGTCAGTAAAATAGGCCAAAAAATGAAAAAATATTACTGAATTCAAATGGATTTTGAAGTACTTGTAATTTTTTTAGCATACTGGATCAATTTTCTCAATACAAACCATGACATAGGGCATGCGAAGTGTATAGTAGTATAAGAATGTGAGAGTAATTACTAGCTCATTACTTTGTTATTATGAAGTGGGAGAAAAAAACAGTATTTTCAGTATGAAATTGTCTTACTCACTTTAGTCCTCATCTTTCAAATAGAAAATTTCTCTGCACCAAGAACCCCTAGAAGTTATGTCTCAGCTGACTTCCAGAGCTCCAGAAGTGTAGTATGGGTACAGTATTTTGGAAAAGAGCTGCACCATGTAAAATACTAGCTGAATCTGACTCATTTCCATATGTCTGCTGCCACCATTTGCTGATGGAGTGTCCTTCAGCCTTCTTCACGTCATACCCACAGAGTTCATATAGCTCTTCCAATTTTTAATTTTAACTCATTGTCCTGTAAGAAAAGCCCCGAACATATAAATGGGTAAATAAATAAAAGAGCCTGACAGGTTCATGTCACTTCTTTCACTTTTGGATAGACCTGTTGTACCCATCACTGTCCCTGAATTCAGAAGTCCTGCTGCCCTTTGCATTTCACAGAATCACAGAATGGCCAGGGTTGGAAGGGACCTCAAGGATCATGAATCTCCAACCCCCCTGCCACATGCAGGGCCACCAACCTCCCCATTTGATACCAGACCAGGCTGCCCAGGGCCCCATCCAACCTTGAACACCTCCAGGGACGGGGCATCCACAGCCTCTCTGGGCAGCCTGTTCCAGCACCTCACCACTCTCTCTGTAAAAAACTTCCCCCTGACATCCAACCTAAATCTCCCCTCCCTCAACTTAAAACCATTTCCCCTTGCCCTGCAGTTATCAACCTTTTCAAAGAGCTGAATCCCCTCCTGTTTGTAGGCTCCCTTTAGGTACTGAAAGGCTGCAGTGAGGTCACCCTGCAGCCTTCTTTTCTCCAGGCTGAACAAGCCCAGCTCCCTCAGCCTGTCTTCATAGGGGAGGTGCTCCAGTGCCCTGATCATCTTTGTGGCTCTCCTCTGGACCCTCTCCAACAGCTCCCTGTCTTTCTTGTACCCAGTACTCCAGATGAGGCCTCACAAGGGCAGAGTAGAGGGGGACAATCATCTCCCTGTCCCTGCTGGCCACCCCTCTTCTGATGGAGCCCAGGATACCATTTGCCTTCTGAGCCGCAAGAGCACACTGCTGGCTCATGTTAAGCTTTTCATCCATCAAGACCCCCAGGTCCTTCTCCACAGGGCTGCTCTCAAGGACCGCTCCTTCCAGTCTGTATGGATGCCTGGGATTCCTCCAGCCCAAGTGCAAAACTCTGCACTTTGCCGTGTTGAACCTCATCAGGTTCACCCAGACCCACCTTTCCAGCCTGCCGAGGTCCCTCTGAATGGCATCCCTTCCTTCTACCGTGTCAACCGCACCACTCAGCTTGGTGCCATCAGCAAACTTGCTGAGGGTGCACTCAATTCCATCATCGATGTCATTGACAAATGTGTTAAAGAGCACTGGTCCCAAGACAGACCCCTGGGGCACGCCGCTCGATACCAACCTCCACATGGGCATGGAGCCATTGATGACCACCTTCTGTCTGCGGCCTTTCAACCAATTTCTTATCCATCAAGTGGTCCATCCATCATACTCACATCCCTCCAGTTTGGAGATGAGGATGTGGTGGGGGACTGTGTCAGAGTCCTTGCTCAAGTCCAGCTAAATGGCATCCAGTGATGGGCTTCCTGGACTTCTGCCTCCACTATACTTCTGTTGCTTTCTCTGCAGCTTTCTTGGTTAGCTCTTCTTTGCCAGCAGCCACTTAAATTGAAAGAAAATTCTTACAATTTTGAATTGCTCCATTTTCCTGAACATGCTCTTGCTCAGAGTCAGCCTTTGTCAGAGGAGATACTGCTTCTTTGGCATAAGCTGGAGTTACGAGGCTGAGAGCGCTCAACCTGCCTGCAGAAATGGAGAGGCGTCCCCTGGAGAAGACTGAAGTTTAAAAATGCCTGTGTTAATTAATAACTTCTCCTAAATTGGGATGATGTTTAGTCCTTTTTGCTGTGTTCACAGCACATTAATATAAAAAAATCAAATGTTTTCTTAACTTTGTGTTTTAATGGAATGTCTCCTGGCTATTTTATGAACTAAAAAATGGTAGCAAGCTGGTAGAGTAAGAATTTGGAGATTTGTGTGATGTTTAGATTTTGTTTTCTTCCAACTTAACTGATACAAATTATGGAAAAATATTCTGTGTATTTACAGTTCACACTGATGTAAAGAGAATATGCTGTCATATCATAAATCACCGATGTAGAGACTGCTATATAAAAACTTCTAAACTGTTAGATTTGTGGCTAATAAATAATGGTAAGCTTTCTGAGGAGTATGAAAATACATTCTTGACTAAATATAGTCATGTACAAAGTTAGTGTATATAATTTTTGAGTACTGCAAGCAGAAAATAAGGAGTTTTGGAAAAAATATATTCTCTAAAGTAAATTTAACATTAATTACTTGAGGACGTAGGCTGTTTTTTGTGGAATTCACAGGTGCTGAATTGTAACAGTTCACTTACATTTAATTTTTTAAAAGTAAGAATCACTAGAAGCTCTAGACAAACGTGCTTTATTTGTTTTTCTAGGAGTCATTTAGTGATCTTTTCTGTTCACACTGCAGTGTCTGAAGGTGATCTAGTCTGAACGGCTCTAGTTTAGGATCATCTTAAGCAAAGTCCAAACTGACTGGCTGTGTTGGCCTCAGGCCATCTTCTCTCTGTGCTCAATGGAGAGATTCTCCCCAGTATTGTAAACTTGCTTCGTTCAAAACACTGCTTAAATATGTTCAGAATTGCTGTAGTCAAAGGCTTATAATTCTGTTTCGAAATAACAGCTGTACTGTTTGGGAGGGTAAACAAATTGGGAGTAAAGATTTTATTTATTTTGCCTTTTGAGTGTTTCACATTAGCATCACAACTACAATGTTTGTCTGGAATGTGTAGCAAAAGAATTTAGGCAATACAGATTAAATGACATATTTTTGTTATTTTAAACATGGTGTGAGGACTTGTGCGATTTCTTTTTAAAAAATAAGATCCAGTAATTAAATCTTTAGACTCAGCAGGCACTGAGGCATATTGCCGTATCTTAATTTCCTTGGAGGACTAAAAGCCAAGTGTCTTAGATACTGGTGAAATGTTAAGAGAGCCCAGAGTGAGACACACTCCAGAATGTCTTAGTGTGATTATGAAATGGCCCAATTTTATAATATAAGTACAATATATTGTAACACTATGTAAAGAACATGGAAAATTAAAATTATGTAAGCTAGACAATTATTTTGTTTTCTAGATTATGTAGATATTGTTTGAAATTAAAATGAACTTAATGAAATGTAAAGTAGTTCCAAATCAGTGTTTAGGTACAGAAGAAGTCATAAAATACAAGTACTAGGAGAAGCCGTAGCAGGTAGTTGCTGTCTGTTTATTACTGTTCTCTTTTTTACGTATAAGAACTGAGTGCTGCTGGGTGTATGACCCAGACAGTGTGCCACTAAGGACACTTTTCTTCACCATTCTTATTCCCAGTAAGGGTGAATAAAATTTTTAGATTCATTTTTTCATAATACCTTATGAAATCTCAGAAAGTGATCTAAATCTGAGGATGAGAAAGGAAATAGTGGACAAAAAGAAAGAGAGGAAGAAAGCAGGAAAACAAGCTATTTATTGACGTGCAAGGAAAAAGGATTAAGAATAGATTAATCAAAAGCAGAAAAAAAAAGTTGGTTTTGCAGGTGCTGTCTTAAAAATTTGGGGGGACAAAAAAGGAAAAGGACAAGGTTCAGCACTACAACTAACACTATTGAAGATGTCGTTCTGCATGGTACAAAGTGCCATACAGCAGGGTGCCTTTCTTCTGGGAACACACACATCATCTTACCGAGTGATGGTTCCAGAGCAGTCCAAAAATTCACCTGTGTAATCCAGCTAAAAACTCACATATTTTATGTGCCTTTGTCCAACTTTTAATGAAAATCTGTTCCTTTATGGAGAAGGTTTTAGGACTGATCTTGTGAGGTTTTTAAACACGTAGAAAGCATTCCCCTTATAACTTTTACCTTAAAACATATTTGCTTATAGTTTTGCAGAAATGCAACTTGAATTGTTTACAGTAACTTGATTAAAAAAATAAAATACAGTAAGAGTGATTTGAAGTAACCACTGCTGGAAGTACGTTGCACAGTTAAACTGCATGGAACACTTGATGATTTTGAGTTAAGCCTTAATGTAATCCCTTCAACGTAAACAAATATTTTCATTTTGCGCACTAAAAGGGTTGCTGCATTTTTTAAAGCTGAATAATGCTGAGTGTTCATGACAGGACAGGGACAGTCACTGAACCTCCATAAATTTGGCACTAAAGGTATTTTACTTGTCAGACTTCTGGTATTTCCTTGATTGAGAAATCTCTCATTTTAAATAACTTCCAAAGCATACAGAATAAACCAAATAAAAACCCAGATACAGGGCTTTGTTAGGCAAATCTAAATTCAAGATAATAAGATAAGTGAACAGAGTAAGTTGCAAGTGAGCTTGTGGAAAATGCTCCTTACAAGTCATTGTTTCATGGCCTGGAATATTCTCCCAGAGGAAGTGATGTGAGCATCACTGCTTCTGAGCCATTTGTGAGCAGAACGCATGAGGTGGTCAGGAGTGCATTATCGGGTGCTGTAATAGTGCTGCATTAGAGCGGCTGATCCAGTGCTCCTTCTCCATCCAGAAACCATGCGTAGTTTTAATCGTGCAGCAGGCTCTGCTCCTGGTTACTTACTGTGTATTGTCGTTCTGTATATTAATGCGCTTCTCCTTTATTCAGGAAGTGTCTAATGGCATTTGGGGGAGGGGAAACTCATTAGCTTCCTTCCTGAGCACTATAATTTTTATTTCCTGTTGTAACATGGCCTCAGCCAAAACTAACAATGTAGAAGTAGGGGGGAAGGGTTGCCTGCAGAAAACACGTTCTTGTCTGGAGCAAGATGTTGCTTACAGGAAATTTTTGAGGCAAACAAGCATTTGAAAGCGTCTTTTGAGCACAATGCTTGAGAGGGATTTTGAACTTGATGTTCTGTGTTGCAATTTACCCCTTTTTTATTAGGATGAGGGTGAATCAGAGCTGTACCAAGCAGACAGTCTGCTGTTCCCTTCCAGTCCGTTAGACATAGAAGGTCATGCCATCTTTTCTTCCTCCTGGCTGACCCGTAAAGGCATCCAGTCACCCCACATGAACCTCCCTCCTGGCCGTCCCCAGGTGCGGCGCCATGGCTGCAGGCAGACAGCGCGGCTCCTCTGCCCCATGCCGGGCCAGTGGCATCCTGCGGCCTGCAGATGGCCAGCTGTGCCTGGGGAACTGGACTCCAGAGCTCTGCTTCAAGGCTTCCAACGCATGCCTGTCTTCCTGCTGCCATGTGTCTTACTCAGACTGTGCTAAGGCATGAGTTTGACCTGAAAATGTGAACTGGCTTACTTCTGACAGTGCTATCTCAGCCTGAGAAGGGAACCATTTTGTCCAGGATTCATCTTGTATGTATTTAAACCCCGTTCTTGTCTTTACACAGTTACTACTATGTTTTGAGCTTCTTTTCACTCAGGAGATTTGGAGTTGTTTCGTTCTATCTGTGGCTAGACATTCACTGACTTGAAATACTTCAATTTTGCTACATTAAGTTAATAGAGCACTAACATGCTGTGTGCCACTAACTCAGGTCAGCACAGAACCAACACCAAGATGAGCCCATCAAGAGAAAGAATGAAAACGGCAGCTTGATGGAAATAAGAAAAAGGTAGTAATGGCAGTATTTGTGCTTACAAACTCTGTGCTGCTTTTTCCTCCTGTTCTCTGGAGTATGGGCAGTTTTGAGAGTGAAGGGAGCACTTTTATTGACCATTTTAAAATAAGTGGTTTATTGAGTGGTTAGGAAATAAGGAAGAAAGCCTTTACTGCATGTAATTTTGATTAGCAAAATATGAGATTAGTAATCACAGAGAATGGGGTAACAGACTGAAAAGTGGAGTCCCACTGCAAATGCAGCAGTTTGCAGTTTGAGTTCCTTAGCTAATGTCACGGAATTAACATACATTGGTGCTGTGTGTCACCATGGAGAGCTATTCACAGGGAATTTTAAAATACAGTAGCTCATAACCTACAGGGGATAATGGTCTCCAGGCGTGCAGGTTACCAGCTTTACCTTTGTCAAATTAATTTGTGAAAGAACTGCTTTAACAATCCCAGAAATCTTTGTCCTTTTCCTCTCACCCACTCTTGCTATGTAAAAAAAGAGAGTATTAAGCAGTAAAATGAAGTTCTTCTGTAAAATGCGATCATCCCCCATTAGCTGACTGCTGGATTTTGTCAGCTTTGGTACGTGACTGTCCCTTCACTGGGAGCTAAGCAGTACCAAGGGAGACCCTCTGCCAGTAGTTACTTGCTGGTGTGTGAGCCAGGAGCCAAGCTTCTTGGGCAGTGGGAAGCCTGGAGTAGTTTCCAGAGGTTTAAAAACTTAGAGGAGTGGAAGCAAAGGAGAAGTGATAGGATAGATGAGCTGTAAAGTTCCCGAGTCTTGGTTGTCACTTGGGAAATCCCAGTAAATGTTGCATTTCCCTCATTCTGTTAACAAAACACCACTTGGATGTGAACATGATATCTGGCCACTCAGCTGCTGTCTTCTGCAAGTGAGTCTTGTTTTTTCAGGCTTCCCCAGTTTAAAATTCAAAGGAGAAGAATGTCAGCTCTCCAGTACTTTACTGACGTGAATCTTATCAGCAGATAGTGAGAGCTGTATAATTTCCCATCAAAAGCCTGTATCACCATTGCTAGTTTCCCCAGCATAATACAGGCTATTTACCTGATAGTAGGGGGCACAGCGAGAGTGCTGGTTTGCTTTAGCAATTTGCAGCTTGTGTTATGCCCCTGTAGCACAGCTCTTTGGAACCAGCTAGCTCTCTATAATTAACCAACCCAGCTGGTAAATTGTTAGGTTTGCTCTATCAGAATGAGGAGAAATGGTATCATAGGATGATATTCTGTAGACAGAACAAGAAGGAAAATACCTCTGACTGTTGTAGTTTAGGTGGTTTAGGATAAGGAACAGGTTTCAGTTTTGAGTTGGTTTTTTTTTTTTTTTTTTTTTCTTTTTGTTGTGAGAGTGGCAGACTGAGTTTTGTTTGTTGTTTTGTTTTGAGTCTGTGAGACAGTATGAAGAAAGGGTTACTGCAGTGCTTTTGTTTCATTGTTTTTTGTTGTCGTTTAAAGCATAAATAAACCAAGCAAGAGTAAACCAAGGAGAAATAAACCAATCACCACTTCTGTGCCAGGGGAAGAGAGGGGCTGCCATTGTTTGAAGTACTGTAGGAGACATGTGAATGTGGTGCAGAGACACAGAGCTTAGTG
The DNA here is from genome assembly GCF_019232065.1 of Centrocercus urophasianus. Taxonomy (NCBI): domain Eukaryota; kingdom Metazoa; phylum Chordata; class Aves; order Galliformes; family Phasianidae; genus Centrocercus; species Centrocercus urophasianus. The sequence continues at coordinate 1,585,657 of NW_024884767.1, read as the reverse complement.
ATGGACTTATGGAGTTAGGTGATGATTGGACTTGATTATCTTGTGTATCCTTCCAAATTAAATGATTCCATAATTCTAAGAATCTACATAATGAGTAATCTTTAGGGTAATGTAAGAATCCACATGAAAATTAAGATTAAAAAAAATACATTTCACAGTGTTAGTGGCTAGTTACTTTGAAAGTCTACAGTTCTCATTATTCTAGCAGTGGATCATTGGTCTCCATAGGGTGTAAAATAATTGGTTCCCCAAGGAGAAGTAACCCAAAGGGACCACTCAGGTTCTGGGTGCCCCACAGTGGGTCGCTCACGCTGAAGGCAGGGCTCCCACCCATGCAGCTCTTTGTTCCTGCTTATCTTGAGGAACCCCTTGGCTGTGTCCTGCAATAACAATTCATTTTCTCACGTTAGCACCTTACTTCTTTCCCAGAAGTTTTAATCTGTTTATCTCGAGCAACCCGTTTGTGTTTAACGTGAGGGACACTGAAATTTTGCCTGGTGTTTTTTATTTGGGTGTTAGAAGAGCCACTGGGATGCAAACCAGGTGCAGGGATGGACATACTGAGAACACCACTTGCTTGTGATGCTGTGCCATTCTTACATTTTGCGTATACAAGATGAGGCTTTCTGGAGGACAGTAGATAAAAATGGATTGATTATCTTATTTTTCCTCAGAAATTTCAGTTGCAAATACTAATTACTGGGTTTAAATTTCATCAGGGATTTTTTATGGTTTTTCTTGTGTGTGGATTTTTTTTTTTTTTTTTTTAATATATGTCTGAGACCCATGCATCATGCCAGATGGTGAGATGCAGTCTGGGTATTTCAAATACTGATGCCACAGCTTTGCAGAGCCAGGTCTGCAGAGAACTGAGCTCCATCTCTGTGCTGTTCTTTGAACCTGAAAATGAAACTTTTTGAATTCTGGTACGTCACAGGGTACCGTGTCGGACTCTCAGTGACTGTTAGACTGGCCACATAAATTTCTTAATAGCAAACAATTACCAACATAAAAATGTTAAATCTTCATAGGCACTGTGCTTACTTCTGTTTTAACACTCAGAGGTGATAAAACTTAGTGCTTAAAAATTCACACTTATCCAAGGGTGGATTTTGAGATAACATGAGAGAAACTGGATATTCTAGGGGCTAGCTTTTAATGACTTTAGTATTAATCATGGCCTTTGTTCAGTTTCACAAGACTTTTCTCAGACTCAGAAATTTAGAATTCTAGCTATTCTTCAAAATCCATATTACAAATAGTTCTCTTAAAGATCTTACCTAGTGGACTTGCTTTTATTATAAATATTGTGCACCATTCATTGCATACCATGCTTCAGTTATAGAAAAATGCTTGAAAACAGAGGATTTTCAGAAAGTTTTATCTCGGTCTCGTAAGGCCAGCCTCACTGCACATCCTTGGTAGCTGATGAAAAAAGATGCACACCTCCAGAGGGTGGCTCAGAGCAACTGACAATCTGTGCTGGCTGTAGAGGGAGCCTCACTAGGTTTGTTAGTCTTGCGCAGCAGGAAAGTATTTGTTACAGCTTTATTTTCTGTTACATATGAATTGAGATCTTTGAGCATATATCATTAATTTTCACTTTTTTTTTTTCTTGAAAATATTTACCTCATGTTGATGTTTCTGCTTGTGAAGTTAACTTCAAGAAGTTTAGTAAGGTGCTTCACTTAAGACAAAGAGATAAATCTCTTTCAAAGAGTAATAGTATTGCACAGTTTGGTTTTGTTTTAAATTCAAGTCTCCCACTGTTTTAAAAGTACCATGCTTGTCATGTAATTAAGCACTTGTTTTTTAGCATCTGTATATACGAAAAATGCCACTGATTTTTAAGTCACAAAATTCAGGTTAGAAAAATATGTATTGTACTACATATCAGTAACTTTACTAAGACTGGAGATGATGTTTAAAAACCTTCTTCAGTCAATTTCAGTGAAGGAAAATTTGCTGTCAAAATACCTGTGAAGTCAGGCTTTTTCTTGTTTCACTAAGGTAATTTACAATTAGACCACATTTACAGTCTTGAAACCTACAACCTTATGGCCTTGAAAAAGGTAGAGTTAGTCCATCGCTAGTATTTCAGTATTGATTATTAAAGTGTAGTTTTGTGACAGTAAGGCCCAGACGAGAACACCTAAATACATCATTTCTTCAGCAAAACAGCATTTTCATGGTGATATAAATTCTGCTTGTCCTGAAATAGCGATTTGTTTTCACTCCGTATGCTTTCCTTCTCAGCCAGCTACCTACAGCGGCTAAACTCCCCTTGGGTAGGCAGGGATTTGCAGGATTTGTTAGTTTTCTGACCATGTTGTTCCGAACGGCTGGGATTGCTGAATCACTCACAAATGACCTAAAGATAACCTCAAACCTGTCTACTTTGCATTTATTATTTCAAATTCAGACTTTCAACATATGGTAATGCATATTAACTCTCGGCACATTTGTTTGTGTTTCATAATTTGAAGAAAAGAGAGTTGCTGAGAAACTTTTAATTGTTATTAATGATGATGTTCTTGATAAAATGGGAAAGTAGTAGTGTGGAGGACATTGTCATGAGAATGGGAACACGATAGTACAGCAGTCTTAAAATCTTTGGAAAGTAAAATGGGATTAAGAATTGGATTAATTAAGTGATTCAAAGACACTGTACCAAAAAGCTTAATTACTGGAGGAAGGTAGGATGTGAGACAGGCCTGCCATACCAGTCTAACTACTGCAATGTGCTGTGAGTTTTTTGTAGAGCATCAACAGAGAGTAAAGGGGAGAAATGTTTGGAGCAGGAAGAGGAAAATCAGCAGCATTCAGCCAACTTTGTGCAGCATGTTATGGGTTGAGCATGGGGATAGTTGGGGTACTGATCATACTCACTGGAAAACTAGGTGGGGTATTTCTAAAAGTTAGCTTTTAGGTGCCTGTTGATGTGACTGAAGAGCATACCATATGACTGGTTACCACTTACTTAATATTATTTGGAATAATGGCTTCAGGAGCAAGCCATGTTGAATCATGAATTTTAAAAACATGCAGCAATGTTTCTCTTTTCTGCAGTCAAATTATTATGACCCCAAAAGTCATTTGAGAAAACACTTGGGAAAAAAGACTATTAGTGCAGTTTTGTATTTCAGCAACTTTGAATACCTTCAGATACATTTAGTGGAGTGCATACCCTGCTTCACCATCACCAAAGTTAAGCCAGTTCCTCCAATCTGTTTTACATTATCTCCTGCTTGAGTGACGTGTTTTGGCACAGCACACAAGCTGAAACACCCTTACTTCAGCAGAAAATTGTCTGAAAGCCATTTAACATATTACTCCCAATTTGTTTGCATCTTTATAAATAAGTGAGAAAAGCCAAGTATATTCTTTCAATTTGAGTTCTATTAATTTTTAGAGTTTACGAAAACTTGGCAATCCTTCTGTTTCACTATTTAAACATAGCTTAATACTGCATATTATTTTTTAAATAGTGAACATTCTGTTGAGACCTGTGATGTCTCAACCTGTACATGTAATAATGATTTTATTAACTTCTAGCAAAAGTAAACTCTTATTTCAAAATAAATTTTCTTTATAACCATACTTCAGAGAATCTTTGCCTATAAACTGTGATAATCCTAGAAGGTGTTGCTAAGGGACAGGATTGTTGTGTTGTCTTTGAACAAGAGTTTGAAATGCTTTTATCATTGATGGCAAATATATGCATAAATTCTTTCTGTTATCCTTAGCATACTTCCAAACTAGTATGTAGTTTTCAGTTCTGTAATAGAATTTCACTATCTCAGCTTAGTGGAGTGAAAATCCGGGATTTGACACTGAGATATAGTAAAACAAACTGTAATCCTGCTAAAGATACAGGGGTGCCATGCTCATACAGAGGTTATTTGGGTGGCAGGTTACCCTGTGGAAAGAGAAGAACTGTTTTTTAGGAAAGTGGTATTCTCCATGGACCCCCACCTTATTGAAGGTCTGACAAAGTAAACTGAGGGAAATCCATTATTTTTCCCCCCAAAGATCAAATGTGGGTTTTTTTTTTTTCCTTCAGACAACAGAAGAAAAAAATAGGCTATTAGTAGAATTATTGCTGTAGTACATTATCCATTCACTGGTAATACTGTGTAAGATGGAGCAAACAGAAATAGTTTCAGAGTCTAAATTTATCTGTAGGGAGCTGCAATTCAGGGGGAAAAAAATAAAAAAAGTGAAGTTGTGAGGAGTAGCGTTATGATCCTTTACAACGGCACTTCTTAGTCTAGTACTATTATCTGAAATTAAACATTTCAGACGAAGGTGTATCAGCAAAACATCAGCAATTAGGACTTGCAGTGCAGATCTTTCAAATGACTTGCATCTACTAATTGTTTATCTGTCAAGAAAAAAAATCCTCTGTTTCCACCATTCCCTAAATTTATGATCTTGAATAAGTAGTACTAAATATTTCTTGTCCTTTGTCCCCTGTGCAAAACAAAACATCTTACAAGGGTTCTTATGAAGACAACATATTTGCATCCAAAATACTTGGTAAAATGTAATATGCACTTTTTGTTGTCTGTTTCTATTCACTTAATTGTTTGTTTTCATAAAGCTGGAGAATGTATGAAATTCTGTGAATTAGAGGGTATTCTTTAAGATAATAACTAGTAAGTAGGTAATAAGTAGTTAGATTTTGGATATGTTATTCGTATTCACACTTCTTGTGAGACAGCAGCCAGAACACTGTGCTTAACTTGCAAAAAATATTGGGAAAAAGAGGGTATGAGAAAGTGACAAAGAGAAAGTTGGGTTGTGGATTATTTTGCTGCTCTTTTGGTGCATCAAGGACTGGTCACCGATAAACCTGATGTCCCCATCATGTTTATTTACAGTTCTCATTGCATGTGGTGAATAAGCAGTACTGATTTGGGAAGGCATTTGACTTTGATATGAACTTGCCTCTGTGTTCATCTCAGAGCTTTCGACTGCCTAGCAGAGTCTTATTTAAGCTTAGTAGCAGTGTGGGCTTTAAATGTCAACTTCAAGGAGATTTCTACCAAAAATCAGGCATTTTCAGCTTTCCCTCCCCAGGTAGGCTGCGATTACTGTGCTTAAAACTTCATACCAGCAGCAGCTGTCACTTCCCTGTGATTATCGTTCACATCAATCCTTGCACGTGCCTGCCTCTGTGGAGATACTTGCACAAAGCTGAAGAAGATGCAGCCGAGGTGTTGGGTGCTGAGCACGTAGGCCATGTAGAAGGAAGGAGCTGCCCGGGCTGTGTGTCACAAAGCAGTGTCAACAAGTGACAGCTCGCATTTTGAGACTGCAGCACTTTTTGGAAACAGTTACTGTTGCTGTTCTCTTGTGTAAAATACCTTCTTGTTGGTGTCATGTAAGTGTAACATTAGCCTGAAATGGTGTTATGTTAGAGGAATTTATTGTTTTGTTTTCTCTGTGACAGAACATTTTTGTCTGGCTGCTATATTTTGGTTGCATATATACTATATTCAAAAAAATCACGTTAATATCATTTACCTAAATTCATTTACATTAGAAAATTAATTAATTTTAAAATAAAATGACAATCATTTTACTTATTGCAATGTCAAAATGGTCCTAAACACCAAGATAAGTGTCCATTTCATCTATATTTGGAAACTTGAGCAGTGAAGTACATCATTCTCACATTAAGGTTTACATGAAATGTAAAATGATTCTTCTTACGTACTAGAACAGTTCTCTGTATTTGTATGTAGTGGGTTTCCTATGAAAATATCATAATATATGAATGCAAAATGTGAATTCCAGAAAAACTGTTATAAGTGCTGTTATTTCTGAAGATCTTGTCAAAATTCTCGTGACCTAACTCTGAATCCTTCTGAATTCTTTCTGATCCAGAAAGAAGAAAGAAAGCTACAGTATGTTTGTCATTAACTTGCAGTATTAGAAAGTACACCAGAAGCTTTTTTCTGATTCTCATCCAAAATCAGATTTGAAGTTTTGGAATAATTAAAAGCTTTCAAGTCATCCCTGAATTGTTGGTCTCTGCAATGGAAAGTTCCTATGCCGTGTTTTCAGCAAGTGCTACCTAGACTTAAGAGTTCTGAGAGATAGTATAAACATAATGTATTTTTGTCTTTTGTTGTTGTTTTTCCTCATTTTGGCTTTGGAAAATCGGTGCATAGAACATGCAACTGCAATAATAGAATTTGAAGCCAGTTCAGCTACTGAATTTTTCTTCTTGGTCTATTCACATGGTAGGACTCACAGAGGCAGGTTAGAAATTTTTCTTTCTGAGTCACCTCACAGACATTTTTGCTACAAAATTTTACCAGTGTGAAAGATTTTCCTATGCTGCTAGGGTTCACTGTAATGTGTGCAACACGTGCTGCTTTCACTGCTATACTTGTAGTGTGTCAAGCTGTACAGCAGAAGTGTGTAGATGCTGTAGGTAGGTTGTGCTCTTCCAGATACTTTACCCCGTTACTGGGAGGCTGAGAGCCATGTTACAGAGGCTCTGCAACTAGCTGTGCAGATCAGAGGCTGGTGGGGAGGATTGTTTGGATAATGAGGGCAGCTGTAGATCTTCCTCACTAAACTTCTAACAGATTTGAAGTTGCCTCCTTGTGGAAACATTTTGTGATATATATGAGTAAATTAATATAACACACTTCTTTGTAACTTCGTCTTTGATGTTTACTTTGTGATTTCTTTGTTAGTAAGCACTACTCTAAACCATAATGTGAGCAGGAGGGTGAAGCTTGGATTGGAAGGCTTCTGAAAACTGTTCATGTGTCAGTGGAGGTGCTGCTCAGCTCTTTTTCGGAGAGCAACTTAAAGGATTTGTATATCTGACTTCATACTGTTGAGATGTGTTTGTCCAGTAATTATAATCTGTTAAAATGCATTATTCTGTAGCATCAGTTCCAATAGACCTGTTACAGTGCTTCACACATTGCCAATAAAGATAGACTGCTAGGATTGCACAGCGACAGACAGGAATTGGTATGCAAGGGATGATATTGAAATAAGGCTCATCATTATTTGCACCCCTTTAATGGCGTACAGAGAATGCAGTGCAGGCTGTTTTGGAAGGCTTGAAATGCTCAGGCTTTTAATGTCATTGATTTTCTTCAGTAATGCTAATGTTATTATTCATCTAGAAATAAGGAAGATCCACTATACTTCACTCAAATTGTTTCTGCACCTAATCAGGATTTTAATCAACATGATTATCTGATGTGTAGGTTAAACAAGTCATTTTGTACATAAAAAATAAACAACTACAAATATCTGTCTCTTCTGCTTTCCTTTGGAAATGCAGATAATCTAAAAGTAAGTAGTGGACATCCACAGAAGCTTTGCAAAAGCAGAGAAGGGTAGCATTATTTTGCTTCAGGAGTTATCTCTGTGAATTCAGGCAGCACTGTGCTCTAGTTCTATGAACTTCAGGCTATGCTCGCGGATAACTGTATTTGCTGCAGATTTATGAGTGGGTCTGATTGGTCTACGAAGCCTCCAGCAAAAAAGTATTCTGATTCAAATGTATTTGCTACCTGCAGTTCACCTGGCTGACTTTGTCAATTGCAGTCTCAGCGCTGATCCTGCTGTCCAGATATTCACAAAAATACGAGCCTTCATCACAGTCTTATATGGTGAATAAAACTAGGTGTCAGTCAGCTCTGATGCCAGTATCTTTTAAAGATACATTATAGATGTTTGTTTGAAAAGGACATACTGCCTGAATGCTGAGTATGTTACTGTTAGAAAAATGATTCCAAAGCACAGTTTAGACCATTGAAAAGTCTCCGGCAATTAATTGAATATTTCCTTTCCACTTGGTTTAAAAAGGTCAGCTCATCTTTGTGCCAGTTTTTAGATCTTACAACCATTATGCTTTAATTTCCTAGACAGAGTGCCAAACATTTGGAAATGCAGTTTCCAGATCTGCATCTTGTGGATATCAAATGTGAGCATGCAATGGAGTGATAAGTTAATAAACAGAAGTCATTCATATTTTGTAGGGCAGATATTGGCAGATCATTAGTAAACTGCGAATGGCTGCCATTGCATTGTGTGTGCATGAGTACTTTCACAAAAGATTATAAGCATTTATAGGTGATTCAGCCTTATGCCCAGCAGAAATGTATTCTAGGAAGAGTGCTAGAAATTAAAAGTAATTGAGGTTCCAATACATGACAACAACAACAATTTGACTTCCCTCTTTGTGGCGATCTCCTGCTTGTAAATTGCCAGGAGCAATATTCTTTACATGCTTATTCCAGCTGAAGGATTTGCAAAGGTAACTAATTCCATCCTCTGATTCACTTCTTAAAAATGTGTTTTTTCTTTTCCCTTCCAAAAATATAACCTGAATTCTTTTAATTTGTCATGGTGTTTATTCTGGGGGTTCGTAAAATCATGAGTAGTACTATCAGAACTGTCATGAGCGTTCCTTCATGTACTGTTTGTAACACATTCCTGTTTTGAAGCTTCGTATATTTCTGAAGGGGTATTGAAGTCTGCTAAAATTGTCTCTAATGTGCTTGGAAATTGCGTGTAAGATGCATAAAAAAGTTTCTTTATGCTGCATGTATGTCTGTGTATGTGTGAAGATGTTTGTGCACATAGAACAATGACAAAGTATGCAAGTTGCATTTACATTTTTTAATTAATTGAGATTATCTATTTGATACATACATGTGTATCTGTGCAATCTCTAGCATCCTTCCTCTCAACTTAAACGTGTCTTATTAGCAATTCGTTATGCTTGTATAAAAGAAGACTAGACACTAAGCAATTCTAATTTGCCTTCAGAACAATGACAACAACATACTTAGAGAATTACTTTCTGTATTTGGTCACAGCAGGTTTTTTTTTCTTCTTTTTCTTTTTTGGTTTACTGCCTACCTTTCAATGACAAAGGTTTATTTTCCCTTTGTTCTTTTCAGAGTGCTGCAGCAGCTCCCAGTCCAGTGCTAGGAAACATTCCCCCGGGAGATGGCATGCCAGTAGGTCCTGTACCACCGGGTTTTTTTCAGGTATTCAGAAAAATTATAATTACAGGAATTTTAGGATAGAAAATTCTTCATAATAATGATTTAAAAGTCTTTAGAAAAGTCCTGCTTGTAAACTGTGTTTCACTATATGGTGCAATACTTGAGAATTTTTCTTTAACAAAAGTAAATAGGTAAAAAGGAAGGGCTCTCTTTGACTGACAAGTATTCTATTACTAAAACAGTACAAAACATCTAATTTCAGAATTTCGAGGATAAGAAATGGTACCCATGTGTGAGTGAAGAATGAAATTGCTTGGATATGATTTTATGACAGTTTATTATGATGAAGTATTACAATTGCATTAGAATTTTTTCACCCACTTTTAGCTCTATGATAAACCTATAGACCAGATTTGAAGATGTTCAACTTTCAATGGGAATTAGACCCAGACAATTAGGAATATCTCTCTGAACATCCCTCTGCATTGAAAATCTCAACATTAAAGCCTGAAAAACAAGCCACGGATTTATACTGAATGTCACCTCTAGTAAATTTTGTCATAAATGTGTTGAAACACCCACTTAATGCATTGGGCAGTAATGATACAGAATGTGATGATGGGCAAAATGGCAGCTTCTGGTGCATGGCCAACCTGACAGCTGTGGTCTGAGGTTGGACAGCTTGCATCTCCTCAGCAAAGTTTAGTTGTTTCTCTCCTAACTGGCAAACTGTGGCCTTGGATCTGTAGCAGCAAACGCTGACGCTTAAAAAGTTCATTAATAACAGAGGTTTCCACCTCACAAACATCGTCTTATGATGGGAGGGAACAATCCAGATTTCCGTCATTGTGGTGTGAGGAGAAAATCGAGATAGTAATCTTATGTTCAGTTGAGAGCTGGTGTTGAAATCCAGGTGGAGACAAGTGTCTCATGCCTTCTCCCCAGAGATGTGTAGTCATTTCATCTGCGCGAAGAAAAAGAAGAGATATTTACTTAGCAGCTTCATATTATTTTGGCTACATGGTGATTATACAGAAAACTGGGGGGGGATATCAGCCCAAAGTATACTTTGTTTTTTGGCCTGTATGTGAGTTGCAACATTATTTATATAGTGCTCCATTTCCCGTAGTCAAAGAAAGAAGAAATGTTTTATGTGGTGTTGATATTTATCTAAAGAGATCCTGAACATGGCATGAAAATGTTGCTCCCTTGATCAATTAAAAAAAAAAAAAGCTGTGATTTTCCATACATGCATGAAAGGGCATGTGTAAGTAAAGTACAAAATATTTTACTGTTGCCAGTGACAAAATCCTCAGGAGCTGGCAGAAGTGATTGTTTTGTTTCAGGTTTTTCTGTATTAAACAACTGGTCAGGTACAGTCTTCTAAACATATATATATATTTTTTTTTTCTAGTTTGTATATTTATATAAATATTTCACTTTTTCTTACTTCAATCACCCACTCTAGACATAACGCCAAAAGAATTGAAGCCTAGTGTTTTTTTTCTTTTAATTTTATAGAAAAATAAATAAATAGACAAAAAGGCACAGATGTGACAAATATATGAAAAATAGAGGACAGAATAACAGTTTAAAAAGTTTTGCAGGAGAAGGGCATGGGATTTTGCTTTGCATTAGATGAGCATGAAAATACATCTATCCATTGTAGATCTTTAAAGATATAAGAAAGATAGAAAATTAAGTATTGGTAAACTTTTTCTCATGTCAGTATCATATGTTCAGTCCAAAATGGCTCTGAGGGACATGTTTTAGTGATAGGACTCCTTAAGTCAGGTCAGTGTTTAGATTTAATGATCTTGAAAGTCTTTTCCAACTCATATGCTTTCATGATTCTGTGATTATTTGAGATGCTTGCAGCCTTTTTGCAAGGCCTGGGATTAAAAGTAAACAGAGGAAAATCCATTTGCAATGTAACACAGTTTGCGACATTAATCAGAGCTATAGTAACTCAGCAGACATCTGGTGACTCCTGCAAGGGATGTTCCACGGGCTGATCTGCACAGTCCAGTTTGGGGTCTTCCTGATAGCATTGTACACCTCTTTCTGGAACTGCTAAATCTTTGTCATCATGTGTCTCTGTAATATGCCATACTAAAGACTAATTCTTTAATGTCGTAGTTGTCAGTGATCTACTTGCCTTTACTGAATGGCCCAGTTAACAAATCAAGCATTTTCCCAGAAACTTCTCATTTTCATGTAGTCATCTGCTTATGACTGTATATAAAGAAATAGCATTAATATGGGAGCAATCCCAACAAACAGAGCCAGGCCAAAATGAGGTCAGTTACATAAAGGTGTGCTGAAGCACTAAGGTGTGTATAAAGCAAATATGTAAGACAGACCGCAAGTGTTGTGGGCTTGGAGGGAGTGTAGTCAAGAAGCAGCTAGTATCTGGTTGTAGTTCCTCTGAGAGCTGAATGTTACCAATGTGAATTTATATGAGGACAGGAGAATATATTGGCAGACAGCAGTGAATATGAACTTAAAGAAATGGAGGAACATCACCATCTGTTGCTGTAAAAAGCAGGTGAAAAAGCCAGTGAAAGAAACTCCTGGTCAAAACTTTGTGTTATTTCATAGTTGTCTTCTCCCTAGTACATCTTTAAACAGAAAATCAATCTCTATATGTGCTTCTGCAGTTTCACTTGTCCTTACAGATCGTATGAATAAATGAAATCACAGAAAACATGTTCATCTATCTTTGAATACTGGCAAACTGCAGTCCTTTTTCAATGAACTGCTCATCTTCTGTCAAGGAATTTGCGCCCAGACCTGCAACTCACTCCTGGATTGTGAAAGTGAAGAGTTTGAGTTTTTTTGAATATCAGAAGATTATAGAAACAGCAGAAGAATGGTACTTCTGTCTGTATTTAGTTCACTAAGAGTTTGCACTGCAAAAATATTGTAACAACTCAACTTTCTGCATTCTAAGCTATCTGGAAGACCATTCAGATAAAAGTTGCCTTTCATTACTTTTGTGGAAAACATTTTATTTTTCCTGATCTAAAGCTGTCCACAGCTACTGCCTTCCAGCTATGCTTGGCTAGCTCACGTTAGCTGGATGTCTTCAAGTCAATTCATTTCTCATCAGTAGTGGAGCTCTGTTTCCATGTGCAGCATGAAATGCTGGCTGGGGTATAAGCAGAATGATACTCTTGATTCAGTTCTTCCCATGAGAGGCTGGGCAAGGTGGCATTTGGGATGATAGGAGCCAGGAAACTTTATCCAAGCTCCTACTTCCTACTGCTGGCCACTAACATTACTTCTGTATCTCTTTAAAGAAGACAGTAATCTAGTACAATGGCATGGCATGTGGAAGTAGGTCAATATGGGAGCAGAGTCATTTTCAAACAGAAAAGCCACTAAAAACTCTGCTCTCTAAAAGTGAGGTTTTCATGTGTGTATAGGCCACTGCTGCTGACATTACTCAGCAGTCTGTAATTTTATGCCTGAACTGTGGAGTGGAGTTCTGAAGAAAGAAGCTGAATCTGCATTGTGCTTCTGTGTTTGCATTTTTTGTATTTTCAATTCAGGTGACAGAGTTGAGCACTACAGTGCTGAAAGCATTGTAGTGATACAGTGGAAGAAAGATAGTAGTTATGTACAGCTATTAGCATCGACTATACTTCATCTTTTTAAGTGTGGTTTAAAATGTCAAAAATAAGTTTGGAAAGTCAAGAAAACACATTTATGTGGATCGAGGATGTGATTCAATTTCACCTATTGGTAGGCATGTATTTTAATGTAACATTTAATATCATAGGTTTGTATTTTTTCATCCAGATGTCCTCATCTTCCTTCAGCTCCTAAAGTAGGTGGTATTCTGGAAATAAATAGGGATTTTACAGTACTGAATTTCCTGCTGCTTCATTATCAGCGAAATTGAATATGTGGTGCTACAGGAAGACAGAAGAAAAGATTTTGTGATGTAAAACTCAAATCCCAATTAAAAGAACCTAAAGAGATTTTGGAGTTGACTTTAATCAGGCTGAAATAAAGGGAATTTAGATTAAATGAAGTTCAGTAAGTGGGATGTCAGGAGGATCAGCACTTCTGGTAAGTTGCTTTCTTAAATGTGGGGCCTCAGAGGAGAAGTCAGAGTGCTAGATTTGATGTTAAAATAACCGTGCAAATCACTCTTACGGTATCCTCATTTTCCTGGGTAGCAATGTTTCATGTGTTTCCATCTATAAGAATGGGAGAAAATTCTTTTAAAACATTATGAATTCCTTAGGCAATAGAAAAATGTCTTATACTAAATAACTAGATGACCACACAAGTGTCTGAAATTCTCAAGCTACAGTCCAAGTTCCAGAAATGTCAACAATTCACCAATTTTCCTCTCAATACTATGTCCTGAATTTGGAGATAAGGTGTGAGCAGAACAGTGAGCTACTATGTTAAAAACATAAAATAATTCTGCATATTTTCCATGCCATTTTTCAGCATCAGAGTTAGTCTTCCATGAGCTTCTTCATATGGCCGTCCACAGAGATCAACGTGACCCAGTTTTTACGCTTTTTTCTTTTCGAGTCCTATCTGAAAGTGAATTAGTAGGACTTCTACTGGACTGAGTAAGATTATTTATAAGATTAATTACCTTCAGATCTGACCATTTGAGAAGACATATAACATCAGCAAATTTTACACAAGTTGTCACTTAAAATGAGTAAATTAATCCACTTGTGATCCAGAAGGATTAGGTAGTAGAATTCGAAGATAAAATGATTTTAATATTTGGTCTTACTTACATTTTCTGTTTTGGGGTCCACATTTTTCACAAGAGATAGTCCCATGCAGTGCAGTTGATTTTGAAAGTTGTATTGGGTAGAGGTGCAGTACCTCTGTTACAAATAATCTGCTTTCATCAGTGTGTATACAAATACCACAGGACAGTTTTGGGGCTTGTGTTCAGCAGAATATTTTAATTTTTGAACAGCATGTAAAGTGTTGGTTCTGTGTGATTTTATGTGCCATTTAGTTACTTATTAAGTTCTAAAGCAGGTTAACACAGGGACGTGATTGTCTATTTCTACTCTGCTCTTGTGAGGCCCCATCTGGAGTACTGGGTCCAGGTGTGGAGCCCCCAGTACGAGAAAGACAGGGAGCTGTTGGAGAGAGTCCAGAGGAGAGCCACAAAGATTATTAGGGGACTGGAGCACCTCCCCTATGAAGACAGGCTGAGGGAGCTGTGCTTGTTCAGCCTGGAGAAAAGAAGGCTGCAGGGTGACCTCACTGCAGCCTTTCAGTACCTAAAGGGAGCCTACAAACAGGAGGGGAATCAACTCTTTGAAAGGGTTGATAACAGCAGGACAAGGGGAAATGGATTTAAGTTGAGGGAGGGGAGATTTAGGTTGGATGTCAGGGGGAAGTTTTTTACAGCGAGAGTGGTGAGGTGCTGGAACAGGCTGTCCACAGAGGCTGTGGATGCTCCGTCCCTGGAGGTGTTCAAGGCCAGGTTGGATGGGGCCCTGGGCAGCCTGGTCTGGTATCAAATGGGGAGGTTGGTGGCCCTGCCTGTGGCAGGGGGGTTGGAGATTCATGATCCTTGAGGTCCCTTCCAACCCTGGCCATTCTGTGATTCTGTGAAATGCAGAGTTCTAGGTTCTAATCCAATGTATTTCATGAAATTACTGTCACTGCTTAAAGATCTGACCCAGGTTGCTTATTCTTGCGCTTCACTAATGAAAAATATTTAAATGCATATTTAATTAAACACCAGTTATCTTCACTTCTTTTGCTACATGACTGATCAAAAGTTCACCATGCCTGCATCCATGCAAAGAAGATTGTTTTTGTTTTAATGGCACTCATCCATAAAGCAACATTGAGTTTGTACTTCACTCATCTGAGAGACATGGCTGAATAAGTAACTAAAATGCCAGCTGAGCAATGTAGGAAATAGATTGTTTGATAATTCACAGTTCACTTTTAAAATTTGATAGTTTTAAAGAAGTTAAAGAATTTTACCACTGACTAGAACTTCTTTATGTAAGTTTTTTTTTAATGCATTACTTCTTTGCATCCATAAAACTTATTTCCACTGCACATACGTCTGAAGGAATTGTCATGTAGTTTGCTTCATTTGCCAATTTTTTGATCATCAGATATACTTGGATAGGAATGGGAAGAATGTGTCGACACCATGTTTGACAAACAAATGTTACATATTACTCTTATATAAAAGAAAAAAACACCAGAAATCCAACCCACTGAAGTAATGTAGGGCTGTCATGCCATCTAGTGGCAGTTGTTCATCCTCATTTTATCTTAATACATGTCCTAAAATGTTATTTTTAGCCTTGTTTTGCTTTGGTAGAGCTGACCTAATGCTTTTGGAGAGCATGTTACAGTAGGGCACATGAGCATAAGAACTTTTCCATTTCTCTTTCTGACTTGCATTATTATTTGCTGTCTAAAAATGAGTTTAATGAGTTTAAATGAAATGTAAGTAGTGAAAATAACAACAAAAAAAATTGTTGTCTTGAAAGTGGATAACACACACTTCTTCACTTTTAAAAATATAAATAATTAATTATGTATATGAAAAGATAAAATGTTTTGTTTGTTTTTTTTTTAAACCTTTGTGTAAGGCTGTAAAACATCTGCTCCTTCTTAAAAATTGGTGGCCAGTGAGGTCTCCTGTATTCAGCTGAATACAGACGGTTCTGACTGAAAGGCAGCTGGGAGCTCTGATTATCCCCTTACAAGTTCTCTCAGTCTTTGCAGACACTTAGCACGTGTTATCTGCCTGGGGTCTGCTGGGTACATTGTCCTCTGTACTGGCCAAACAGGCATATGCATATCCTCCCAGACTGCTAATTTGGGTGTGCATCCAGCAGCAAGGAAGATGAGGAAGGAGAAATTCTCCAGTGTGCTTTCAAAGCCACATTGGAGTGGCTCAGTTGTTTCTGTGAATTGTTCACCAGTGGGTCATTGCTTTTGCAAGGAATAAAGATTCCAGATTTGTGCTGCTCAATTACATGGTGAGAGCTAAAACATACAGATGCCTCTCAGACTGATCAGGTCTTTAAAGAGCATCTACATGGATTTTAAAATGTCCTATTTCTCCTTAAATCCCACTGTTTCAGCTATTGCCTTCTCCCTAGTCCTCGTTTAATTTCCTGATTTTGCAGGGACTACCATGTTTTTATCCGCCCCCCTCTGAATTTTCCTTTGGACAGCCTCGCTTACTTAACATCCTACTTAGTCACTTATCTTTCACTGCTGGTCCTCATGTTTTCCCCACTTTTTTGGCATTGCCTGTCTTTCTGAGAGCAATTATAAGCTTGTTCACATACAGCAATTTATGGATGGTAGTTCAGAATCTTATGTTCTCCTCAATGCCAAATCTGCAGCCTGCCCTCTATTGGCTTCTGGTGAAAGACTGAGCCAGTCAGCTTTTCCATATTTCTCCATTCTGATTTTCTGCTTCCTGGTAAATGGCATAAATGAAGCTATGTATGACACATGCAGACCTTTATTTTTGCTTAGTAAAGCAAGAAGCTGTTTGTTATTAAGACTGCAGAAAGAAACCGAAAGTTTCTAAGCCTGTGAAGCATTTTGTAATGGAAACGTACACACGATTATAAATGAACTTTATTGTGACTAAAGTTAGCTCTGTTTGCTGCATGTTCGTACCCCACCTCAATTCCATTGGAACAAGTGAGACAACTGCAGGTGAAGAAATGAAAAGTTAAAGCACCATCCCTGAGAAGGGCGGATAGAGTGAAGTATGGAAAGTGACATGGACTACAAAACCTTACTGCAAGCCAATGGCTCATCTTCAGAGCTGCAAATATAGTTTGTGAGTTAGGCTAGTAGGCTTGCTAGGCCTTGACAAGCTTTGAAAATAGGAAAGCACATTTTTAAGGGATTTTTTTTTCTATGAGTCTATATAAATGAAGTTAGTGAAAAAAGATTTCTTGTATCTTCAATCTGGGTTGTTTGTAAATGCATCCACCCACGTCACTGCATGAAATTTATGAGTACGACTGCTTCATTGCGGAATAGGAGTATGTGCATTTTTGCCCTTGCCAGTATCACATTACATCTTAAAATATTTTAAAAATTAATTTGACCTCTTAGACTATGTGGGAGGGGATTAGCGTCTAAGAAGGTCTCAGGGTAGTTCATATGTGTTCCTTTTTTTTTACCTGCTTTCTCTGTGTTATAGAAAGAAAGCCAACTTCTAAAAAGATAAAGGTGTCTAACATCTGCTGGTTTTGATAATTCCATCCTGCAGTTGTGGTAATGGTTTTGCTGCTTGTAACTGCTAGAACAAATTAAACCTGCTCAGCTTGAGTAGCTAAATAAGCTTTGAGCCCACACTTCCCCTCCTCCCCATCCACACACATAGTTCAAGCAGACCCAGTGCTAGCCATGGATTAGGGAGGGAAGGGAGAGAGTTAGGTGTAAGTTATTTTCTCGGAGGTCTGCTCTGGACTTCCAGCATCTTGATCTTGAACATTCATGTTCCCTGTTCTCAAAGTGTCATAAATGAAAGTGTGCTGGCCATCTATCCGAACTGATGCTCTATTTGCTGCTGGAAGTGTATGAAAAGGGAGGGCTTCACATTTATATGTTGTGCATCTTCCTGCTGAAGTTGTTCAGTTCTGCTTGTCACTCTTTGTATGAGCTAAAAATGCCTGGGTTTAGACTAAAGTTCTTAGAGGAAGGTAATTCATTTAGCTTCAAAACAGTGTATTAACAATGGAATAACAATGGGAGTAATAAACTCTCCTTGTCATTTTCAAAGCTGTTCTAAAAAGTTGATTGTAATTCATAGTTAGGGGTGACAAGCAGGCTCACTGAACTTAAGCAAAATCTCAAACTTTGTGAGTTGTGTGGATGTCTGAATTGTAAAAGCAATGTTTATTTGTTTTAAAAAGGTGATAGTTGGCCTGTCAGTTTCAGCTTGAATCAGATTCAAAATATTTTATTTTTGTAGTATTTTTATTTAATAAAAACTGAAGTAAAAACTGTTAAACATGGTTTAAAATGCAAATGACAACCATCTTAAAAGATACATTTCTTTGTAATTTTCCTTTATATATCATATGCATAATTTATTTCCTTTCTCTCTCACTTGTTCAGTCTTTGTGAGCAAAAAATGATTGTATTCTTCACAAAGTGAGGCAGATGTATTAAGCGTACATTTCCTGAAGATCATCCATCTATCATCAAAATGAGTGTTATTTATTTTCTCAGTAACTTCTGGGGGAATAGCCTGGCTAGGAAGCAAGTCCTGCTATTCAGATCATAGAGAAATATTTGGCTAACAAAAAAAGGATGGTTTTTTTTTTTTGAGGTTTTGATTCTCTTTTTTTCTATGTAGACTATGCAAATTATATATATTCAAAGTATTCTTTCATATGGTGGAATGAGTCCTGTACTTCTTTGCTGGGAATGACGCATTCATTTTGTTTGAAATGCAAGTATTGTTCTGGTTATGGCTTTTAGAAACTTAAATGTGGAAACATAGAGGTCTTATTGTTGCCATTTGTAGGTTGTTGGACTATGTCATGCTGCTCTTAGAAAACCATAAACATGGGAAGGATTTTTACGGGGATCTTTATCTGATGTATATAGAAGAACTTGGCCATGAAAATGATTTTCAACATCAGAAAATGCCTGCATCTTTTGCTGTCTTCATCCTGTCTTTTGCTGAGGTTATACAATTTTATCTGAAGTAGAGTAGATTAAAAAAATTTCTTTGATTTATACTTGTAGTGTACAAGATATGCAGTGTGTAACCCAAATTTAAGCTCTAAAATACTTTAGTAGAATAAAAAGACCTCTCACACTGTGTCAGCCTCTTGGGGGGCAAAGGAAGACGAGAGGGTTTGTGAAAATTAACAGCAAAATGCAATTGAATAGGAAAATAATTTCTGTTAAGAACCTAATGATAACTTGTCTGAGTTTCTTAGAGGATCAGTTAACATGTTTATGCTTATCAGCAGACTGTGCCAGCACAAGAGTGTCATTTTAAGGGCTAATTTAGTAATAGCCCTAGTTGGAATTAAAATGTGTTAATTGTGAGTGTCTTATACACTATGGTGACTGTGATTGCCAATAAGGAGATCCACAAAAAATGCAAAGGAAACTAAATTAAAATATACACATTGGAAAGTAACTTGGATACATTCCATTTATACGAATTTAACGGTTTATCACTACATTCTTTAAACACAAAACCATGTATTTTATAACAGAAACCATTACACCAGTGAAAGTTGTAAAGTACTGCTAACCAACTTACTCTACAAAATATGGGAATCCTAAGAAGATACATTAAAATGTTACTTCCTAATCATTCTTCTGTACCAGTAGTATAATTTAAAAAGTAAACAGAATCATCTAGTCTGATTTGATACTATTTAGACTATAAATAGTTAAATGATACTGGTCATTTTCAACAGAAATGAAATTTGGCAAAAAAAAGAAAAAAAGAGTATGAATCCTATTTTTAGGGACACAGTATATAATTTGGTAGTTGATTCTTTTTTCTTTTTTCTTTCTTTCTTTATTTTTTTTAATGGAGGAGCAGAGAACGAAGATTTGGAACTTCAACTTACTTGGAAAGAAATTTGGTCTTTATGAGAATTGATACCTAATTTATAATCATGATGCCAGTAATTTGAACCCTCTTAGTATACCTGCTCTTCAAGTGTAGAAGTGCAGTTAATTGAAAATAATTCATCAGAGCATGGGCACAAAGGCTGTGGTTCCGTTTCAGCTTCCAGTGATGAGTACCATTTAGAGTTTGTGCTGATTACAGTGACTGAGTTATGCAAACTAATTAAATAATTTCTGTCCTTTTTATATCAAGTGCTAAAAACTGTGTTTCACCTTGTATTTCTAGTGTGCTCTTCTTGCCCTAACCTGGCATTCTCTAGTTGGGAATATCAGCAGCTTCTTGGGATGCTGAGACTCACAATCTAAGGAAACTCTACTAAGTTTGGTGGCGCAGATAAAGAAATGGCATGCTAATAAGAAGTTTTTGTTTGCTTTTGGTAGTGTGCATGTAAGAGGTGGCCTTGGCAAGCCTTGCAGAGGTCTGCCTTCAGGTCTTGATGCAGGCAGAACCCATCCTTCTGCTCTCCTAAGCCACAAGTACAGCAAGAGCAGGGAACAGACATCCTCTTTCAGATCTGGGTGTAGCTGTGGTTAGAAACATATTCTCTCCTTCCCACCATCCATTAGCAACCTGCTGGGGCTGATGGAAGAGGAAAGGCCTGTGACCGCAGCCTGTTGCAGGCCCAGCCAATGAAGCAGACGCTGCTCCAGTGGGAGCTGGTCAGACCTGGCTGGCATGGTGCTAAAAGTACCTAAGAATCATGAAAACCTCCCTGTTAATTAGGTCTCTGTAGGAATACTCATTCATCACTCACCTTGTCCACACCATGCTGTCGAGAGGGAAGAGCATGGCCAAGTAACATCTTCAGTGTCTTGAGCACTGAGTGCATACAGTGCATCCCATTCCTGATGATGTCACACATCTTGCTCAGCAGCGTGAACCAGTAAGCCTCAGAGAGGTAACTGAGATAACTGAGACTGGTTTAACTACTCCTCCTCTGGTTAAACAGCTGCTCCTCTTCCTCTGGTTGACTTAAATGCATTTAATTGAAATGGGTGGGTGATGTACCCTGAAAATATACCTCTTATCCTATTTTGACCAGACATCTGCATATTTCTCATGTTGAAACAAACGTTTTCGTACACCAAGTAAGGGAGATGCTAATGTGAAGCTACAGGAGTGTTGTTATTTTATGCTAGTCTAATTTAAAAAGTGATGGTTTTCTTTTTCATGCCATGTAGACAAATTTCTCTTGTTCAAGCACTGCTCTTTTACTCTCCTCAGAAAAACAGCCCTTGTCTTCTTTGCTGTCATTTTGCTCCTTGGTATTTTTTCTGTTAGCTGATGCACACAACCCCATCATTGCCTAGGAACTGCTGTAATTCTTTTCAAACTGCATTTACTTGTTTTGCCTCGTGTACATTTGTTTGTCACACAAAATTGTACTGTGTAGTATTACAAGGTGTGGGATATCATGTAATATTGGAATACGTATAGTTATTATAACACCTACAGTACATTCAACCTCATTAAGCAACAAACATGAACTGAAATATAAGCAATATTGAGGTTGAATGTGAATTCTTGAGTAATTTGTAATTTATGTGAAACAACACACAATTTTGATAGTTTAACCATGTTGGGAAGGGAGGTAAATTTAAAAAAAAAGTAAATTTATTGAAACCTGTGCTGCTTATTGAAGTTTTATCTTTTAACTTTGTTTATTCCACTAGTCTTAGATACAAGTAAACTGAAGTGCATCATATCATAAAATCGCCTAAACAATGAAAAAAAACAAGAGTGAAAATTGTAGAAGTGGCGCAGAAACATGCTAGCTTCCATGCTCTTATGTCATCAGCTTCCCTGTGGACATTTTTTAATGAAATCATTTATCCCAAACATCAGAACAAGAATGTGGACCATGAGAACTACTGACTGAAGCTTCGACATTAGTTAACTTCCCTGCTGGACATCTGTTGATTCTCTTGTGTTTTACAAGATCTTTACATTGTACACATACACTTATGCACACTCAAGTTAAAAGACGTTCTCTCTTCTTTGTTAGCATTTCTTTAATTTGATGAATGTGTGTCCTGTGGTGACTGAATGAAAAGTTTCTCCTACCACATTTTGTTTTCACTCAGTTTAGTAGAATTTTCTATGCCTTTGGTCTCAGTTACTAGACAATAGCCTGTAAAGTGGTATTGTGATACCAAATTAATAAATTTTATATCTGAATGCAGTACTTACAATATGCTGGTGTTTGCAGATGTGTTCAGTAAGCTGATTTCTGAAAACATTTGCCTTACTTTTATTATTTTATCTTGTGTGACACATTTCCAATGCTGGTGGCACCTCCATCAAGGGCTGTCGTCTCAGGTGTGACTTAGATCAGACATACCTGCCTAGCATTTTATTTTCTTCATATTGTTTTGGATTGGGCTGGGCTGTTTTTGTTATTGTTGTTGCTGTTGCTTTTCTTATTGCTGAAGGTGTGTGCCAGTTCCTGAAGTGTTTGAGAAGTTAATTGTAGCTTTAGATAATGTGTGAAGGCATTGATTGTAGCTCCTTGTACTCAGTGTAATATCTCTGTTGTGGATTCAAGAGGCTTGAAGGCTGCACTAGTTACTGGAAACAATTGAGCCATTCCAGAATCTGGAAACTACTGTTGAATTGAACTGCTCTGGTAATATCCTTTTTCACCAGGCAGATCAGCTTCTTATGAGGTTGTATGTTCTAATACACTGCTCAAGGTTTTTCTTTTATTACGTAAGATCTGGCTGTGAGATTCTTCATGTTTCTGCGTCCTTCTGCATCGGGAGGGCTCTAGTAGGTAATGTCTTTTGGCCCTTCCTCCCATCAGGTAGGAAGCTAAAGAAGCTAAAGTTAGTGCAATATAAATTGTATTTATCTTCAAAAGACAAGCATCACATTGACCAATTTAAATCTGTGTTTTCAAATCAGTGCACATGTGTTAGGCTCATTACCTATATATATGGATATATATGGTGCAACATCTTTGAGGAAAGAGAATCAGAGCTGGCAAAAAAAGAGAATGCTGCTAACTTTGAGAAATGAAGTCCAGTGTTGTATCTCCATAAACCATGGTCAAGAGGTCTGAACAATAGAGAATAAAACAAGATAAGAGACTAAATGTCAATTGTTTCTCCTAATTACAAAAAATGTAGCAAAACATTACATATGACAGAAAATGTCTGCTACTTGATTTCTTGTCTTTCAGAATGTTTTAGTGATGTCTTGTGCGTGTCAGACTTAAAAAAATTGCTCCTAATGTAGTGAATTGCTATTTATCTTTAATTATTTTTCCATAAAGCATTTGGCAGAATTTCTTTCATGTCTTGATATGTCTTAGTAGAACTCTTTATTGGCAAACATAACATTAATTATGGAGTGGACAAAGATTAACAACTAATACAAAAATTAGTTTATTTTTTCTTTTGGTGAATTTTCTAATTTTTCTGGTAGCTTTTACTAATAAATGCTCATCTGAAGCAGTGCAAGATATTTTAGAATTGTCTTCGACATTAATATTTCATCATTTTCTTCAATCTTACATGATACTTCTTTGGCACTTACATTCACCAAAATGTTATTTGTACTTACCAGTTTTTTATTTATTTCCATGCCCATGCAATATAATGTTCTTTGTGCACAGTGTTCATATCCATGAAAAATCAAGGACTGTAAAAATTGTCTGAAATTTCATTGCTCTTTTTAGATTCAGATACTTAAAGAATGGGAGAAGGTTTAAACATTTCCACAAATATACTTCAGAGAAATACATAGATGCATTAATATTTACAGCAAAATAAAAGTTCCTGTAAGACAGAATTGTATCAAAGAGGCTTCTATGGGTATTCATTACATTATGTCAGAGAAAAATCTTATGTGTAATCTGTGTGATTTTTATTAAATAGACTTGTGACATATGTGTGCAGACTAACTCAAATATCTGAAATATCATAGAATCAAATGAATCACAGCATCACAAGGTTGGAAACGACCTACAAGATCATCCAGTCCAACTGTCTCCTCATCACCATTGCCACCACAAGCACTAAACCACATCAAGCAGCTCCTCGTCCAGACGCCCCTTGAACACTGCCAGGAATGGTGACTCCACCACCTCCCTGGGCAGCCATTCCAGTGCCTGACCACTCTCTGAGAGACAGAGTTCTTCCTCACGTCCAACCTAAACCTCCTCTGGTACAACTTGTGGCCATTACCCCGTGTCCTGCTCGTTACTTGGGAGAAGAGGCCAAATCCCTCTTCACCACAGCCTCCCTTCAGGAAGTTGTAGAGTGCAGTGAGGTCTCCCCTGAGCCTCCTCTTCTCCACACTGAACAATCCCAGCTCCCTCAGCCGCTCCTCATAAGACTTGTGCTCCAGACCCCTCACCAGTTTCGTTGCCCTTCTCTGGACACGTTGCAGTGAAGGGCCCAAAACTGAACACAGTACTCGAGGTGCGGCCTCACCAGTGCTGAGTACAGGGGGATGATCACCTCCCTGCTCCTCTGGCCACACTATTTCTAATGCGGGGTGCCGTTGGCCTTCTTTGCCACCTGGGCACACTGCTGGCTCATGTTCAGCACAGCACCAACCAACACCCCCAGGCCCTTCTCTTCTCCACACTCATCCAGCCACTCATCCCCAAGCCTATAATGCTGCATGGGGTTGTTGTGCCCAAAGTGCAGGACCCGGCACTTGGCCTTGTTGAACCTCATCCCATTCACTTCAGCCCAGCAGTTCAGCCTGTCTAAATCCCTCTGAAGGGCCACCCTACCCTCAGGCAGATCGACACCACCTCCCAGCTTGGTGTCCTCTGCAAACTTCGTGAGGGCGCTCTCAATCCCTTCATTTAGGTCATCAATAAAGATATTAAACAAGATGGGCCCCAGTACTGACCCCCAGGTGGGGGTCCCTGATACTGAGGTCAGGATGACAGGCCTGTAGTTCCCCAGATCCTCCTTACAGCCCTTCTTGTAGATGGGAGTCACATCAGCAAGCCTCCAATCCTCTGGGACCTCGCCAGATAACCAGGAGTGCTGATAGATGGCTGAGAGCGGCTCGGCAATCACCCCCACCAGCTCCCTCAGCACCCAAGGATGCAGCCCATCCAGTCCCATGGTCTTGTGACAGTCCAGATGGAGGAGAAGCTCTCTGACTGTCTCCACTGGAATTGCTGGGGATATATTCTGAGCAGCGTCCCAGACTTCCAGATCAGGGCGTAAAGTGCCCTGAGGATAACTCACCTGCATATTAAAGGCAGATGTAAAGAAGGCATTGAGGACCTCAGCCTTCTGCTTGTCTTCAGTGGCCACATTCCCTGCTGCATCAAGTATAGGATGAAAATTATCCTTGGTTCTTTTTTTGCCATTGATATATTTATAAAAGGATGTTTTATCTGAAACAGCTTCTGACCTCGGATGCAGCAAACCAAAATATGAGGATTCTAATTGTCATGCATTAGTGACAGTGTGAGTCATATTGTACAAAGTAAAGTTTTGACTTAACATCTGTTTTAGCACATTATAAAACGTAGATTCTATATAAAAAATGATTTTTTTAGATATTTGTATACAGTGAACAGAAAAGTAAACCTGTTGGTAAGACAGGGGACGTGCAGGTGTTCCTCCTGCCTTAAAGGAAATCAGGAAGAGGGTTGTTGTTCTGTGACTAACAAATACAGTATTATGCACTAATATTGATCATGTGATTTTACTTTGTATGGTTGACATGCGAGATGTTCCTGATTACCATTTTACAAATATTAATAAACTGTAAATGAAATATCATTCTCTGAATATACAGAGTGAGCCAAATGTGACACAGTCACTAAAATTGCTTTATGCCACGGAATTGGTTCACCTGTAAGGAAATTGTTGAAATTCTAATTTCATCACACACTTTCTGTTTTTCAAGGATCTTTGTGTTTACAGACTTCACTACAAGCAGAGCTGTTTTTTCTGTTTGTTTCCCATTGTGGAATCCCACCATCAGATGGAGTGAACAAAGAAACCTTCTCTTGAGCATATTTCAAGTGTCTTTTATTAATGCAATCTTTACAACTGTCGTTTAAGCTTTCTTCTCTAATTGGTAAACTATCTGTATTTAAAATCACTTTCTGGTGTCTATTTCAAGCCTGTTTATGTAGGTTATTAGGATTTTCATCTGATCCCAACATGAAAGTTCAGTTGACTTTTTTCCTACAGGTCATAAGAAAAATACCATTGCTAATTAATAGCAACAATTACAACTGTTCTGCTAGTCTTGCTACTGTTATTGCATTCATTAGTGATAGTGATGATCACTAGCATTGTATTTTATAATGCAGCACAGCTGATGACAGCTCAAACATGCCATTCATTTGTGAAATGGTGTCGAACATGGAGTTTGTGTGACCTGCATGTGGTCATTAGCTAAAGCTGACTAGATAATTCCTGTTAGGTGTATTAGTTTCTCATCCAAGAGACCCTTAGGACTGAGTTTGTTCAGTAACTCAATTTGTCAGAAGAAATTTCTCCTGGGTTGTTCCATATGTCCTCTGTCTTTCATCCCTCTCTTCTCTCTGATGACTGCTAGGCTGGGTCATGAACAGAAACAAGCTCTTGTTACGAAAGAAAGTTTTTGCTTTCCAAGTGCCTGACAATTTAGGCATAGGAGAGAATAAGCTAGTGTATTATTGGAAGATTTGAGAAGACACCTTATATAAATACTTTTTCTCCAGCTCTTGAAGGAGTTAGTCATTTTTGTCCCTGTCTTCACAATCAAAGGCACACGCTTTTAGCTCCTCATTTTCTAGAGTTACAGTTACTTCTGCATGCCAAAATGATCCTCTTCATCATCTGTTTAGTCAGATGTTTGTGCCTTTTTCCTGCTCATCTCCATGCTTTTTAGACTTCTAGATTACTGTCACACTTTGAGATGGAATAAGTAGAGATGTTAAGTGTATTTGCTTGTAGTGCCATTTGTTTATCATTTATTTATGGTCTTTGTTTAAGGGACTGACTTTATTTCTGGGCTGTGAAGTAGTACGCAAGAAGCCAAAAGCCACTGGAAGCTCAAAGCGCAGGATTAGTGTATTTTTGTTCTTGACAGAAGAAAAGTTGTAATGATTATCGAGTTGTGAGTAGAGGGATGAGAGGAGTTGATACACTGATTCTGTATGATTCACATAGACCACTAAAGTTGTAGAAGCTTGTGGCATGAACACATCTGTGCCCTCACAGGTGAAGTCTTGTATGATATTTCACTGCATTATTATGAAAAAGTGAAGGGAAATTACTTTGAATCATTATGCTGGTACTTGGCTCTTGACTCTTCCAAGAATATTTTGCTTTTGTCTTTCAGGGTTATCTCTCACACTCATGCAGTGAAGAGATTAGATGTGTGATAACATGAGCTAACTGGCTTATTCTTCACAGTCACAGCATTAAATTGTTTATATTCTGCATTCACAATAGCTGTAATAAAAACTTTAAATAATGTATCTTGGTAGACACATTCATTGAGAATCCCTAAATTTATTTAGCCCTGCTAACGGTTGTGCAGTAATCCACTGCATGCTCTGTGGAAGTATTTAAGCTGGATGTCTGAAGTCTGAGCATGGCAGAAGCCATACATCAGTGACTCAATGTGGTGTTTTTAATCAAAGTTGAATTATTTAGCAGTATTTCTTTTTTCGTAGCCTTTCATGTCCCCTCGGTACCCTGGAGGTCCAAGGCCACCTTTAAGAATACCCAACCAGGTAAGAATTTATATCTCCTGCACAGTTGTGATCCAGGTCATGTTGCAGTTCTGGGTGCAGGGTGCTTTGTCCTGAATGCTGTCAATGTGTGGCACACAAAACTGTCTGTCCCTCTCCACTCCATTTTGTCTGACCATTAATAGACACATCATATCACTGCTGGCTCATCTTCCTTTGTGTAATTACTGTGTATACCTCAAAATTTATTGGGCTCTCAGTCTCTCTGCAGAGGGAGAGCATAGTGGCCTTATAGAGAGAGAGAGAGACATGTTAACCTCAGCCAGGCTGTGCTGCCTGCCCAGGTTGAATGCAGTATATCTCCATGTTCTTACGTTCTCTGAGTTTTCCTAAACACATTATGCAGGTAGCTCTTAGAATTGCTTTACTTCAATTTACACGCAATGCATCACTCCTTCCTGTTCTCTGTTGGATGTGTAAAGTATTGCAGTAACAATGAAATGTATTTACTTCGCAGTAAACAGGAGATGATTTGTGAGAAGCAGTTATTGTCAAATGTTCTGTGCCTTTTACAAGCACTCTGAAGACTTTATGAAAGCATCAGATTACTATTTTTTTCTCATCTCCACCGGAGGATATGAGTGCTAGTGTAACAGAACAAGTAATGAGCTGTTGTTCATCAGCAGAGACCTTTATGGGCTGATCTATGAAAAGGTTGTTCTGGATGGAGATAGTATTTCTATTTTCTTAGTGCAGTTAGAAGAGGGGAAAGTGAATGTCAGCAATTGAAATGTTAAGAGAGAAGGAGACAGAGCTGTAAGAAAAGCCATGTCATTTGCAAGATTTAGAAAGGTTGATGGGCAAGAAAATCATTTTGTGCAACCTAGACTTCCAGGACTGTCTTTGTTACTAGCAGAGCTCAACTTTTCTGTAATTGTGTGTTACAATGTCAACAAACTTTTTTTGACCATTGGCACAATATTGTCATGAAATTCAACATCAAATTTTAGTGAATTGGGGACATTTTAGCTTGCAAGATTTCTTCAGATCAAATGTTGGTGATCTATAACATAGCTGCTTTTTCACAAGGGAAATGCGTGACATTGCTGATGAGAAAATCAAAGGACAGTGCAAGTGCAGTGAAATGCATCCAGAGTACTTTGTTAAATGTTAGCAACAGTATATTGTAATGCAGTACAAAATGTGTTCCAGAGTTTTCCACCTTTCAGTAATGTCCCAGCCAGGAGTGCACCAGTGCACCGTTATTCTTTTGTTTCCATGTTTTTGAACTGTGCAATATGGCAGGTAGAACCTGGGTGTTGTGGTGAATGCTGTGAAATTGCTGCCAAACTACAGCTTTATTTCAGAAGCGTTTTTGTCTGCACACTGCATTTTCACAGGATTGTAAGATAACATTCATGAATTACAGCTGTTGCAATTCATTTACATTATGCTGCGTTCATGAACTACTGCTCTTAGCAGAACTCTCTTTTTTAGGGGACCTTAAGGGTTACCACTGAAAGTAATGAACTACTTTAAGGCCAACATTTGGGTTACACGGAGATAAATTATCTGATGTTTGTCAGAGTTTACTCTGATGTTAAATCTCCACCACACCTATACCTACATCCCTCAACGTAAAGTTGGTATTTTGTACAGGAAGGTGTGACATGGAGCGTGCATTCCCAGCACTTCCAGTCCTGGGTTGGGGTACATGAGCTGGATCTGGGCTCCATGAGGAGAAGCATTAGTAAATACTGCATGCCACAGCGTACCCCCAGGATTTTTCCAGGTCTCCATCATAGCCTTCAAGATCCAGCCCTGCAAGTGTATTTGCTCTTGGCATTGCTCATGCTGTGCTGGCATTTTCTGTGTTGTTGAAGAGTCCTCTGGTGCTTTGGCAAGAAACTGTAATGACCACATGAGCCAAGTATCAGTCAAATGTTGCAGCAGCTCATCCTTATTTGTCTGGTATCTTGAGCAGAGATGACCAGTTCCTTCTTTATGGGAGTATTTGATACTTCCCTGTGTATTTCATGTCTTCTTCTTACGACTATCCTTAGGACAATTAAGTAAACACCACGGAAGTAAACGCAAAACTCAGTTTTAAATGATGTACAGAATTTAACAGAAGATGTGTTTATTCTGTAATATTACATTAGAATACCTTTTAACCTGGTGCTAAGAACATAATGTGCATCTTAATTTTGAACTTCCTTCCTTGGAAATAAACTATAAGATATTTACAGATAAATTCCTTTTTGTGTGTGCCGACAGTATTTTCAGAACAGCAGTAGCTTATCCGTTCCCTCAGTAAGCACTTACCTGTGCTGACTGAGTAGATTATTTTCTTAGTACAAGAATTATTCATTCCAGACACAATTTAATGAAAAAGTATCATTGTTTTGGAATTTAAATGACACTTGGTGGATCAGCTGCCATCCTTTCATAAAAAATTTATTCTAGCTGACTAAACTGTAGCTAAGAGATTGTAGAAATTAGACTTGATCTTAAATCAGTAACTGTAAGAGGAACATAAAAATAAAAACACACTTGATTTGGACCACAGGTGAAATAACACTATATTTTGTCTTCAGACATGAAGGCAAGCTATAGGAGCAAGTGTTGTGACTGTTATCTCCCATAGACGAGTAATAAGCTAGTGG
The DNA here is from genome assembly GCF_019232065.1 of Centrocercus urophasianus. NCBI lineage: Eukaryota > Metazoa > Chordata > Aves > Galliformes > Phasianidae > Centrocercus > Centrocercus urophasianus. The sequence continues at coordinate 1,555,672 of NW_024884767.1, read as the reverse complement.
TCCTCAAGGGGGAGGCAGGTAGAAATATCCATCTCCCACATCACAGCCCTGCTTTGCCTTACCCTTTGAGTGCTGAAACCAACTGATGTAGTTACAGCTCACTCTTAGAAGAAATCATGGTGTCCACACTGGATCCTGTTAAAAGAAGATGTTAAAATTACTATTAAAAGGGAAAACTGTAATAACATAAACTTTGGATAAATTACCATGTAACCAAGAAGTAGGCAATGATTTGACATTAAAGAATAGGTGAGCTAAAGCAAAGGAAGAATTGGAGAAAAGAAGCAAATTGGATGAGGATCTGTTTTGGAGGTTATTTACCATAATTCAAAGAAGTGCAAGAGTTTGTCCATACGGATCCATAGATGCGGTTGTTGGACATTGAGGTCATTTAGTTGGGCATTCAGGACATTCAGTTAAGATGTTTAAGAGTGTTAACTCTAATGCGTTACTCTTGACTCAGAAGAAACATCTAGGAATTAAAAACAAAATATTATCTATTTACCATACATTTCAGTGTATTATGTTCTTGTAATATGATTTCTATGCCTGCAGGCACTTGGAGGTGTCCCAGGAAGTCAGCCATTATTGCCTAGCGGGATGGACCCAACACGGCAGCAAGGTGAATGAAATAAATATTTGGATCATGTAATGTAACATTTTCTCAAGATGGCATCCTTTGCTCAGTGTTTCAAAGTTTATTGTAGCTTTTCTGTTGTTGTTGTTAATTTAGAAGGAGTCATAGAGTCACAGAATGTATTGGGTTTTAAAAGACTTTTAAGGTCACCTAGTTCCAACCACTCTGCTATATGCAGGAACACCTCCCAGTAGAATGATTAATTAAAGTTGATTTGGAAAGTGTCTGTGTTTCACATAGCTTTTTAAGCTCCATAATTTTATTTCCAGGACATCCAAACATGGGTGGACCTATGCAGAGAATGACTCCTCCAAGAGGAATGGTTCCTTTAGGACCACAGGTACGTTCTACAAATAAATACCCATTTTTATTGATAGATCTGTATTTATACTTAATTACTTTGATTCCAGTGTTGCATAGTTTGAAGATAGAATGTGCTAGGAGTTGTTCTTACAATACCATTTAAAAATAAATTTTGTCAATTCTAAAAATTAATTCTGATTTGCAGCTTTATAAAATCTAAAATTCAAAAGTCACTCTTCAAAGATTTGAAATTAGAAGGAATTCCTTAAGTCACTTATTTCAGGAAAGTTAAATTTTTCCTACATCCAGCGTATACTTTAAAAGATAGGATTTGTAAGGAGTCCAAGCCTCAAGGAAGTGTTTCCTCATTCTCTCAACCGATGCCATCAAGGAGTGTAAAGTTCATCTCACAGTACTACTTAGTACTACACTACTACTCAGGCAATCTGTAGCAAAAAGAAGAGTGATAAGATTTTCTTTAACCACTATGGAGATAGATTACTTGTTAGTTTTGAAGACATTTTAATGTAAAATTAGGAGTTCATGCTTCTTTTTCTGCCGCCTATCAATCATAAACAACTCTCCAGCTTTGATCCCAAGGAGGAAAGCAATCTTGGATTGCAAGAGTTCATCTTCTCCAAGGTGCCGATCTGTTCATGATTGTATATTGATGCTTTCCTCATAAGTGCAGAACCAGTATTTGTTGACATTACATTTTAATCAGTAACTAAGATAGACAAATACATGAGTTGTGATGTATACTTGAAAGATTAATCCTAAAGGTTAATCTGTGTTTTGTTAGCATTCTTGGTGAGGGAAAATTTAGGTAGTTGTGCTTTATACCACGTTGCTAATATTTTCTTCTCATACTTACCATTTTTACTTCTCGATTTAGATAATCTTTCTAGTGGCTTATTTTTTCCTTGGAATATAAACTGAATTTTAAATGATTAAATAACTTTGCCTTTCAAATCTGTTCATAACTGCCTTTACACTTTTGGGTCCTACTGGTAGAAACCAGTTATGTGGTTCTACGCAACATCTGTTGTGTGACCAACTAACTGTTATTAAATAAATTTGTTGTTTCTTGTGTAGCATTGAAGTTTATTTACCACTTGTGTTTAGGAGGTAGAAAGAGAAGCTTTGCAGTGCTGCCAGATGAGATTGAGCTGATACTTTATGCAGCACCATGAGTCACACAGCAGGCAAATCTCCTGCCAGTTTTTATAAGGGTGGTTATTTTTTTTTCATTTTTGCTGTCTCTTAAAATGCAGCATTTGTAAAATTCTTCTTTCTTTTGCTAAACATCCCCTTAAAATGGGGAAAACATGGTATACCTACACAACTTTAAACTTGCAAATAATTTTCTTTTGTAAATGGATCATCTTTGTGTATTGCTTTTAGAATCATCTCAGAATACAGTTCTAAAACCAAACTGAATTTTGTCTCTCAAACTTGCTTTTAAAGTTCTCTTGCTACAGTGCTGTAAGTTTGGCCTCAGTGTACCCAGAGTGTAAGGCTCTGTTCTACCTTGCTGCACAGGCACTTAAATCTGGGAAACACTTCATGTGCTGATATACAAATGCTTATCTCAGCATTTTTTGTTTTATGAGTCTACACTGTTCCAAACTAAATACCATGAAGCTAAAAGCAGTGTTACAAATGCTTGAATCTGTGAAAAGCTGCAAAGAATTACATTGAGTTTTTTTCAAGCCTTGGTTATACCAACTGGACAATGTACACAGTGCACACTGTGATAGACTACTTACTCCCAGTCTCTCAAAGTTGCTGGCGAGCTTACAATGTGTCTCTCATGCATTCAAGTAAAATGTAATTAGATTATCTTAAACATTTAAAAGTCTAGGGTCATTTATCTCATTTTGATCACTTGATGTTAGGGAGTCCTTTTATGAACAATACAATACGAGATAAACAGCGGTGGTGGTGACTTTAAGTCAAAAGCTGTAAGGAACAAATCAGGACAGAGAGCATAGCTGCAGCTGAAGGAATGTGTGTATTAGCAGACTTAATGAAAGCGCTCTTATTTTAGGACGAAACAGTACATTTGATTAGAATTAGCAGTAATTAGAGTTGGAAGTACATTTGATTAGAAGTATTCCAGTCCTCAGGATTCCATAATGGTCTTTAACCCTGTCCTACACACTGTTCCTAGGCTAAAATAGAGGTGGGAGATAGCTCAAAAGGAGCACATGGCTCAGCCCTCCAGATCAAGATGGGAAAATGAAATAAAATAGATTTGGAACCATTGTTTTGTTAGCCTGTGTTCTCTTCCACATCCACTAGTACTATCTGATATTACTATAAGCATCTGCTTTGACTACTCATCAGTTCCTGCCCTGCAGTTCTGACAGAGGAGTGGTTCAGGCAAAATTATCTGTGGTAACTTAGGTTAAATAAGAGGTTTTGACTTAATCTGGCTGATTTTTGCCTGAGCATGCACACCAATTGGTCTGTCAGCTGCACACAGGTTTAAGAAATGAGTAGTGATTGATGTCTGGCAGCTGTGGCTAGTACTATCTTCAGATGGCACTGTTGGATCATAGAGTAGATCTGGAGAATGAACTTTTTTTTCAGCCTCTGGATGTATTCTTACAAACCTCTGTATCATACGCTTTCAGGAGTGTCTAACAGTGAGGAAAATTACACATTTGGGGTTTCTGTTTAGGGCATGGGACCTCTTCTCCCAGTTCCATATCAATTCTAGATATCTAGGTCACTTCAGATGTGAACTGCACTGGATCAATACTTTGAATACTGTTGGACTTTTCTCATGTATTCATGACATCATGTTTACACACTTTGTGAATTAGGCTGACATGGAGAATACCCATAAGCCTATGTTATGTAGATTTTATTTTTAGTGTAATTTATACCAATTTAAAGCATGTTAGTATAATTATTGGAAAAGAGACAACGACCTAGATTTTTTAAAATAAATTGTTTGCTTGTCTCTCTACCTTCTGAAAAGCAGAGACAGTATGTTTAACTTAATACTGGTCATTTTAGAGAATGTTATATTTTCCACTCCTTGGCAATATCAGGAAAAAAAGAGTTAAGAAAAAAAAGAAAAATCAACACAGATCACGTGAGTTGTGATGATAGACTGTTCTGCTTGTATTCATCTGAATTAAAATAGGTGCAGTTTAGTTTTTCATATAAAACAGTCCAATTGTTAGGCTTCTGTCATATTATCACGGCATAGCTCTGATTTCATAGGCATTAGACAATTCATTTTTTGGCATTACTATGACATTCATTATCATATTAAGTAATTTTTTTCTTCTCACATTTTGAATTGATTGATTTGAAGAGAAATGAGATGGTTATGCTGTATGTTATTGTGAAGTGATATCATATGGTGTAATTTCTTACCAGAATTTATTGATACCCTAACAAAATGTCACAAAAGAAATTTTATTTAAATTCTATAACTTAGAAATCTCAGAATCTAAGTCTAGGTTTCTAATTTTGAATGAGCTTCCGTGGTTTGAAAGCTGACTATGTTGTAAAAGTTGTTCCTCTGGACATTGACTTGACTTCTCTATATGTAAATGATTCCTCTTGTAACAATTTTAAGTATTCTTAGTATATTTCTATTTGAATAGCACATGTAATTCTTTGTCCTTGGGGATAACAATATTATTTTTTTAAGTCAACAATGGAAACTCCTGAAAGAATGAATTACATTGGCCTATCCAGTCAGCAGTTATATAGGGATATCATTAACCTGCTGTCCTTTCTTTCCCCCTCCTCTTTGGTTTTGTTTTTTTGTTTTGTGGTAGTCTGACCCTTGGTTATCATTGCAGAACTATGGAGGTGCAATGAGACCCCCACTGAATGCTTTAGGTGGCCCGGGGATGCCTGGAATGAACATGTAAGCACAATGATAAACCTTATAATGTTTAGAAAAATCATTATTTCGTTGTAGAAATGACAGTTGGATTACATAAGTTAAGGGAGAACATGCTTTGATAAGTAACGTGCTTTGATGTCTAATAACTGCAGTTATAAAAACCCGCAGCAGCTTCCTTGTTCTGTATGCATCTTTTTCAGTCTCATTTGCTTTCACTTCAGGTCTGTACAAATAATGAGTTTCTTTCACAGGCCAAAGTAAAAATACCAAGAATATTTTGTCAGTAGAGCCACCAATATGTCCTTGTGTGTATTATAATCTTTTGTGTTTTTACTTTTCTTGTGGTAAAGATTGGTATAAATATGATTATTTTCTGCAAAATAATGCATAATTTTAGCAAAAAAAAACAAAAAACAACCAAAAAACAAAACAAAAAAACCAACAAACACTCTTCACTTAAAAAAAAAACAAACAACAAACCCACAGCAAAACAACTTTTTGAAATAAGTGTGGATGATTCGCTGTTTCTGCTTTTATTTCCATGGCTACATTTATTTTCACTCCTAACAGATGGAACAGATTTACAGAGATAAGTGCAAGTTTTCCAGTATTTCTATGTCCTTCTGAGGCTGGATTCCTATTTAGTAAAAATTGATGTCAGCTGAGTTCTGTTGAGCTATACTGAATTATTCTAGACATGGAGTTTGTCTTTGGAGTGTATTATTCATTTTTACACTGTAGTCAGCTCCCTTCTTAAGCATGTGGAACAATTTCATGTGTAAAATTACTGTTTCTTAAGCGAACTAGATGTAAACTATGGATTTTAACAGAGCAGGTGACTCAAAGTGAGGAATCTTCTGCACTTCACGTAAATCTTTGCTTGTATGGAGTTGTTGGAATGATCAGTAAGCCTGAAAAAAGTAAGATGCTCTTTGTTTTATTTAGATTTATTTCATACGAGATACAAAACTTTTAAGAGACTGCTATAATTACTACTAGGAGAATACAGACAAGAAACTGCATGATCATTCTTTTGTCTTGGCTCTGCTTCTACATAAGTTACTACATGTTCTCATAACAAGAACTTTGCCATCCCTGGTGTAGTAGCAGAAGGCAGCATGGCGATCAGCGTATCCAGACACAAAAGTGATTTAACAATCCTAATCAGAGAGCAATTTAGTTTGTTCTTCCTTTTATACCTTTGTCTTCCAAGAATGAATTTCCAGCAGATGGACGCTGAGAACAGAGTCAGGACATATGTTTGTTACATCTCAGGTTCCTTTTCTTCTTTTTTGGGGGGGAGACATAAATGAAAGAAAGATGGCAATTTGCATTAAAAGTGAAAAGTTCCACACTTGAAAAAGAGTTATTGAAATAAATACTATCATTAAGAAAAAGTATTTAATCCCTCTTGCCCCTAATTTCTTCAAATCTCCAGACATACTTTAACTTCTCAAAGCAAATAAAATAAATTCTGAAGTTGGATATTACTCTGTCATATACATGATATATTAGAGACCAGGCAATTATAGGAGCCTTCCAAGGGTAGGCAATCAATGAAATTCAGTGAGAGTATAAGCACAAGAGAGAGAGATTTTCATGAAAAGAAAATGTAACTTCCTAAAATTAAATGTTCTACAAGTAAAATTGAGGACAGATAAAGCATTTTAACAACACTTACCCACATAAATGAAAGTTCACCTAAGAAAAATGAACAGGATTCTGGATGACAGAAGGAGCTCCTTGTCTGTCCCTTTCTAGGGAGAAGATGGTTATGGGTTGAAATACTGACATTTCCGTATTGCAACATTTCATATTATTTCAACATAAGCAAGCTCATCTTGTGTCAAGTCATATGTAAACATATGTAGGTCATGTTCTTTTAAATCAGAAATGTGAGGAATGCATTTACTTTTGAATTTGTCTGTCCCACTGAACTGGATACCACAAATTGGAGAACTTTGCTTGATAATCTGAGAAGAGCGCACTGTCAAACAACAGTTATGAAGCACGTAACCATAACTGTCTCTTTGACTTGTCATGCATTTACGACACTCCTCTACATTTCTTACAAGCTCATCTTTCCTCCAGCTCAACTGGAAGTGGGACAGAGCACTTTGGTTTTGAACAAGACAACCTGCTGTCCATTTGTTTATTATAGCGCATGCTGAAGGCATAAGGGAGTCCGAGTGCTTGTTCAGCAGTGTTATGCTCCAGTGTATATTGAAATATGTCACATGCTGAATCGGAGAACTCTGGAATTTCATTAGTGCATGTTTTACTACATAGATATATTTTTTTTTACTATCAAAGCAATTACACTTTTTGATCAGCAGCTGGATTGATGTACACTGATATAAGGATCAGAGACATTACTGTGGTGTGGGTTTCTTTTAATGGTATTTCCAAGACTACGTTCATTTGTTACTGTAAAGTTGCTGCTGTCAGGTTTGCCATTACCCTGCAGCCACAGTAAAGACTTGTCATGTCCAGTCTAGTTCAGAACCAGATAGAGAATCTGCAGATGACCTGCAGGCAGCAGCACGTGAGTTGAGCTCATCTGTTTTACTTCTTACACATCTCTATTACCTAAGGCACAGCACTAAGGAAGAACAGTGTAAATCATCTCATCTACTTACATTTCTAGGGAAGAGGAGAGCTATAAATAAAACTGTTGCCTTATGTTAACTTACATGTGTCTTCACATAGCCATATCGTGCATTAAAATTCTGCACTGTTGTATTCAATGTTTTTTGATTTCTGGCAATGTTAAAATATAAAAGCATGCATTCTACAAAAGCAGATGCCATTTTAAAATCCAGCTTTTTCTCCTGGGAAAGCTTCAAAGGAAACTGCTCTGGCTAAGAGCAGAATATCTGTCAAATATAATTTTACATTTGTATCGATGAGAAAGCATTCTTTATTGTCAAAAGCAGCAGCAACCAGTCTGAGAGCTCATAGACAGTATTTCAGTTTGTGAGCATATACTCCTTATATGTAGCATTGCTAAATAATTCCTTGCTTCATCATAGCTAATGCATATTAGATTACTTGAAACAGCTGATACACATCCTATGTCTTTTTCCAAATAATTTTATTTTACCTATAAGGTTTTAGGCTGAAGATCAGTAAAGCCATTTTTAATAATATTTTTGTTTTCCTTTGTGGAAAAAATGCTCTCCTTAGGACCAAAATGGCAAATTTCAGGGAGTATTGTTACATTTGTCTGGCACTTTTTAATGGTTGGTGTGACCTGCAGTTCTGTTCAAGTGCTAAGAATATCTCAGTCATGCCTGAAAAGAAAAAAATATGTATTTTTTAACTCAGTTCCCAAACTTGTATTTAGAGATTTAATTCTTGATGGAATGTATTTTCCTGTTAGGAAACTGAAATCTGAAACTTTATGATCAGAAGTGCAAGATTAACCTTAAGAATAGATTGCAGCTGAAATTAGTGACAGGAGCGGATACCTCGTAAATTACTCTTATTTTGGAAGTGGAACATTCATAATTATCTAACTTTAAAAGTAAACATTTTGAAAAGAGAAAAAAAAAAAAAAAAGCTTGCATAGTTTCAGGAAAAAAAAAATCCAGGTAGCTTTTTTATGTGTTTTATAAGCTAACAACATTATGCTCTGTATAAACCATATGGCTTTCAAGCAGAATCTGTTACAGCGTTTTCTAAGTCTATACATAGAGCTGTCCATGACTTCCAGTAAATTTGCAAATTCCAACAGCTTTATAGATGAAAGGTGAGTTTCCTCTCTGGAAGCAGCAGCAGTGCAGCCTGCAGGATAGCACAGGCATTAATGTGGGCTTAGCTTAAAACTTGTGCACTCCCCAGAGATACTGTGACTTGGAGAAGATCTGTTTTCCCAGTCGCCTCATAAAGCCCACCTGAACTTCCCTATTGCCGTGGCTAACCCAACCATGTACCCAAGCCAGCTTTTTCATATCTCTGTACTTTGCAGTAACCAGCAGTATCATCACGGCTGCCTTCCATTTGATGTTTTTCACAGGCTGTTCTTGTGTTACGCAAAACACGTGCATGGTTTTATGGTGAACAGAGACTTCTGGTGCTGTTCCAAATGATGCTGGTTTCTCACAAAGAGTTGTGCCAATGAACCACATGCAGCATGTGACATTTCAGAAAAGAAAAAATGAAGAACAAAAGCAGAACATCTAATATTTCTGGTGTAGTTGTTAGCAGAGGAGAAATTGCTGAATATTTGACCTGAGTATTGTATCTGAAAAGTCCACTAGCATCGGACATTGCTTGCTTGAGGCAGTGAGTCCATTTCCTGGCTAGAAGGTGGCTGCAGGCCATTGCTGAAAGCCTCTGTGAATGTGCTGCACATTCACAGGTGGTGACTAGGGAGAGCTGCTGGATGGTGGACTTATACCTTTCATGGAAGGACCATTTGAAAATATCTTCTTCTTTGGTGGGGGGAGTGTTTCAGCAAGAAGGCCCTCTTCTACATTTCTGTTTTCCAACCACCTGAAAATGTCAGCAGCTCTAAATGGAGTGATTCTTTTAATTTTCATTTGATTTATTTCTGTTGGTTGTTTGAGGTAATTTCTTTCTGATAGTCTTGCCAACAATAAAAAATAAATTCTATATTAAATCCCTCAGGCAACATAACTACTTAATAGTTTTCAGTTTAGTAAAACTTTAAAATAGAATACTTCCCAAACTCATTTGTAAAATTTACTTTTCTCTCTCTATTAGAACAATTCTCCCAAGTCTCATAAGCTGTGGTGGCTGATGTCCCCTTTCTAAAGCTAATGAGGCCAATATGCCATTTTAAATGCAAAGGCTTTGTCATCTGCTCTGTCTTTCAGTTGTCAGGGCCTTCACAGATAGTGATTTTGTCTTATTTATAAATAACTAGGAATTCTTAATGTTTCCAGGGGTAATTATGATTTTTCATACATTATGACTATAAACATAGAGATTTTGCCTCCAATATGGTGAGTCAAGACAACTCAAGACTGGTTTAGTACCCTCAAGACGATGTCTATCCACCAAAGCATTTCTCCGATCTCAGCTAAGAATAAGAAACTCAAAAGAACAGCAAGAGTAGTGAGAAAAAAGGTGCTCTGTCTGGAAAGTTTTCCTTTTTCCATTTTCCATTCCACTCTGCTGTTAGCATCAGCCTGATGTTTAGCCTGAATGAGCTTTATCAAAGGCTTCTTTGGCCTGTTATACTCTTGTACCTCCTGCTAGGAAGCTGCTACTTAATCATAAATATGCTGCTTGAGCCAAGTGTAACAAGCATGTCTGAGAAGTCTGAAATTTCCATTTTGACTGATTAATAACAAATTTTATGTTTTTGATATGGCTGCGGAGATAATGTATCCTTAGTAAAAGTAGCAACGTGTTTGTAGGTGCTTATTTAGATATGTTAAATTGTATGTATAAAATGGCAAGCTTTCATTTTTTAGTAAGTATATACACTATTTTATATTATGATATAGGTATGTACTATGTATGCTTCTCAGACACATATTAGAGCAGGTAATTTTCTCTGGCTTCTTTTTGTAAAATGTATTTGTTGCCAAAACTTTTTTAAGGAGAGCACTAATGCTAATGAAACTGTATTATACATGCAGAGTTATACTCAATACATACATGTATCCACAGTTTTTCAGGGAGGTACTTCATTACATTATCAAAAGTACAGCTCTGATGATTGAGATTGCACTTGCATTTTAATACTTTTGTTCTTTGGTCATTATAGTAGCAAGATTATTGTGGAATGTGTGATAATTCCTACAAACATAAAAATGTTAATAAAAGTGCTAGGCAAAGGGTGTGTTACCAGTAGTGTCCTGAAAAGCACGTATGTACAGAATGAGTTAGGACCCAAGGTGTCTGAATTGTGAATGACAGGGCAGTATTCATAAGCGATCTTTCATCAGCTCATGAACTGATAAAGTGAAGAAGGTTGTGCAACAATGCGAGCTTTGCTGCAACACTGTAACTTGGTGTGGTTGATAATCACACTGTAATGTAATTTGAAAAAAGCCATCTCATGACTTATTCTGGTAATAAGTTACTCTGAAATATTAGCTTCCTCAAAATGGGTCTAGTAAAGGGAATTGTTCTGTGTCTCATCTTTCATTTTCTATTACAGGGGCCCAGGGGGTGGTAGACCTTGGCCAAATCCAACTAATGCCAATTCCGTAAGTATTTAAATATATTAAATATCATTTTACATTCAGGGAATTATTTCTCATCAGTACTCCAGGAAGAAAAACACAATCTACTTATTCACCATTTAAAGTGCTGCGCATACGTTCTGTTTTTTCCTGCTAATCCTATTGCAGATTAGGTACAGTGATGAGTGTATCTTAACAGAGGACTCAGTGACCTGTGAATATTTAGCTCTTTTCATGATCACACTGCAGCTCTACATCTCCATATCAGTTACAGACCCTCCTGAAGATGAATGTTGCCATGGAGGATGTTTAAAATACATTCTCACTTCCTTTAGTGCAAGTAGGAAGAGTTAGGGCAAAGCTATCTGGCTTGCAGTCTCTACAGAAACTAAATGTGTGCTCATGTATTTCATATAACAAAAGCACGTTTGCTCCTGTTAACCAGGGAATGTCAAATAACAGAGATGAGCCATTTTTGGCAGGCTTTTTGTAACAAGTAATACACTATTGAATTTTGTTGCAAAAACTACAAAATGAGATAGTCTTATAGCAGCTTGAAGGAAGAGGAGGTCAGTAAGGTATCCCGTGTGAGAAACAGTGTCTGCTACTTCCTCAGAAAACACAAAGGCAGAGTTTTCATTTTCATTCGACAGTCATTTATCATTAGTGTAAAAATATATCCCTTTTTAGCACTTGCAGTGGAATAAGGTAAATCTTGTTGAACAGAATGGACTGATTCTTTCTGTTCTCAGTTTTGAATTTTTAACTATACTGAAAGACAATTGCAGAAAGAAAGAGCTGAAACTACCTCAGTTTTCTTTTGCATGGACTCAACTAAAAAAGGATATTTTTCAGTGGGTGGTTGATTTTATTTCTCATTTATTTATTTTATTTGAGAAATAAAATCTACAAATTGAATAGAGAAGTTCAGTAATAAATATGTGTAATAATATATGTAAAATGAGTTGGATTGTAAGTTATTTACACTCAAGTAAGATGCTTATTCTACAAAATAATGTATCTTTTATCAATTAAGTTTCTTCTTACCTCATCCTCCTATAATGGCACTGCTCCATATTCCTTAAGAATGAATCATTGAAAAGAGTATTGCATAAAGAAGAAAATTGAGTTATTCATAGCCAATTGGATTTCTGAATATATTCTGTGTAACAAATACCGTAGTTGAATTTTACATGAAATTAGGACACTGTCCTTCAAAAAGAAAGAAGAAAGAATAATGCTGAGAAATAAAATCAGTAGCTTCTAGGGTGAACAAAACAAGAGTCTGTTTCCTCCTGTGGTCCAGATTTTAATCAAGCTTAAGTATATGTAAGAACATACAAATTCAGTGTGTCACGCACACCAGACCCCAGTTTGCATACATTTAAATGTATGAATTATTTGTATTGTTTTCATTAGGGTGGCCACGAGGACACAGTAACCTTAAATGGAAGTATTTGATATGAAATCTAGTTTGTGTCTATATTGCAAATTTTAGACTTGTTGTTGAACAAGGTGTTGAAAAGGTGTTTATGTTTGAAGACAACAATATGTTTCCATCATTATTCACTACGTGTTGGAAACAAACGAAAATGCATTAACCTATAACTCTTCATAAATATTGGCATGAACTTCATGTCACTGCAGAAAAACCTACTCTTTTGTTTCTGTTGATGTTATAGATACCTTATTCTTCAGCATCTCCTGGGAATTATGTAGTAAGTACAACTGTGTGTGTTTACTTATTAGAATAGATATTACATTTTATTTAGGCAAAGGAATAACAGTCCAGATGTTAAGAAGAACCTTGGGGTATTGGCTGAGTACTGAACATCTGATTGACACTTAGTATTTTGTCTGCCATCTTTGGTACATATGTTGATGTTTATTACAGGAATCATTATCAGGCTGGTCAAAATGAGTCTGTGCGCTGTTTTATTTCAACATGTTTATAATAACCAATACAATATATTGTCTTATATAATAAGGCAGAAAAACCCAGCTATATTGGAAACATAATATCATGCATGAATTCCTAAACTTCTTCAGGGACAAAAAAAAAGCATTTGAAGAATGAATGCAAACTTTTATCTCCCCGAAGAAATATATAAATGGATGATACTAGCTAACATTTTAATGTCAATTTTTATTCTCTTAATTACCTCCTGAAGGCTTGGAAAATCTTTTTTCTGTAGTCTATTATGTCCTTCTTTGACAGAGATTGTCTTAGTTTGTTATGGATTAGTCAGTGGCTTTTCTTTTTCCTAGTCTGTACCTTAGAATGAAATAGTTAAAACACTGTCATCATGCCCAGCATTGATCTGTTATTCTGTGGATCACAGAACGCTAACCATCTCTCTGGAACTTCACAAGAGCATTTTACGTATCAACAAAAGTCTTTGTTGGAGTATGTGCTGCTCATATTTGTTTGTGTCCCAAGAGATTAACTTTGTTTAACCTTTAGAGTTTTAATTGCTGTTGTTACTGTTGTACTTGGGTTATCTTACTTCCCTTCTACTCCTCTAAGGCATATTGTTTTATATATTATATCACATTTAGTATTGAAGTCATGGTGTAATGGGAGGAGAATTTTGTCTCCTATCTGTAGCCATTTGCCATTTGTCATTCTTGTTTGCAAGTTGTTGGATTCCAGTTTTCTGGACAGTCCATATTCTCTTCATTTTTCATTTTCTGAAGGTCAGATAACTGTCATGTTTTAGCTTGGGTCAACAAAAACATGACTCTGTTTCAGAACAAGGGAATATCAAGTCTTTCACCACAAGGACAATATACCAGTGGTTTTTTAACCTGTTTCTGCTGCATGTAGGTTTCTCGTTATTTCTTCATAATAGAGATGATCCTTCAGAGATAATGCTTGAAGGATGAGCTCAAGGATGAGCTTGTTAAAAATTTTGTCTTTTATTTAAACAATTAGCTGTTGAAGAGATTAAGTTTCCGATAAGTATCCATAATTCTAGGGCTCATTTGCCTGATTTACACAGTCTAAATCTGCTGATGTCCAAGCAAATTCTTTGAATCGACTTCAGGAAGTTCTCTCTGTTGGGAAGGTTGTTTTTGCTGTTTTTGCCCTAGATACTAGTGATCACTTGTTGCAGATCTTGGAAATGGTGCACTGGACTTCATATTTTAGCCTTTGAAATATCTGAAGTCTTGAAAAACTAGAAAAAGAAATGGTAAAGAAATTAATTTTAAAGAGGTAAAACTAAGTAAAACAGACATTGTACTGAAGGACTCTCTCTGTTGTACACATACTAAGGCAAATGTCAGCTGAGATAAGTGACATTCAAAAAAAGACATCAACATATTTCAGTGTATAAACAGCAGAAAAGGAATAAGCATAATGAGGTGATTTTAATTCACGCAAGTGGCAGTGATGAGACTGGTGGTGGTTTGCTATCTCTAACTTGCAACGTTGAAGAAAAATTGCAGTATATGTGAAGATGCAAGAAGGAGACACAGAAAAAATTAAAGTACTGGAAAAAAATGCCTGAGCTTCTGAGTAGATGTGCTCTGTGAACTCCAGCTGTGCCCATGGGAGAGGTTGCTGCCTAATTCTTTGTCCCCACTGTTCTGCTGAAGTTTACCAGTCCTAGGTTGTTCCTAGGATGAATGCTTCTCTTCATTCAAAACAACTGAAGTTGATGTAAGCATTTGGAGAATTAGATTCTTCGTAAAGCTGTGAGATTGAGCCAGAAAAGATTGAGGGGCACCCACTCATGAAGATCCTATCAGAGCAGAGACTGCCTCTTGCAGAGTGCGGTGGTGGCGATGAGGTGTGCCAAGGGATGAAAGTTTTTGCCACTATGAATGGTTGCACACTGTATGTCTTGTTTGACCCTAAAGAGGTAGTCTTGCTTCACAGAGGCTCTCTGCAATTTGGAAAATGGAACACGTGATGGTCAGCCATACAGACAGTTAAATAAGCAAAGCTCGGGGGCAGGAGTTTGCTAGAACAGAACAGTAGCAATCATGTGGGGGCTGGTGTGAGCTGGAGAGCTCTTAAAGCAGTTTTTTAGTCAAAGGTCTCATGTTATGGAACTGCTTAATTTGGGAGCTTATTCTGTCTATTTTATCATACAGCTTTTTGAGAAATAATTTCAATATATAAAAATATATTCTGAAAGGCAAAATCATTAGTATGAAAATCACTACGAGGCTTTTTTTGAAGACAGGTATATACACACACTGAGGGTAAAGACCAAACTTATATTAGATGCAGTTATTAACAGTGAATGTGAGTTACTATTCTAATAAATGACCAGTTAGTGGTTTCTACACCTCTTTATACCGTGTCTGAAAAAATAATATAAACCTAAAATCATGGAGTTTCTGAGCTTAGTATTCAAAGTTTCTGTTTCATTTACAATTAACTGTGAGTTAATCACCTGTTAGCAAATAGAGAGGCTTGCTTCTGATGTGATAAGTGCTTTGCTTGAATGAGCAGAGGCAGGAATGTATCAATCAGAAAGCTGCTATGTTACTGATTTTTATTGCATAAAAGCATTGTACGTTAGTGTATCATTGCTTCTGTTGTGTAAGAAATGTTAGTTTTATAGATCACTGAGAGAAAAAGCTTATTGTTTTAAATCCAAAACTTTGTTGCTTCTTTCCAAAATATCTCAGTGATTTATAGCAAATCCCTGCAATAGTCCTTGTAAGCAGATAGGAGCAGCCAAACCTGTGTAGTCAGTGTTACTTGAAAATCTGCTACTTTAAAACTCTGTCTGCTGTTTTAAAGTACCATAAAAGAGATAAAATATAATAACATTCATATAGCACTGAAAATACTCACCTGTTGTTCCCAACCTGTGTGTTTTTTATTATGCAGAGGAGGAGCAAGTTATATTTATTGACATTTTATTGACACAGGCATTTTTATAAAACTGATTTGGTAGTTCCTCATGTTGCTTAAAAATGCTAGTGGGTCTGGAAATATAAGCAAGAAGCTGTAGTTCTGTGCTTAGTAAACAATTAGAGTATTTATAATAAAAATAATGAAGTTGTTTCTAAATAAACTTTAAAAGCCAGACGTGTCGGTCTACGGCACTTATTTGTAAAAACTGTAACACAAGAATACCTGAAACTAAGGAAGTAATATTCCTTGCTTGTTTTGCGTTTTGTTGCTGTTTGTAATATATGATTTAGCAGTCTAGACAAGTGATACAACTGTACACAAACTTATGGAGCCACAACTAAACTGACTTTTTTATCTATTTGTCATTAGTTTTAGAAGGAACTGTGTATACAGATGCTATTTTTCAAAAATGTAGAATATTATACAATTAAGTGAATTAAGTTGGCTAAGGCACTGAGATACTGTCTAAGAGAAACCCCTTCAGGCCCTGATCCAGGTTATTTCTTTTGTCTGACTCACATTGTGATACAGTTACTGACTAGCGGATATTCTTTTGTCAGTATAGCTGTGTACATAGGTTTATGCCAGAACTTGCTGAGCAATTGCGTTGTCTCAGTCTCTTAGAAGCTGTTCTGCTGGCTTATCAGAAAATGTGTGTATTTTTATCAGAGCAACTTGGGACATTTATACTTTGTTTTCATTTGTGCTGTGTTCATTTTTTTTTCTATGGTATTTTTTCACTTCATTCTAACTGACATTTTCTACTCTCTCTAGGGTCCTCCAGGAGGTGGAGGGCCACCAGGAACACCCATCATGCCTAGTCCAGCAGGTACTGAAATGTACTTAGCAACTATGAAAGAAAATTATGAGGGATTTTAGGAAGTACATTATTGTTATAAACTTTGATTTTAATGAGAAATTATTATGTTTATATGTTCTATATAATTTTTTCCTGCTCTCTAACTCCCTTTCTGTCCCTGCTGTCTTAGAGGCATACAAGTCATTATGTCTGTACAGTTCAAAGCAGTTCATTTCTAGCCCAACCTTTCTTGCATTATTTCAACAGTAGAAAAGAAAACAAAAAAAAAGGAAAAAAGACACAGTCTTTCTTTGTTTTTGCCAAAGTTATCTGGGACAATTCTGCCAGGCTGGAAATGAGGAGATCTCTGAACTGGTAAAACTCCATTGTAGTATCCTGTGGGACAGACCTGACCATCCTGTGGATCTCGGATGAAGTGTAACTCACAGGCATGGCTGTGTCATCTGGCAGCAGGCTATTCTGGGCAGATGGTTCTCCTCCATCCTGCTGTGGAAGAGTAAGAAGGACCCTTATTGTGTTCTATCAGTTATCTGTTTCCAGATCTTCAGGGCCCCATTGTTTCCCTAGTTACATGGTCTGTATATTGGCATTCTGACAAGTGGTGACAAAAGACTGGCCACGCTACTACCAAGGTTTGAAGAACTGATCAGGATGGGAAGATTCAGGCCAGCTAACTACCTTTTCAAGGCTTAAAATTTGTCAGACAGATACTACATCATTGTTCTGCAAAGAAGGGAAAAATCACAACATGTGGAACATGTGGACGACATGCTGTCCTTCCTTGTGGACAACATTGGGAGTCTAAGATGAAACTAAATACATTACACAGTATTTAGTAGCTACTCAGAGTCCTTTTGGACAACATTTGTCTTTGTAATGCACTTTACCCAACTAAGATAGACCTTTTCACCTCAGTGATGAAATAGAATCCTCAGTCTTTAAATCCAACATGTTCTTGCTATCCTCTGTAGTGTATGAGGGCAGGGAAGTTACCTAATTTCCCATGAAAACTTCTTGCATCAATATAATATTTTCTTTAATTACAATTCCAAGGCTTTAAAAACACAAGGTGGAGAGTAGGGCTTCATCAGCTATATCACTTGTGGAAAAAGATACATAGAGCAAGCTGGCATTTAAAAGTCAGAATTTATTTTATCGTAAAACTTCAAGACAGCCTAAGCTTTTAAAAATAAACAGCCCTGCAGTTACGGCACATGTTAGGCTGTCCACGTGCATTTCAGGTAAAGCTTCTGTGGAGAAATTTTTCCTATTTTCATTTGAAGATACTCAAAAATTTTTAGCGCTCTGTTTTCCAAAGTGTGCAGATGTTTAGGAATTATCCATCTGAGAGTTTTATAAAGGTATTTATTTGAGAAAAACAGTCCCGAGTGTTCCTAAGGCCTGGGGAGAGCCAGAGATGGAATGTCTCAAAACAATCTTTTGGTTGAAGAACTTCTCATCAAACCTTAAAATAGCTTGCTGTATGCTACTTTCACTGTGATAACTTGAAGTTAAAAGCTTGCATTTCCCCTCTTTTTACAAACAATACATTTGGATGTCCTAGTGTATAATATAGCTCTGTGTATAATGAAATTATTTACTTACCAAGGTTATTTGAAACTTAAAATGCTACATCAGAAAGACTGGGAAATAGGCAAAGATCTTGATTTTAATTAATGCAGTGTGCAAATATATTCTTGCGCAAGATCAGGCCGCATTCCCAATTCCAACACGTTTCTATCAGATGTAGGCTATTTTACTTTCACTACTTCAGACTTAGAAGACATCCATCACCTTGTTTTGGAAAAAAATATTTCCAGCTCAGTATTGAATTTTGCATGGGCTGGAGTTCATAACTCTGATTCAAAGAAATTGAATGGTCTGTTTGAGATCTTTTTGCAGATATTGTGGAGGTTACAGGTTTTCCAGAGCTGCCAGTATTTTTTTTAATGTTATGCTGTCCCCTTCAAGCTGTTTACCTAAGACATTCACCTTTCAGAGAATTCTTCATTATATGGCCTATTTCTTCTCAGATTACCTTGGGAAAGACTTTTGCTAATTTGTCCACCATCTGCTGCATTTTTTCCTTTCCCTTTCTTTGATATTTTGATGAAAGGTGTTAAGACTTTGTATCTGTTAGCAGATAAGTTTGAGATCAGAATGAATAATTTGTATCTAATAGTGATTCTCACCTATTGGCTTCCTCTGTTCAACCTGAAGACTCCTATATGTCTTGCTAGCTACATCTTGTGTTTCACGCTGGGGGTGCAGTACTCCGCCAGGGAAGAAAGTTCATGCACATTAATTGGAGATCAAGTCTTACAGCTGTGTCTACAGCAAGGCCCAGTGAAACTCTTGTCAGAATTAATAGCTGAAGCACTATGCTGCTCCAGAATAGTTTTTTTGGTTTTGAACACAGGTTTGTTTTGAAGCATTGCACCACACTGCACCTTGAAGACAGATCAACTAAAGCTGTTCTTAAAGTGAGGATCTTTGCACTGTGCTCTGTTGAATAGCTAGATATGTTCGAAATCTAATGGACTGACACAGATGAGAAAGAATGAAAAATTCCATTTACTATACTAACTTGAAGTCTGTGTAATGGGAAACTATTTATCATTTATTACAGATGGAAAACAAATTACAGAAAGTATTGATAAGAAAGAGACTCCTGTTTTATAGAGAATGTCAAAGATAACTGAAATAATTTGGAGGTCCAGGAGAAAGGGTTTATGGAATTAAATAGATACTGGGTGATTTATAAACCTTTTAACAGTCATGTGTAAAACTCGAGTCTAGAAATAGTCACTCAGGGATCACTGCAATTATTTCTTTTCGTAGCTCTGTTGTGTGATAAAAATAGATCGAAAGGGATTGAAATCTTCCTTTATATTGCTACTGTGTAACAGTGATTCAGGAAACAATATGTACACAATGACAAGAAATGACTTAGGTGAGCAGATTCATTGAAATATACATATTGGCACTTAAAATAATCTCTTATTACAGATTCAACCAACTCTGGAGACAACATGTACACTTTAATGAATGCAGTACCACCTGGACCCAACAGACCTAATGTAAATATGAATCTAGTTATATACTATTTGAATAACATGGGTTGTTCTATCCAAAACTGCTACATTTACATCAGATAGTATTAATAATAAGTTTTCTGTTATTATGGATGATGCTTTAGCTGTTTCCCTGTCCTTTTTAATGTTTCTCAAATCAATCATAACAGTATGTATAAAATAATGATTGGGGCACTTTTTCTACATGGATGAGAGCTTAGAAACTTGTGCTTGTGGGTCTTAGTGATAGCTTAGTTGTCAGATTGCCAAATATTCTACAATGTTAATGCCTCTGAGTTTTTGTAAACTGAATTAAGGTTAATAACTACAATTGGACAGAAACTACTCACACTGCAAATATATCTGATTGTCAGTATAGATAGGATGGGGTATGAAAGCTGTTCGTTAATAAAGCACTTGTTGAAGAGAATAGTAAAATTCCCTGTAAGTTCAATGGGAATAGAGCTAGGTCTGCACTAGCAGGTCTGAAAATCATACACAAGGTACTGAAGTGAGTAATGAATTATTGCTAAATTTTGTGCCAGCCTATAGAGGTGAAGTTCTCAAAAGATCATGAAGGGTTTTTCAGTCTAGCATTGGACTTTCACTTGACTTTCACATTCAGATCTGGGACTGTGTACTTTTCTATTTTTGTCCTGAAGAATATTTTCTTTTTATTAGATGACATCTAATAAAAAATCTGTACAGTAATACCAGTTTTTAATGTCCTTTTATAGTTTCCAATGGGGCCAGGGTCAGATGGACCTATGAGTGGACTGGGTGGAATGGATTCACATCATATGAATGGATCATTAGGTAATAATAGTAATATCACAGACATTGTGAATTTTCAACAACCAGTGCCATTTTCTGTGTTCTCTGAGTGATGTGGAAAACTGTATGTAAAAATCTTGTTAAAAAATAGCTATAAATACATCAGGTAAAAGTATTAGGATACTTTTTATGCTTGTGAATTGGCATATATAATGTAGCTCTGGAAGAAAAATTCTGTATTGTATTAATGTAACAAAGTATAGTTTTATCCCAGAGGATTGAAAACACTCTAGAAGTGTGTATGTAATGACAGTTAAGTGGAAGTGATGGCTTATGACCCATTTTTACTTCTCGTCTTTCAAAAACTAGAGGTGTTACTCTGACATGCTGGTGCAGGCTCTAATGAATTACTTGAAAGTAAGTTATTACATATATTGATGTATGCGTTGAAGTTTTTTTATCCCAACAGTTGGATATCTTCATTTGTTCTATAATTAGCCATCCTCCTGTTAATAATTAGTGTTACTACTCCATCCACAGAAGCAGCATCATACAAGTGCCAATTCTAATGCAGCAAGACAGAGCATGCTATTTTCTTAGAGTGTACAAACACTCTAACCACATTGCCTTTTGATACTGTAATTTTTGAAGGACACAAATCTAAGGGAGAAACCTTGCACAGCTCTACAAAACATTAATTGCTTTATCTGTTGACTAGCAAGCTCCTTGCTCTTTGCTTTTGCTCTTTGCTAGAAGGATGATAGACACTTGAAAAGAATGTAAGAAACAAGGGACAGTTAAATAAATTGCATTTCTGCCTTACTTCTCCATACCCATATGAAGTAGAGACAAGGAATTTATTTCTGCTCACAACAGGGCAATAACTATGAATACAGTTCACGTGTCTTACTCTTCCATCTTCCAGTGACAGGCAACAACTTCTGTCTCTGTTGTTTGCCAGGCGAGGTTCTCTTTTACATGTAAGAGCTGCCTCCACAAAGCACCAGCAGCTTTCTCCTGAGTGCCATTTTCCTTTATGGGGAAAAAACCCAGCAAGCTAAATACAGGTCCAGCTGGTAGAAGCCAAGCTGCCACTTCCATCTGGCTTTTGTCCCTGGCAAAAAGCTCTGTCATCTTCACAGCATGGGTGTGGATGAACCTTATCTTCATCCTGCAATTAATAACATTTAATTCTATACTCTCATGGCAAAGAAATATCTCTCATTCCTAACACCAGACTTGCAGTCTGTGAGACAGAATCATAAAAAGGCAAAACAAAGGAAGAAATTTCAAAAAAAGTTTATAACAAGATGAAAAATAGCTATGCTATCAAAATTTATTTAGGAGATACGTTCTGAACAACTAAAATTCAACAGTACACATCTAATTCCTAGAATTGTCTCTCATTTGTGGGAGGACAGGTTCCTAAAATTCCTAAAATACTTTATGTAAGGGCATTTAGAGATTTTACAGTCTTACTTTACAGATTACAATCCTAAAATGGGTTGTTGCTTTACTTAGTAATGATGCGCATTACGTGCAAATAATTGAGAAACTGCACAAAAGGTAATTACATCTTTTTCTGTCAGTTTCCATAGCCATAGAATTGTTTCTTGGATGAAATAAAAAACAAAATTGAAACAGTTGTAAGAGGATTTTGTATGTATGTAGCATTTGTTTAGTTACTTCTGGCAGTGAAAATGGTTACATGCTTAGTCAAATCAACTATGACTTCTTCATAAGGTTAATTTTGAATTGAAAATGAAATTGAGTTCTTTCTGCAGAGAAAGGCTGGGGGAGATCTGCTTTCATTTCCGTGCTGCAGTAGGCAGCAGTGTCTCGCAATCAAAGGTGTTAATTGTACTTACCATCTTCCTTTGACCACAACTGCTCTACTGGTGGTAGAGCTATGCAGAGCTGGTGGTTAGAAATATTTTGCTCGTTTCCACCAATGTGTGTTCTTTTGGCTGTGACAAAATAGCTCTTCATAACATTTGTGAATTTGATGCATTTGTGGGGAGATATCTTATTCTTTCTCAAGCTTTGTTTTCTGTGGCTATGTCTAAGCTACTTCAGTCACCCCCCACAACCCCATTTGCTTCATTGTTTTTTCTCTGACACTCTTCTAATTGGAGTGTCTTTCCTCTAAATAGGTAAGCAGAATTGTTTATTGTCTGTTGCTGCTAAAAATGCTTTCTGTGATACATCCCTCCTAAAATATTTCCTTTATTCTTGTCTTTACCAAAGTGAGAACATGTTAAAAAAAATCTTGCCAGTAGTCTTTCATTCATTGTATTCCAGTTTATTTGGTTTCTGTTATTCCAACCCCGAGGATCATCTGCTTCTAAATGATAATGTCATCATCAGTGTCTGTAATACATTAAAAGTGGGTATCATCTCAGCCAGTTTGAGTGTAGGTTAGTGCTTTTTGAGCAAAGGCACTGATGAACAAGAATTCACTAGAGCGCTTCTTAAAAGGGAGTTCTGAATAACTAAAATTCAGTAAAAATAGTGTTTCTTTTTTTTACCCCACCAACATTAACTTCCACTAGTTGTCCACCACTTTGCTTTTGTTTTTTTTTCCCCTTAGGTGTATGTTTTTTTCTCTTAGGTGTATGTACCCCAAATTAATTCCATTGCCTGTACCCTGCCCTGGCTAAGAAGTCAGGGAGGTTGGACGTACTCTTCTTCAGCTTGTACTATGCTGTCTCACCCTAGCAGATGTGATTCAAATTGGCAGTGCAGATGAGGAATGTGTCCTTCATTCTTTTCTTTTTACAGTAGGTGCGTGCATGAAACTAACATCATCCTATATTGACAGTAAACTTTTACAAAATGAGATACTGGGAAGGAAGGAGATAGTGAACTGGTAAATTTTAAAATACTACTGTCATACTTAGTATGGAAAAAAAGCTTTTTGAGTAATTTCAGTTCAAAACTAATTGAATAATAATTTTGTTTTAATTTAAGGCTCAGGAGACATGGACAGTATTTCCAAAGTGAGTACCTAGTAACGTTTTTTAATATTTCATCGTAAGCATATTTTCTTTGTTATGAATCTTTTTGTTATGTATCTACATTTTCTGCTCGTTAACTATTTGGAGACTATGCAGACAATAAATATTAGCTGAAAATTTTAAAGCAATGTCTTTGATCAGTAGAGAATATAAATAGAGTCACTTTGTATTGTGTAATACTGTGTACTAATGCATGTGATTGATATATATTCATTTCATATTTTGATTGATCATGTTACAACCTTCCATACTAAGACAAATGAACACATACATAAGGAAGGAACTCTCCACAGTGAGGATGGTGAGACCCTGGCACAGCTGCCCGGAGAGCTGTGGGTGCCCCATCCCTGGAGACGATCAGGGCCAGATTGGATGAGGCCCTGGGCAGTCTGAGCTGGGGGGGAGGGGAAGGCAACCTGCCCAGGGCACGGGGAGTGGAACTGAGTGAACTCTGAGGTACCTTCAAACCCAAGCCATTCAAAAATTGAATGATAGCACAGTTCTAATAATCAAATATCACTAGGTGCAAGTTGGAGAAGATGCCTTAAGGATGTTACTTTTGTGCAGTGCATGATTGTCTTTGTCACCTCCGTAAAGCATAGTTAGTATCTTAATCAGTCTCTAAAAGCTAGATTTAAAAGTACTTGCAGAAGAGTCACTGTTTTGATTCCACAATCATTAAATAGTTTACTCAGAACAAATGTGAGCTTAACCTGCAGGGGTTTTGCATCTACAAAAATCATATCATGCTTTAATATGTCACTTCTTTCATAAAAATAGAACTCTAGTATGCATGTGATCATTATTAATTTAGGAACTTATTCAAATAAGGAGTTAATGAGCTTATTTGGCATTGATAAAGCAGTATAAATCTGTGAACTACTGTTTTGTACTCAGTGTCTTCAGCTGTAACTGACTAAAATTAATAAGTATATCAGTAAACCACTGCACTTTTGTGCTTTTGATCTACAAATATAGAAAAGGAGGAACAGTTTGTTTCAGTTAAAATTCTGTAGCTTGTTCTTTTGTTGCAAAATTCTTAACAATCTTCCCAAAAAGGAGCATGAATCTGTGATAAGTGTATGAACTGCTCTTGTACTTTGGCTGGCTCAGGACTAAGTACTACAGAACTGTTGTGACATCCTTTGCAGTGCAAACTTTTTTATTTTGGACATGTCTGTGGATGCTGTGGTCCTACTGAGGATATCATTGTTGATGCACCCTCAGGCTGGCCCTGGGCTATGGTGAAATGCAAACACATAGACACCTAAATTTCTGTTGAAATAGAAGGAATTTGTAGGCTGAGAATACACTCCCAACTGTCCAAAAGGCACGTATAGTTAGTGAAATGTATTTGTATTTCTAAAGTGGAGAAGGAGGAGCCTGAACTGTTCCCCAGGTGGTGCTCAGGTAGGGCTGTGGGAGAAGTGCAGCTTGTAAAATGTGCATAGGCATGTATCACAGTGTGCTGTGCTGTTCATAATGGATTTGCAGTTGCAGCCAATATAGAAGACATTATCTTGCATCAGAAGAAATTCACTGCAGGCGAACAGCATAATTTCAGAATTGCACAGGTGGTTATGGCCTTACAACAGCCCTCTGTGGCCGTTCCTGAAGAGAAGTACTTCAGCACTGTGTCTTGGAGCTGGCTGCTGCTCCTGTGATGCAGTAGCATGTATAGATAGCAGTGCTGTGTTTTTGTAAGCCTTTAAGGTCTGCATTGTGTTCAGGCCCTGCAAAGTGTAAAATAAGGGTCTGAAATGACCATATTGTCCTAGATGAGCTATGCTGAGAGCTGCAGAGGTGGATTCAATGATAACAGCCGTACATCACTTTAAAATCAATGTTCCTGTAATGTTTAGTTTTGCGAACTGCAGCACTTTTAAGAAAAAATGGAGAGCAATAAAGCCATATCTATTAGCTTGCCATAGGATTATTTTGAAAAGACTATACTAAACCCACTGGTAATAAGTATCAGTATATTCACTCATGATAATCAGATATTCTGAAAACCTGGATCCGGACATTTACCTGGAAGTCCTGTAATTTGTTGACCTTAATAAATATCATGCAAATCAGATTGGAGGCACGTCTTCAAGTAACTAAAAGAAAAAGGTATTTACTCTGGAAGTAACAGAGTTGTCTTGTTACACCATTCTTTATAATCACTTGTAATACCTTTTTCTTAATAGCACAGCCCAACATGCAGCCTTCACTGGTACCAGAAGAAGTGGCATGCGGGCACCTACTTGTGTGACCTGCTGTAGGGAACCTGCTTTGGCAGGGGGTTGGACTCGATGATCTCTGGAGGTCCCTTCCAACCCTACAATTCTGTGATTCTGTCAAGTGTGTGGGCAGAGCCTTGTGTGTTGCAGTGACAACTTCATGCAGATAGTACTACATAATACTTTAGAAATTTGATTGGAGGTTCTGCTTGCAGGAAACTGTGTATTTATAGAGTTGATGCACGCGGAATTGCTACATGTCCGCCTTCCAATTTTGTGCACGTACCAGGATTGTTCTGGTTACAGCAGCAGTCTCCCTTTACACATCACCAGCTAGTCCTGCAGTTGGCTCTTTCACGCACAGATTTCCAGATTACTAACTAATATGACAGGAATTGTTCAGTGGAGCTAACAGAGTTTGGTTGGGCGTTGCTGGATGCTCAGATACAGCTGTAGAACTCCAGTGGATTAAAATGCATATTAGAGTAGTCTGATTGTCTTTTCCCATGAGATAAAGGAAATTAATCCAGCCTTGGTAGAGTCAGTACAGCTCACAGAATTCAGAGCTACATTTTCCATAGACAGAGACAATTTTACTTTAATTGGCTGAATGGCAAAACATGAAGCTTTTATGAAGTAGATTGAGATGGAAGAAGTAAATGAACTGAAATTATGCATATTAAATAAACATTAATAACCAGTGTTTCTTTCAGTGCCCGTGGAATTTGTGCAGTCATCAAAGAAATACTAGCTTTGGAAAAATTCAGCTAGAGCTACAATGAGAAACCCCATACTGGCCATAAAAGCCACCCAGGGGAGTTGCTATAAAAGCATTTATGTCAGGAATTTGAACCTTTGGGGCTGGCATACTGTAGCAATTGCAGAATTTCAAAGCTTTGTACTATAACAGAGCAAGATAAAATAGGGGTAAATCCCCAAGGAATGATCAAAAGTACAGGAGCAACATATAAAATAAATGTGACAAGGCCTTAGTGAGTTTTAAATTTTATATTCATAGATTTTAAGGCCAGAAGGGACTGCTATGATTGTGTAGTATGACCTCCTGCATAACATAGGCAACAGGACTACCCTGAATTAGTTCCTGCTTTGGGTCTGGTGGGCGTGGTTGAACTGAGGCAGTAGTTTTCAACCTTTTAAAACTGTGGATCCCTAAAAATTTGCTCCAATAACTTCACTAAAGAACAAATGTAATTGCCTGGTGTTAATTAGTTAATTTGCTGATGTTTTTGTTGGTGTGGCTGTCCTGTGATTCCAGGGGATCTGAGAATCACCATTAGAAGCAGAGTGAATGAGATGGTAAAGAAAACAGAAGGCCAAGGTCTTGACCAAATTGAAATAATGTTTCAGGTTGCTTATCAAAACAGTTATGCTTTCACGTGGATTATGTAATAATTTAATAATTAATCTATAGTTGCAAATAGATACACCAAACTGAACCTGTAACCATTCAGATTGAAAATGGTGATAAAGATTATGGTAAAAACTTAATGGCAGCTTTTCATTAGCTGAGCAAAAGGCATTTCAAAGCAGATGGCATGTACAACAATCAGTCCCACTAGTCTGCTCGTATGGTAACAAAAGGTAACAGATTTAAGCTTTGGAGAAGCTAGGTACAAATTACATTTTGTTCTTCCTGGTGGTGGAATTCCTGTGGAATTCTGTAACATTTTGTAATATTTAAATCATGGACAGAGGACAAAATGGAGCTTTTAGAGTACCAATAGGAGCATTCAAAAATTGGGTTTGAAGGGGAAGAAGTCATAGCTATTCAATGAATTCTCCAGAACATGTTATTTCCTGCCATTGAGCACCACTGAATGGAGCCAGGCTCTTGTCAGTGGTGCCTGTGACAGAAGAAAAGGCACTGGGCACAAGCTGAAGTGCAGGAGGTTCCTTCTGACTATCAGACAGCATTCTGTGCTGTGCAGGTGACGGAGCACTGGCACAGGGACACAGAATCTGTGGGATCTCCTCTTGAAGATCGCCAAAAGCCACCTGGGCGTGAGCCTGGGCACCCTCCTCTAAGAGCTCCTGCTGAAGCAGGGGCTGGGACAGGGAGACTATGCCAGCCTCAACCCTTCTGGAATTCTTTGTAAAGCCACTGTGGGGTGGATAGGCTTTGCAGTAGTGGGGAATACCAAGGAATTAAGGGGTCTTTCTCTTAATTTAATCTTTCCTATTTTTTTCAGTCATAGTTTATCCTACTGCAAACTGAGTCATCCTAAATGAATACTTTCTGCAGGTATTTTCAAAGTACAGTGCATCTTTTTTAAAGAAGTCTTATAAAATTATGCTAGCAGGCATACTTTCTGTTATTCTAATTGGGAAATAACATACAAAAAAAAAAAAGGATGACTCAGGGTTCTTTGAGTTGTTGCTATTTGGTCACTTAGGACAAAATAAAGTTGTATTTTATCAGCTTGCTCATTGACTGCACTGGATTTTTGTTAAGTTCATAATGGCATATCAAACTTGGATTTGTACTGTTAAAATTCAACAGCAATAACATTCAATTTTTTGGATCAAAAGACACAAGGGGAAAACTATGACAGACATAAACTTTTCTAGTGAAGATCCTGGTTTCATATTTTCATGACTATTCCTTTTCCATCACAAGACCTGTGTTAACAGGAGTCTTAGCAGTGATAGAAATAGAAGCATTCGTACTCCAGGCATGACAGGTTGCCACAAATGAGCTTTGTGAAAACAGCTAATGAATTGTAGTGTCTGACATAATCATGTATTAGCTGTTGACTGAATAATTTCTGTAACAGTTAACTAGTTTCATCCTTTCTGTAAGTAATTGAATCTTGAAATCATTTTCTGAACCTTGTAGATCTGACTGTGTAGTATCTATTTTTTTAAAAATAGACATTTCTCTTCAGATGCCTTTGTATTGTTACTATTAATTAGCATCTCAGTTACAACTAGACACTGGAAAAGTAAATTAAGACACTCTTGCAACAGGCTCTGTGTAAGCAAATACAAAAGTACAACTGCTTCTGAAATTTTGTGCAAGTCTGATCTGGGGGCTGGATCGAGGGCACTTTGTCTGAATCCTTCTTAACTCAGCTGCCTATAAACTCCTTATTACCTGCTCACAGTGAAGTGGCTTAGCACCTCCATGACTGACTACATTCCTGAACTATTGCGAAACTATTTCCATTAACAGTGTAAGCAGAGTCACTAGATATGGGTCTTGATTAGTGAGGTCTGTGTATACTGTCCACATGTTGCCCACCAGGTATGCCTTCAGAAGTTGTGTATGTCAAGACACATGCTTGTAGACTTTGCTGGATTTGACCATATGAATGAACACAGTGCCAGAGCTTGCTCTTAGACCTGCTGAAGTCATTTATAGTTTTTCCTGACTTCGGTAGGAGAAGATGGTGGCAGTAACTCTGCAAATTAGAACTACACGTAAATAGTTGTTCCTTCAGGGCCGGGAACCTGTCTGTATGGGCATGAAATTATTGACATGAGCCTGCAGAACTCAGCAGTCTTATCTCTCTTTGTAAATCCAGTGCATTGCATAGTATGCTGCGCTGCTCTGTGTTGTAGTATTGAGTGTGTGACACTTCATGAAGCCTGGAAATTAAGTGGTGTTCAGCACTTAATCTGTGTTTTAAAATCTTGTTTAACAGAACTCTCCCAGTAATATGAGCATGAGTAATCAGCCTGGCACTCCCAGAGATGATGGTGAGATGGGTGGAAACTTCCTAAACCCTTTTCAGAGTGAGAGCGTAAGTATTTTTTTACGGAGTTGTTTTACTTTGGGAACTTTAGTTCCTGGTATTTTGTTTAAAAGGAAAAAAAAATACATTCAGTGTTCAGTGATGCAGAGTGGGCATTTATCAGGTGCTATCTGAGCAGCTGAAGTACAGATCTTTACATCTGAGTATTTTAATTTGTGATTGCTCAACCTTTGACTCCTAAACAATGCGTTTTACAGTGCAGGAATATCTTCTAGGACAAATTCACACTGAAGTATATAAATAAGAGCACCAGATCTCGTGTTGTGAGGAGGTTAGTATGCTCTCAAAGACAGAAAAGGCAAAGGTGCCCTCTAGTGTTCATTCTTGGACAAATGGTGGTTTTTTTTTTTTTGTAATGGAGACCACTTACGGCAGCAAAACATGGTATACAGTACATTGCAAGGTATTTTCCTACTCCTGTGCCTGAAGCTGGGTTTCTAAATCCACATGTAGGTTCCTAAGTAGAAGTGGCCTGATTTTTCAGAAGTGCTGAGTGGCTTCAACACTTCTATTCTTATTGGAAATCACTGCTGCCAGAAGTGAGTGCAACTTCATTAACTATGCCAGTGGTGAATTTTGACTCAGTAAATGTGAATAAACAGTTCCTCTCAAATCACAGAGCAGAAAAATTGCATGGCAAGTTCAGTGGGAATCAGATTTTGGGGTGTTTTGTTGTTGTCATTATTTACTTATTTGAAAGTGAAAAGAAAGAGAGTTTCTACATGTTTTTGCAGGTATCTTCAGAAAGAGGGCATATGGTCAAATTGGTTGGAGTATTGGAGGAAATCAGTTTGTACCACCTAAATAGATAGATGTTTTAAAATCTACCAAAAAAGCACTAGACACAAAACCTCAATTAGATGTTCCTTGGTCATGGTAATCTGTGACTTTCAATTTGGCTTACTTTGCCTGAACTGAAGGCAGAACTTCTTTGACATTCATTAGGGTTTTGATTGCGATTAGGGGAACTTATAATAAAGTAAAACTGACAGATAAGCATTATTTTGACTTTAGATTCCTTTCCAAAGTGACTATAGGGATACACTGACATTTACTATAATACAGAAATTCATTTGAACAAAGGTCTACTTTACACATTTGAGTTGTTCTCTCTCATTGGCTAACATAAGCATGCTGGCCCACTGTGAGAATGCTCAGCCCAGGATGAGAGCAAGCCTCAAAGTACAAAAAACATCAGGGATGTTTTATCTGAGTAGTCCATTCTGTGCATTCAACATGACAGAGACCCATAACAGGTATTCATAGACACTTGGAAGCAATCAACTCAAAGCTTCAGCCAACTCAAAGCTTCAGCTTTGGCGGTTATTTCACTGCCTGCCTTGTTTTTACAAAGACAAATAAATATCTCCATTTCTTGTATCAGTTTTCATTACAGTAATATTTCTTGTGTTTGAACATTTTCCTCTACAATGATTTTAGGGTGGTTCAGTTTCTATAGTCTGCAAGTCACAAATTAGGTATACAGATGTGGAGTTCTTGTAGGCACTGTGCTGTGCCACTGATTATTTGTAAGAAAGTATGCTGACTGGAGGGCAACTGTAACTTCTATAAGGGCTGCAGTTTAGCTTGTGTTAAAATAATAAGTTGAAGTGGTGACTGAACTTTCAGGTCACGTAAAGAAGAGTGGCCACTGATTCAGCTTGTCTCCTAAAGTCAATAACACTGAATAATAGAGACTAAAAGCGCAGCTGAATTCCAGTCAGGCTTATCTGCATGCCGTTCTTCCCATCAAGTAATAAAAAGATCTTCCAAAATGTTTACGTGGTTCAGCTTACCACAAATGCAGCTGCTTTACTTGAGATCAGCTCTTTGACTACCTAAATCCCCAGTAACCAAAATCAATCAGGAAAAGGTCTGGAAAGCATCGTTGAAGCAGTGGCTCATCACATCACTCAGATAACACGGAAATAATCTTTGAGTGAGTTGACTCAATCAGTAAGAGCTGTATTTTTACATAATGAATGAAGGGTAATAGAAATTATAATTCTGCAAATTGAACTGCAAGCCTTTGCACAGGCTACAAATGTAGGAGAAAATTCAAGGAGCATGTTGACATTTGAACTCATTGGTCCTGAAGTGGTTATAGTTACCTGGGTAAAAAACGGTTGTTAAAATGTGAATTCCTCTTTTTTCAGTACTCCCCTAGCATGACAATGAGTGTGTGATCCGTTAACAAGTCTCGTCCTGAAGACCACAGTGAGTTGGCCCTCTTCAGAGAGCTACTACAGAAGAAAATTATTCATCCCAGTGTACAGTCTTAACAAAAGGATCTCAGACATAATCAGACCCACCATTTTTTTTCCTACCATCTCCCCTGTTTTTTCAAGAAAGTGGGTCCCAAACATGATTGAGACAACTGAGCAGCATAACAGAACTGCCCATGATGGAACTGAAATTATCTGTGTATGTACATGCGTGGGTAAGCGTATATGTATGTGTGTGTGCACAGAAATACACACATACATATATAGCCCTGCAGGACACTGTAAAATATTATCACATGACATCTTAAGTAGAAGTGAAAAGTAGGGACTTATATTCCATCTTTTTTTTTCACGTTTACATTCTAATTGTTAAAATTTGCTTGCCCTCTCCCCTCCTGAACTGTTTTACGTTGCATATATCATTGCTTTATAAGTTATTTTTTAAGGTGAACTCATTTGATAAATTCTGATTTTGTAAATGTCTGCCATTATGGATAGGAATAAAATTGCTTATAAGAGCTTTCATTAACTTGTGTTTGATACCAGTTACATACCCTGTGAATCACAAACTGTGTTATCTCAAGAAATAGAAGAAAGCTCATCTTAATTTTTCGGAGAAATTTAATAATTTTCACCTAGTTTGGTGATTTTTTTTAATACTTTGCCTTTAAAAAAAAAAAAAAAAAAAAAAAAAAAAGAAGCATGGAAGGTTATTTTTCTTCTTTAATTGAAGCCTAATATCTGCAATATCTATTTTGAAATGGAAGCCTGAATTTGATACAAGCTTCTCAGTATATATAGAGTACTATGAGGTTACTGTATGTGAGCTCCAATTGCTATAGAATCTAGCAATAAAGTGTCAGGGCTTATTCTGCCTTTGGTAATGGATTTTCTGTTTAGCACGATCCTCCATAGGGGTGGTAACTAGTGGAAATACAGTAGAGTCCTGATTAACAAAACCTGTTCTAACAATTTATGTTTATGTTTCCCCTTTTCAGTGATTCTCAACTGAATCGTAATAATCCATGGTCTTGATTACACAATCTCCCAAGCCCATTGAGAAGTCAGGTCACTCTGGTACATGAATTCACCCCCCCAAACCTTTCAGTAAGCAGCCATTTTTGTGAAACAAAATGAGGGAGTAAATATTTTTTATGACTACTATGTCTTGTGAGGGTCTTACCTGTTGCCATGAACAAAAGAGGAACAAAGGTCTGGGGCGTTTTATAAGGTCAGTATATTAGATGTGAAAGCTGGGAACAGAGTGGAGAAAAGGTGTGTGGTCTTTAAGGAAGAGCTTCTGGAAATAATCCCATGTCTCTTTAGGCAAAGCTCTAAAACCAAGAGTGTAGTTAGTTCCTAGTGACCTCCAGATCTCCCAAGAAAATGAAAGCTTTCAATTGAGTAGTGGTCAAAACATCGATGATCAGCAATGTGAACACAAAGTGGCTGCACTAAAATTTTTGCCACAGCCAAAAACCAAAGTCCACTTTGGACTTTGGACTTTGCAGATGGAAGAGCCACTTAATAGGAGGAGCACTTCTGGACAGACAGTGTCCATGCAGTCTTGTAAGGGGATATTTTTTCATAAATTTGTGCTGAAGAATTGTATGTAGTATGCTCATTGTGATGGTAGATGCACATAAGGAGTAACAGAATCTCATAACTCATTTTTATTTTTATATATGTTATATATATGTGAAAAAAAAAAAAACCATATACTTATTTTATTCTCTTGTTAGGGCAGTTAAGGATGAAGCTCTTGGAGGCTTAAAATTACGTTAAAAGTTTTGGTAGTGTTATTTTTTAGTAATTTAGTTTGATTAGCTGTAATGTTGAACTAGATTGTCATTATATAGTTTCTTGGACTTTATTCCCAGTGATTATGAAGGTTGAATTAATTTGCTTCTCTTTGGAAAACATTTTGTTGCTGTCTAAAGAGATGCCAGGAGCCCCTATAATTTGCATTTAAAAAAAAAAAAAAAAAAAAAAAAAAAAAAAAAAAAAAAAAAACAAAAAAAGATCTAATGTCCTGAGATCTGTCATGGTTGTTACTAGCAAGTTTCTCTGGTTATGTCCACGGTGCAGCCCATCTTCCCCCAGAAATAGTGCGAAATGCAGGATCCTTGCAGCTTGTATTTGTCATCTGTATTATCCTTATTGGTAGCCTTCCAAGAACAATTCTAGGACTCTTTTCTGCCCAGTATCAGGCACATGATGTCATTGCTGCTGGACTAAGGTAGATGAATATATCTGGACATCACGTGCCAAAGCCCTTTCATGCAGCAGGTAAGTGTGCGCTTGAGTGAGCCTGTGACCTAATTCCATCTGGGGTCTGCTGAGTGCCTTGGAGAAAGCCCCTGCAAAGCGTCACTGAGATTGTAAGACAGTGCATGTTGGCCCTGGAGCTTTTTGCTCTAGCAAAATTAAACAGAGCTGTGGCTTTGTATTAATAAAAACTCTTTTTTTTTTTAATTTTTCCTCCTGAATTGGGTATAATCTTCAACAGTTTAGCTTATTGGCACCTGTTAAGGATGAAAGTCTGACCATTAAATTAAATCTATGCATAAAGCAGTACACTTTAAAAAGAACTGCCAGCACATACTGAATATTATTATCAAAATATGTTGGCCTAATGTATATACATGAGCATAACATCCTTTCAGACATATCTCTTCTTCCGTATTCTTTTGAATCTCCTTTCTATGCAGTTTTTCTGATTGCCAGCAAATCTTTGTTACCCCTTTACATTTCATTTGTCAGACATTTATACTAAATTAAACATTGTTGCATCAATCCTGCAGCATGAATGTCAGCACATACACTGCTGGTTTCAAAAGCAACAGAACTGGGCTGTGCTTCTTATAACGTGTAACTCTGCCCTGGTACTTCAAGTTACTAGGTATGTCAGCACTTTCCATAACTATACAGCTCCACAGATAGGTGGGACAGAAGATGTGCAAGCTTGCAAAATTGTAGATTTGGGATGTTTGATTGGATAATCAGTGAACGTCTTGTTATTAGAATTTTAATCAGATATAAAGTAACCTAATCATCTTGCTTTTTGTAAGGAATGCTTGCCTTCTGTGCTTACATACATGAGTGAAGTTGTAAATAACTCATTGTTCATTGCTCATTGCTAAGATCAGGTGATTACAGCCATTCTGGAACTGAACCTGTAGAAAACAACAGGATGTGCTAAATGCTCAACTTGTAAATTACAAGTATCCCATTGTTTTTTAAATTTGCATGGAGATTTTTGGTTGGTAATTTGTTTTCTTTCTTTTGCTTATGATCCTTGTAGGATTTTCATCACATAAAGGAGTATTAATATGGAAAGAAAGATTGTTTCCAAGTACTGACTGAATACACCCATTTATGTTTCTAATGCACTAGAAATGTGCATTCAGTGTGTAATGTAACTGATGTTTTTATCTGTCCTTATGCAACAGCATTGTTGATTATGTCAGAACTTGTCCAGCTCTGGAAAAAATACTATTCTCTGTGATGCCAGGTAGTTTTTTCACACTATGCTTTTAGATAGATTTCTTGCTTCCATATAGAAAAGAATAGATAATGATTTAGCAGATGGATCTTTCAGGCAAGGTTAAAGTAAGGCTTTTTGGGGGTTTGGACTTGATGATCTCTAAAGGTCCTTTCCAACCCCTACAATTCTGTGACTGTGATTTTTAAGAACAAGTGATGAAATCTTAAAAGTTAGAAATATGGGAATAATTTATTGGAAGTGCAGAAGTAGAGTCTCATATCATCAGAATTCTAGCAAAAATTCTGGCCTTGCAGAATTCAGCTGGAGTTGGGATTCATTTGTGGATTTCACAGTGAAATCAGTACTTTACCTTCTACATAAACCCTTGAGTAGGAGCATCCATACACACATTTTATCTCCATATCTGAGTCTTGCATAGACAAGAATGGAGTTTAAGGCAAGGAAGAAGCTGTATGAATCACTAGTAAAACATGTAGCCTGATACAAACAAGTACCTTGTATCTGCATGCATGGGTTGCATTATTTTCTTAATTGCCTGAGCAGAAGGAAGAACTGAAAGTGCACTTGATGTTCTGGGAGTTGGTACATGCAAAAGACAGCAGTAACAGCAAGAGAGGTCTCTCACACTCTGTAGGTTGCCCAAATGTGTCCTAGTTTGCCTTGGGATGATTGGCATCCGAATGACAGGCGAGTTCCCCCAGGAGTCTCCAGAAGCCAGCCCACCCATGTGTCACCTCCTCAAGGAGAGTACTGACTGCCAGAATGACCAGCTCACTCCCCACTTGATTCTGCAGAGCACAGTGCCCTGTGTCTCATTTCATGTACTCCGGAGGCATTCAGACCTTGCTCTCCTTGTAAAACACGAGGAGAGAGATATAGGCTCATCATTTATCTTAAATAATAGAAAATAGGGAGAAGGGAGTAGAGCCTTGCCTCTGGAGAAGAGTTCAGAATCATTGCATTGGGGCAGCTTCATGAACTGGCCAAAAAAATCATTTGAATTTTGCCCTATTCTGTGGTTAGCAAATGAAAAACTGCATTTCAAGAGGATTCAGAATTAGATGGGCAGTGTAATGAGACACCAGCTGTTACAGTATTCAGTGTTGAACATTTTAGTTTACTAGTTAAAATGAATTTTCAGTTGACAAATGTTTCGGTGATTTCTACTTCTCAGATCAGTTAATTATTTTTAGGTGTTTTCTCTTCTTCTTAGGCATCTCTGATCCAGTGTTGTTGGTGACAAATATGGACTGAATGTCCAGAATTTGACCATATATTTTTGCATTTGCAGAACATAAAAGAGGGTTGAAAGATATTGAAAACAAAACAGTCAAAGAAAACCTGGTAATTTTTTTCTAATTTGTTTCACAGTAAATGAGGATAGAACCACAGCTTCTGTCCCAAATGTTCTTGGGCTTGGTTAGGCCTTCAGGAAGGGAATCCTGGCAAAGCACATCTGTTAAATTAATCCCTCCCCCCCACCCTCCTACCCCCCCAAAATTGTTTCAGCAGTGACAGCTCATTTTTCTTTAAACTGATCACACTAAGGATCTAATTCAGGATGTAATGAAAACAACATCTATAAAAATTGAGTACACTCAAATGTAAATGACTTAGGTTTAAATTTCAGTGTGTGCAGCTCCCTCTGCTTTCCAGACATTATTGGCTCCATCCTATAAGCTGCTGTTTGTGCCAGTTGTCCTGCTGAAACTTTGATGAAACCACTCAGATAGCGTCATTTTTCTTGTAGGATTTCACCCTGACCTTGGTGAAATGTAGAATTTGTCTGAGGTGTGACATTATTTCACAGATCTATATTTGGAGAAAAATACAAAGAGTCTACTGAAATTACCAAAATTTTGTTTCAGCGTGAAAAACAGAGGAAAAAATCCTTAGCTAAATTACTCATTTGAGTGCATGCATGCAAGTTGTTTGCCAGCACTGTCATCTTGGAAACAAATTATAGTAACAAATTTAGGGAAGATAAATGGACTGTCTACTCAACAATTGAAATTCTGATCCTGCACATGCTCATTTGTTTGAAATAAAGCCTACACAGGCTTAATTTTAAGCAGATTTAACAATACAAATTATATCCTTCAGAAGAGTGAGACTGCTAAAATGCTAAACCCAGGCTGAGCGTGGACAGTCTAAAAGTCTTCCCCAAGCCAACATTTTATCTCATTTTACTGATTTTACTGGTGCATGAACACATTCATGTGCCCATAGTACTGATATGTGGAACAGATATGGCTTTCTTCTGTTTCTTAGTTTATTTCTTAGAGCATTGTTCACTACTATATTAAACGTTTTTGTGAACTTGTCCTTTCATTTTGCTTTCAATCATGCAGCCATAGCTTCCCTCAACATAGCTAACAGCTTTGCAGTTTTAGTCTGAACTTCTCTTTGGTCACTGTTCTTCATCTAAGCCTAAAGTATGTAAGAAAGCCTCTCATGTAATGGGAAAACTTGCCATAAAAATGTGTAAGGGTTTTCTCGGGTACATGTTTTCACGTTTAATAAAGAGACAATTTTCAGTTATGATTTGAAATGGTCACTTTCTAGCCACTATTTAATATCTACGTTCAAAAGAATCCAAGAAAGCAAATGACATTTTTTTTCCTTCTCTATTTGAATTCAGCATTGTAAAGACTTACTGAAATACATGTTTTTGGGAAGCCGGACCAAACCAAAGCTTATTGCCTAGCTGCTATAAATAACACAGGCCTTCATGCTGAAATCTCCTTCCATATCCCTAAGAGCAAGTTGCCTCACATCTGATGCACATGGCTCAGCAGGCCTTTGTGGGGCCTGGCTGTTGAGGACTGGGTGGCAAATGACCTTCATACCCAGCCTCATCTCTCCAAGGGAGCTGCTGCACTGCGTCTGGCAGTTGGGCCTGTGGGATCCTTGGGATTTTGCAGGACTGGAGCAAGAGGTCTGGTTTTTCTAAGAGAAAGTTATGGGACGTTGGCACTGGTTTTTGGAATCAGTGCAGAACGTCCTTCTGTTTTTGTTTTTTGCTAGGCACATTTCCCCAGTTCCTTGTGTGTGCTAAGGACTAGATCATACAGTTTGGAAGTCTGGTTTGCTTCAGAAATATGTACAGCTCTTCAGGGTTGGAGGGAGTTACAACAACACCCATGGCCAAATCTATGTTTGTCCCCAGTTTGGTGTGAACAGTTGTTAGTACAGAACTTTGCTCCTTACCACAAGGAGCCAATTCTCCTCTGGATGAACTGGAGATTTGTAGGTTTTATTTCTGTTGTTTTTCTTCCCTCTCATTTGTATTTTTCCATTAAATGTACTCAGCCAGATGTTTACACAAAAACAAGAACAATTTGCCCAATAAATATTCAGAAAGTTACTCACATCTGTAACGAGAGTCCCACCATAGAACATTTATTTCATGACAAACGCTGTGGCTGTGCAAGATCCAGAGAGCTGTTGTTAAGTGTTCAGCATTAGGAAAGTTAGCTTATTATGCATTAGACAAGATGACTTCCAGCAATGACATAAAATAGCCTGAGACAGAAGTTGATATTTGCTGTGCAGAATAGAGGAAAATTAAAATCCAAACAGAGCCTACATGATTGAAGTAGGAAACGATACTAAAGCTGTGATTTCTAGGAGAATTCGAAAAGTACATTAACTGGTAATAAGCTTTCATTTACATTGACATTAAAAGTTAAGGAGAAGTGTATAAGTTCCTAAATGAAATAAGGGAGGAGAGGCATGAGGACAGTGTGAGCTGGAACTTTCTGCTGAGAATCAAGTAACTTTTTCTTGGGGGAGGAGACAGAAGGAAGGCATCCAAGGAACCCTTTTTGCTCTGCAGTGGCTGTCTGAGAAGTGTTGTATCAGCATGCCTTGTATGCTTACTGACAAATTGTGAAGCCTTTTTTTTTTCCTATGGCAAGTATCCCCTTCCAAGAATGCTGTGGTGCATCTATTTTGTGCATGTTTGCCTAAACCAAACAAAAAAACATCAAAGCAGCTTTTTATGCCAGATTTTTACTGCCGTACATGCAGCCAGAAAGCACTTATTTCTGGCAGGGAGAGGAGGAAGATTTAATTGCGTATCTGTGGTATTACTTAAAGCATTGGTAAACTGTTGTCAATTTGGTTCACATTGCACACATACTCTATGTAGCCAACGGCTGGCATTAATACCTCAACAACTCTTGGTCTGTAAACTCCTACAGGTTCTGTGCAAGAAACCTTGTCTCCATTGCTTAATACTATAAATTCCTGCCCTGAAGCAAGAGGTGGCTTTGACTGTGCAGCCGTGTGTACTGTGTACTACAATAGTACCTGTTCTGTCATCAAAACTTGCTGTTCACGTCTAAGTAAACCTTTGTTAAGCACGCTTAGTGATTTCAGGACTTATTTCAGACAGCAGGATACATAAGCTGCTAGCAGGAATATTAAATCAAACACAACCAAGCAAACCTGGCTCAGTTTGCATCCTGTATGAGGGCCTGGGGCCAAACACGATTGGACAGCCAGCATCTTGCAATGCCATGCTGGCTGTGTGTGCAAGTTGCTGCTGGGAATCAGACCCCGTGGGAAACACACACCAGGTTCTCCCCTGGTGTATCGAAGCTTCTGCATTGGTGCCAGGACAGAAACCCATAACTGTTGGTTGCAGTCAGGGAACATTATCTGTGCTGTGTGCCCTTGTCACCAGCTATCACTGGCAATGCAACCTGAGAAATTTGAAGGGGATTCATAGTCATGTATTTTTTAGTTTAAGTGACTAGGCTGACCTTTTGAATAAGCGCAGTATTTGTTAGTGATTTGCACCTTCACCCATTCATGTAAAACTCTTGAGTATTGAAAAAAATGTTCCTCACACCTCAAGACCATCTGTAGACCAAGTCTTTATATTTCTAAGGCCAGAAAGGTCAAAAAATAGAGAACAGGGCATAATCACAGTTCAAGAAAAGTGCTTGCTGGCTGCGTATAAACAACTAGGTAGGTGTGTTTTCAACAGAGATTGACTTTCAATATCACAAGTGAAACAAACACTCAAACTCTAGTCTCTAGAAATAAGGAGAAATTTTCCAACTCATCTGGAATTAAATTTGTCAATCTAAATATTAATATAGAAAATCCATACAAAGCAGAATGGCCTGCCTCTGACCTTAAGCATTAATCCTGATTTTGTGTCAGGTCTCACAGATTTTGTATATTTCAGTGCAGCTGTATTTCTCCTCAGTAAGTGCTTGACTTTCATTATTGACAGGCAAATAAGCAAAGAGCTAATCCATGGCGTACCAAAAGAGTTCAAAAGTATGGCAATACAAAATTCCCTGCACATCATAAATATGCAGATGCGTGCATGTTGCATTAGGGCAAGCAAAAACTCCAGTTGCAAACTCCTCCAGAATTCGTGTGTGATTTTTGAGGGCAGTCTCTTGGACCGTTTCAAAAGGGCAGCAGGCTGCACAAATGGGAGGTCCAACAAGCTGCTTGACAGTGTACCTTTCTGAGTTGTTTAAGGTTTTGCTTTGGGGATCATGACTAGTCCAGTGGCAGCCCTTAGAAGCAGTTATACCACGCATGCATCTTAATTTGAAGCTTATTGAATGTGTCAGAAAACAGACATGCACCTGAAGGCCTCCCTTCTTTAAAAGTACTTTTTGAACAAAATGTCCGGCTGTTTTCCACAGCTGTTAAGCTGCTGAGAGGTTTGGTGGAGTTAGTTCTGTTGTACCAAGAGACAAAAACTTGTGCCTGTGTGCAGACAGCCTCCCCACAGGAGGTGTCTCTGGCAGCCAGGCTGGCACATCTTTGGGAATCCGTGGTGTACCAAGAAGCCTAAGGACCAAACATGGGAAACAAGGTCATAAATCTCACTTCACTGTTTTATCTTTGAGAGTTCCTGGCAAGACCAGGGAGCTGCAAAGTGATGGAGTGCATGGTCCCTGACCAAAGGCCTATCTGCGTTGGAGCATCCAACAGTGCTCTTGCAGACTGGTGTTTGGTGATGGTAATTTGACACCACCACTCCAGACTTGGTTTTGTTCCTCACTGGTCTGATTCAACCTACCCTAACTTTAGCCACCTAAAAATTACCAGTCTAAGTTCCCACTTTTAAGTCACAGGAAGGGCAGAAGCAGAGATGCCT
Source organism: Centrocercus urophasianus (assembly GCF_019232065.1). NCBI lineage: Eukaryota > Metazoa > Chordata > Aves > Galliformes > Phasianidae > Centrocercus > Centrocercus urophasianus. The sequence goes on along the minus strand of NW_024884767.1, from coordinate 1,514,269 downwards.
CTGAAAAACTGTATGATGGCATCCATTGCCCTCTCCAGTGATAAATCCTGATTGCTTTTAAGAGCATACACTTGGGTTTAATACTTAGCTTCACATCCCTGGAATGGGTTAAAATGGGAAAGAATAACATAGCTCCTGAGAATCTGAATCCATGTGGCTTCCAGATGAGTTTTTTAAATCCTTAAGTCTCAAACATGATTTCTGCCCTGTAGTTTGCTATTGCCTCCTTCTGTACTTCTTTTTTTTTTTTTTTTTCTTTTTTTCTTCTTTAATATATATATATATATATATATATGTAAGCAGGGGTAACTTGAATTAGCTTGTTAAACATTTCTGGAAGGTTTATCCCTGCCCTCCCTTGTTTGTTAAATGGGCTCTCTCATTCTTTGTCTGCACTGATTCATTCATTTAAAGCAACATATGAAGAAACCATTGCATAGATGAATCAACACCAGCAATAGCATATGCTGCTTTTAAATTCAGCTGTGAGGTTGTAACTAAGATATTAATGTATATACTTTCTAGGGATGACTAGATTCCTTTTCCTAAGAGCTTTCAGGAATGAATCTAGAAGCTCCTAATTTAGGATTGTGAAAATTCAGGTAGTAATGGCAGTATATGGGGATTTTTTGTACGCTTTCTGTAAATGTATATAATTTCATATGCTGGTTTGGAGATAAGGAAGGTGCCCAGTTTCAGATAGACCAGATTTTTGCAGACAGCATTACTGTCCGGGTTAGCAAAGCCCATCTAAGTTCCACCTCAGGCTTGCACCATACACCTACCTTAATTCTCACCCAACTTGGTATCTGTCCTTCTTCACTCACCATGGGTACCATGTCAAAATAATCATACCACTTCTTGTTGCAAGCTGAGGAACAGCTGAGGTTTAAAAATATGAATGTTGCAACTCACGCCTTTTCACCTTCATGAAGTGTCCACATTGTCTCAGCTGAGCCTCCAAAGAGCGGCTGCCTCCAAAGTTGCCATACAATTTCATCATTCAAATGTAGGTGTAATTTATTTTTCATATTTTAATGAGTCTAACAGCAGTGGTATAAGTATGTTTGCTATATTTTCAGAGTTGTGGGTTATTTGGTGTTGAAAATGATAAGCATCTTGTGTAGCTATGAATAGAAAAACTGAGAAATGCTTCTTATGATAACGCTAGTACAATCCCTGCTCTGCTGTTTCATATTTTAAGTGCTGAACTGAACCAAAATACTATCTTTGAGAATTACCCTAGACTCATCCCTCCATGATTTTTTCTGTTCCTGCTTCTGGGTCCTTAGTGAATTCTGGGCCAAAAGTAAAGCAGTGGCAGTGACAAAGGTAACTGTGGTAGCCACTTATGGACAACTTTTCAGATGCATACAGCCGTTCTTGTCTGTTGCCTGATACTCTTGCATTTTTCTCAGTGGATCACCATATTGTTGAACATCTTGATGGGTTTTGTCAGCCATGGAGGAGATGTGGACAAGATTAGCACCGGGGAAGTGTTGAAATGTAGCAAGTAATGAGCTATCTTCTCCAGCAAGCATTTATTTTTAGTGCTTAACTTTCAATTAATGTTTATATTTTCAGTTATATTTTATCATTCAGTATCTTGAGGTGGTTTGAGCAAAATATATGAATATATATAATTTACAAGAAATATAGGCTTGTATTGTGCCTTTGTAATTCTCTTCAGCTTCAGTATCTATAAGCTACGAGCGGACAAACCTTTGGGGTATTCTTTACTACATAGTAGCTGATGGCTTCATTAATACTGGCTATTTGAATCTTCTGGGTCTAATGTTTATGTTTTCCCAGGTGAAAACGCCATAGTGTTCTCCACCAGACATAAGCACAATGACATATCACTGCAGTGCATGCTGTCTCTTAGCTTCTCTCTACATGTGCTTGCATGTTGAAAATTTAGAAATGCTGCTGTATAAATTGCTACCTTGTTTACCCAATACAAGTGTTTTCCTGCATCCCTTGTTTGCTTGAAACTTATTAACACGAAAGTTATCTTTGGCTTGAAAGGGAGTTGTGGATGCACAAAGGATGCAGGGAGCAACTCCTCAGTAGTTTACAGGCTGCTGTGCATTAATGTCTTCTCAGCAAAGAAATGTAGCATTAGCAGTGACTTCCTAGTGAAAACACTGAGCGTGCTTATCACTTAAGACTTTAGGAAAAAGCGTCAGACTGTGTAATTGTATCTCATCTAACTTAGACACCTAACCAGTAACATTTGATGAGGCATGAGCCTCTCATTTAACTATTTTTGATCATGAAGTACCAAACAACGCAAAACTGAAAGGTGAACAGCCATGTTTTAGTATCACAGCTACACAAGAAATCACGAGTTTTCATGAGGTTCTGTTCTGATTTTGTTTCCTTATCTCTAAAGCATTTTCACTGTGGAAGTATCTTTCCATGCAGTTACTGAGGCTTCCTTTCACCAACCAGAACAGTCCGTAGCCTTCTACACTGTGAAAGGCAAGCTCTGTGGAGAAACATGGGCTTTCCGCTTGCCCAGCAAATTCGAAGAAATTTCATCCAAGCCATAAAAGCCTTTTATGTTATTGTGTTTGTGTAATCAAAGCAATTAGGGATAGGAACCTCGGTAATGAAGAGGTCTCTCTGTCCTCCGTTTTACTCTCTCTCTCTGTAATTTGTAGGGATTTAAGAGTTATTTTCTCAAGGCTCAGCTGTGTCTCTCTAAACCAGCACAGTCTACGCATCATGTGAGATTCAACTTAATGGGGATAGCATTTGAACATTTAAGATTTACTTTTCACATAGCAAGGAGTAATGTATGTCCCTAGGGACATGGACTCTTGCAAACAAGTCTGATACCAAGGATAAAAAATCAACATGGTACCAGTACATCAGACTCTGTACTACAGTGGGGTTTTTAGCTTTTGTCATTTGTATTTTATTTTGCAGGAGAGGAGTTGGGGAATCTCAGATCACATGGGGGATTTTAGAAGTATATCACTCAACAATCATTTTATAAAGTCTAACTTCAAAATGCACTATGATTTATTACAAAAATATATTTTCTTCTGTTTGCCGACATGGTTGTTCCACTTTGTGATAAGTTAAACTAAGCAGTTAATTTGTTGCACTGCCTAGCTGCATGAATTCATCCAGTGTACGTACGTACCTGTGCAGCATTACTTTGGGTTTTGTATTTGAATTTGCAGTATTGATTATTATTTTTGTATTTTACTTTGCCTCTGTTATTGGAATTGTAGTAAACATAATTTATACATATGATTTTACAACTGTTTTGCAACTGAAAAGTCTCCTTTAAATTGTAAAGTTTTATTGATGGATACTCATTAAAATGGTATAAGAATTATATTAACAATTGTTTTGTGTTTTGATGCTCTCTGTACATAAATATATGTCTATTTATCTGTTTAATGGTGCTTGTGTCTTGCAATTTTGGATACATTTTAGAATAAAGTTTCATTTTACAAGAAGTAGTTGTATTTTCAAAAGCTGTGTCAAAGAAACACCACTTTTCTCCAGAAGTAACTGGGGCTATGTGAGAAACATATGACTCTCCAAAACATGTATAACTTCAGGCACCGGTGTGTTTGTTTCAAGACAATGGAAGCACAAAACCTACAAAGACGCACAGCTGTATATTCCAGTCAGTTTACTGAGGTAACTGATGTCAGTATTTAAAACATTACCCAAAAGAGTCAGGAGGCATATCATAGCCCTGCTGATTCCATTGGTAAGAAGAGATCTGTGAACATGCTAATGATGTCACCATTACACATGAGGCTGTAGTTTTCCAAAGAACTCCGCAGCTTTCCGGTCTTGCATAAATCTGCTTAAACATTGACAGAATTTTGGTAGGCACCTAAAAAACAGTTCTAGATTATAGGCTTCTGTGAAATTTTGGTACTAAATCAGACTCCTTTGTCCTACAGCATTTCACAGAATAAGGTCTCACTTGGCTGAGGGTCATATCTAAAGCAGCTGCATTAGTTGAACTGTCTGCTACCGTACAACTGAGTAATATTTCTTGCTAGCTCTAATGGCTTTATTTTACAGAATATTTATTCACATGTAATATTGAGCTCATCTTTTATTAACAAAATGCCTTACCTCTCCTGGCACAGTTCTCTTACAGTGTCCTGTTCATCACAGCACCCGCTAAATGTACTACTGTGCCACACAAAGCCTTTAACATTGTGTTGCTTCCATTATAAATACTTGTTACTAGGATGGAATAATCTAATATCCATTGTTAGGCTTTTTTTCTTTCTTTCTATTTTTTTCCTTTTAAAACTATTTAAAACAATACTGCACCTGTTTCCTTGGTTGTTTTTACTGTTTCAGTTCAGGCCTCAAGCCATAAAGTGAGAATCATTTATAAAACCACATTAGCAAATAACTTCTGAAGGAAAGCCAATGTCTCAGGTGGTTGAGTAAGCCTTTGGAGTTGAGCTCCCTCTAGTTCACCATCAGTTCTCATTTCAGAAGACTACTTTCACTGAAGGCTAGCTCAGCAATCTATGGGTTTGGATGTAAGGCATCTTCCATCTGCCCATGACCATTTGTTCCCTTTGCCACAAATGGGCATCAGTAAAGAACTTCTTCACTGTGGGCTTGAGAGAGTTGTGGAACAGGCTGCCAAGAGAGGTTGAGGAGTCTCCTTCTCTGGAGATAGTCAAGACACGTCTGGCCAAATGGCTCTTGCTGTAGGGAACCTGCTTTAGCAGACCAGAACTCCCAGGTCCAGAGGTCCCATCCAAACCCTACAGTTCTTTGATTCTGTGAAAGAGAAATAGGCCCCTTTACACATGCCTCCCAGAGGCTGCCTTCACCTGCTAGGTAGTCCCGCCAGCTTCTAGCAGTGCTGGTATGGCTGCTGTGCTGCAAAAGTCAATTTTCTGCTGGGAAACTGAATGTCTGCCACAGATCTCTGTGAACTTGTGCTGGTAACTTCATTTCTGAATCCTTTCATCTGTGAAGGAGAATGACATTGATCTACCAGGTGCTTTCTGAGGCCAAATTCACTGACAACTGTGAAAAAGGTATTCTGATGTGCAAGAAGCTAAAGGAGTACCCGGGGCTGCAACGAAAGGATCTGCTGAAGCTGCAAGATGGACACGACAGACATTTGAGTTAGTTCAGCAGACGGCGAGAGGAGAGGTGCAGGAGGGCGGGGGAAAGTCCGCTTAGCAGATCTAAGGCTGGTCTAGGAAAAGGACGCTGCATCGAGGCTGTGAGGCCGTCACCTCACTCCCCGTGGCTGCCAAGTGGAGAAGGCAGCAGCAGCCATTTGTGGCACTCATTCGGCTGCTGGATGCCCACTGCTCCTGGTGGGCAGCTCCTACCTCCGACAGACCGCCGTCACAAGACACGTTCCTCAGAAATCACGTGTCACCTGCAGCTCCGAAGTGCCCTTCCCAAGTACTAGCTTCTCTTACCCCAACAGAAATGAGAGAAGTTGTCTTTTCTGTTTCTCTAAGACTGCTGCGCAGCTAGGGGAGGTCTGCTGACCACTCGCCCAAGCACGCACTCCACACTTCTACAGTTTTCGGTTTCCCCTTTACCTACCTGTGAACTAGCAGTCCTACCGCTCTCATCTCACAGCGGACAGCAGACAGGAGGACCGCGCACCTGCCCACAGCCCGCCCCGCCGACAGAGGGCGATTCTCTCTCAGACGCGGGCGCTGAGGCGGGACGGGTCCGCCCAGCCCAGCAGGGAACGGGGAGGCCGCAGCGGGCAGGCGTCGGCGGACACTGCCGCGGGTAGCGGCATGGAGCGGAGCGGGGCGGCGGGGGGATGGGTGCCCATGTGCCAACGCGTCCTGCCGGCCCACGCCAACCACCGCGGGGAGCTGAGCACCGGGCAGCTCCTCAAGTGGATGGACGCCACCGCCTGCCTGGCAGGTAGAGGGGCCGGGCAGCGCGGCGGGGCGAATGTCCGGAGCCCCTCACACGCACCGCGCCCGGCGGTGGTGGGCGGCTTTCTGCTCCCAGGGGCTGCGTGAGGCCCGTGGGTTTGCGCTTCGAGGGGCCTGCTGGGTCCGGGAGGGAGCTGCGAGGGTGAGGAGCGCAAAAAAAAAACAGGGCAGTGAAGGGAAAGTCAGGGATGGAGCAGTGAGAAGTACTGGAGGATGGAAAAGAGAACCCCGGGTAAAAAAAGCCACCCACTTCAGAGACTTTTATCGTCTCTCTCATGGCTTCTGGAGATGATTTGCCGACAGCCATCTACATTCGTGCACACGAAGCCTCGTGGAGAGCAGCATGATGTGGGAGCATGTGCTCTCATGGCATTGCTGTGCTGGGCTGAGTGCTGGCGTGCACTGTGCTGGAGCAGCTGTACGTACAGGCTGGGCCAGGCTTTGCACACTGGTGTAGCTGTAGATATCCCTGTTCCTTGTGGGGGAGGTGGACGAGGTGACCCTTAAAAGGCCCGTTCCACTCAAACGACTCTATGATTCTATAACCCTTCAGATGGAGAAAGCAGTGGGATGCAGGGGCAGCAGCCGGCACACTTCTCAGGGCCACTGCAAGTTTGCTGAGTGGTGTGATATTGCACGAAGGAATTGCTTTGTCTTCAGCCTTTTGGTTATTTCGCTCTTAAAAATGCTTTTTTTGAAAGGCTCCTCGCCACAGAAAGCCCCTAAGTCCTAGCTCTGCAGCAGAGTTGGTCCTTGCTCCCTGGGCTACAAGTTAATCTGCGATCTTAATCAGCTGCAGACTGACTGCAGAGCTTCCTTTCAGCCCACCTTAACTGTTTTTCTTTGGTTTGTCTTAAAACAGCAGCAGTCAGTCATGCCACTCATCCCTTCGCACACAGAGGGTTTGTAACACTTGAATCCTGTGTCACAGCATGCTAAACATGACAGATAGGATTTTTTTTGCTGTAGCATCTTTTCCCAATGCTAGTGCCAACTGCATTTGCCAGCACCAGTGTCACACCCGTGTTCTGTGTCCTACTGCTTCAGGCTTGACCCAGCTGGCCTCTTGCTCCACTTTTGAGTTTACAAGATATCGCTGTCATGTTCATTATCTTCTATTAAAACTCCAGCTTCATAGTCGATAGGGACCTCTTACCCTGGGTGGATCAATGTGTTCTTCATGAGTGCCTTCATGTGTTTCACAATCATGTTTTAAAAGGGAATTTCTCAGGTGCTATGATAACGCATGCACTATCTTCTGTCTTACCCCTCCAAGCTTATTCTTGCACAGATCACTAAAAATATTGTTAGGCTTCTTGTGAGTGAGACCCCCTACCTCTTGGCAGAGCACTACCATCAGCATTTTTAGCCTTTGTCAGTCAGGAAACTTTTTGGAGCTGGGGTTTCTGGTGTTTGCACAGCCCCCGAGGTGCTGGAGATTGAGCCTGTGACATTAAACTCTAGTGCTGTTGTCAAATAAGTGGTAAATCGCAATAACTTGCTTTTAAAAGAATAACTATTGAACTGTCGAATGTTAACAGTATAGACGTTGCCCTTTTTTATAGTTAACTTTCCTGATTAATGCTATTAATATAGATGTTATTTTTCGTAACTGTGTCTTAGAGAGATGGAGAGCATAGTACAGATTTTGCTAATAGTATTTTGCAATTGTTATACAAAGTAAATACTTACTTTAATGTTTGAATCTTGATTGCATTTTTTTTTATATATAGTTCCTGCATTTACTGCAACACTGAAGGCATGCACATACCTGCTTGCCACTGCTGCTACCATGCTATCAAGGCAGTAAATCATTTTCCTTTGTCTTGGAATTCTCACGTAACAAAGTTTTTATGCAGATTTAACATTGCCACGATTCAAAGCATCCTAGTTTTGAGGTGATTGCTGGGAGTGCTATAGACCTACTAATACTTTTGTCCTGGAACATGCTTGTTAGCTATCTTGTATCAGTGTCCATTTTTAGCAGAATACTTTAAACAGAACTTTCAAACTCAGGAGAATCATTATAATAGTCCAGACTCATCTCTTGATACTACCCTTATTTCATGGTAAGTATTTCTCTTATTTAGCTCCTTCTTTTTCAAAAGAGTTTACTGCATATTTGCCTTGGGATGATCAGAAGACAAACTGGGTGTGTTTCATCTCTGTCTCTGATGCACGTGTATGAGTATGTAGGTGAATGGCTTGCTGCTAGAGCAGTGTAGTAACTCTGTGTCCTGTGTCTCTTTTGAAGCTGAGAAACATGCTGGTGTGTCTTGTGTGACAGCATCTATGGATGACATACAGTTTGAAGAGGCTGCCAGGTACAGAAACGGCTAGCAATCATCGAATGTTTTCACTTTAGAATTTCTAATTTGGCAGAGATAAAATGAGGCATTGTAAAATCATGGTAAAATGGGCCAGTATACTCTCTAAAGTTAAAGGGTTCAGTCTCCAGAATGCTTTTTTCTGTCTGTGATAGCCTGACACTACTACAAACAAATCAATTTCTAAAGTCCAAAATAACCTGTACTTACTTGACCTGCAAACATCGATACCAGGTGAGAAACCAGTGGCCTAGTGATCTACTGCAGTTTATGTGAATGCTACACAATATTACTTATCTCACTAAATAAGGAAGACACACCTATGATTTTTTTCTATCATTTGTATCACAAATCCTTTTTCTCACCATCTTTCAATCAGCTCTTCCTAAAAAAATCTTCTAATAATCTTCTGATAGCAAAACAAATGTTCTGCATTTGTGATTATTTTCACGATTTTCCAAGGAAAAAAAAGATACTGTAGGAGGAAATGGCACATTTTTTTCCTGAACTTTATCTTGCTGTGAACTTACAGTCATTACTTGTCGTTAATGCTGTAATGAACCATTTATGTAAAAGCCATGGTTTGTTAACAATTAAATAGGCAAAACTATGTGTGGAAGTTAGTCATATTACAGAACATGAGCTGCTGCAGCAGCAAGACATAAACAAAAGAAGAAAAATGGTCTGTGAACTTCTCATTTGTGTATTTGCATCTTACAAACTAGAAATTAATGAGTACATAAGTGACGGCACAAATGGGGTAGAACTGCTTACCTGCCTATGTACATGCAGGGATGATCATGATAGTAAGCCAAGAAACACTGCCTGTCAGATGTACAGCTGATGTTAGTTGAAAACAGAACATGAGTATAAAATAAGCATCCACTCACACTGCTAAACAACAGGTTTTCAGACTAGTGGCTTCAAAGATGAGAACCTGAAGCAGTAGTATAGTGGGTGAATATGATCATGTTGAAATCACAGTTTGTTCTTTATCTGTTGTACAAGAAGCTTTAAAATGTTTGTCTTAATTGTATTTGTTTTGTGGTTTTAAACTTTTCCTTAGGAAAAAAATGTCTGTTCATGAAAACTGTAATCACAAGTGAATCCTGCAAGACTTGGTCCTGCAAGTGAAGTCAGGGCAATGTTTTTCTTTCTGCCACAGTATTTCAGACTTCAATAGCTTCAGATTTGTTTCTGAAAGCAGACCCAAGCTTCTAAAGAAGATACTGTCCTTCCCGATTTGTTTCTAACTATTTTTCTTGTTCTACTTCCAGTTACAGTGCCAGTTTTTCATTATTAACTTTAAGTTATGCACAAGCCTAGTAACAGTGAAGTCATGTCAGTAATTATTCTTCAGACTCAGGTCAGCCCTTATATTTCCAAAACTTTACCAGATTATGCAAACATTTTGAGTAGGAGAGCTCTTGTATTTTATAAATTTTAAGTTGCAGGCTGTAAATTTTATTCACCTAACTCAAGATTGCCAGATGTTCTGTAGGGATTAACTCTTCTGTGCTTATATCTTGTCAATTGGCATGGAAACACAACTTCTCATTGTGCATCCATATATTGCTAAACTCAGCTTTATGTCATGATAACAAATAAATCCTTCTTCCTTGTCTTTTAAAATGCAGCAGCTCAATAAGAAAATCTGACTTTAAATGACATTTCACTTTCACTAATACTCTGAGTTGTTCTGATAGATTTCAGACTCCTGCCAGTTACAAGAGAAAGTGTGATGTTCTGTGACTTCTGCCCAAGCTAATCAGCTGTCTTGTCTTAGATAAATTGGTTTTTCCGAAGACAGAATACATGATATAGTGTAAAAAATTCCATTTTGAAACAGCTCTGGAAAGTACATAGAAAGACATTTCTTGATCATGCTGCACTACGATCTCCATTCTGACATCTTTATTTTCTGATATGGCCATTGACCCCAGAGGACATGCTTCTGCAATGAAATGTGAGTTCAGGTAGACAGACTGGAGTACCAGGGGAGATGTAAGTCAGTCAGGCAGTATAATGTCTCTGAAATCCAAACCTGTCTTGTTGCAAGTCTAGCTCCTCAGGTTGAGTGAGATCACATTCAACTTTATTATATACTTCCCTCAAGTTCTGCACTTCGTCTAACATCAACAGACCCAGTCCTACCTCTCCAGCCTCTGTTGTGCAATGTTCTCAAAAAGAGGAAGAGTCACCAGGGAGCTATTACTAGCAAAGGTCAGAAACAATCTTTTGTGGAGAATAGTGAAGTACTCTTTGGGGTAGAGACTAACGCAGTCCCTGCTAGGTAGGGGACCTTGGGGACAATCTGGTGATGTTCGCAGGTACTGTGATGTTGTCCACAACTCTCTGAACTCAATCTCTTTAGAGGAAAGCATGATACTTGCCAATAGTGTGTGCCATAGTCAAGTCTATCTACTGAATTTATCTTTTTTGACCTTGTGCTTCTCATTACCTTTATTACTATATTACTGTAATCCTCTTGGGAGTTTGTGATAGACATAGAATCTTCAGGGGAAGAAGGACCATCAGGGTTCAACTCCTAGCTCCAAAAGAGGAAAGTCCAAAACCCTGTGGCTGAGAGTGCTGTCCAAACACTTCTTGAACTCTGGCAGCTCAGGGTTGTGCCCACTGCCCTGTGGAGCTGTGCCATGCCCACCACCCTCTGGCGCAGACCCTTTCCCTCACCCCAGCTGCCTTCCCCTGACGCAACTCCACCTGTTCCCTCGGGCCCTGTCGCTGTCACAGAGCAGAGCTCAGCGCTGCCCTCCACTCCCTGTGAGGAGCAGCAGCCACCATCAGGCTTCCCCTCAGCTCCTCTGCTCTGTGCTGAGCAAACCCATTCACCTTTCCGTGCAGACCCTTCTCCGCGTTCGCAGCCCTCCCTTGGGCACCCTCTGACAGCTCCGCGTCCTTCTCACATCGCCCGCCCGCACGCGGTGCTGGAGGTGAGGCCGCACAACGCAGAGCACAGTGGCACAACCCCTGCCCTCGCAGCGCTGGGCCCGATGCACCCCAGCCTGGATGGCCCTCTGGGCTCCAGGGCACGCCGCCGGCTCGCATTCACCTTGCTGCCACCAGACGCCCCAGATCATTTTCTGCACAGCTGCTCTTAGCCGCTCGTTCCCCAATCTGTACGTATGCACTGTGTCAGGTGCAGAATTCATCACTTCTTCTGTTAAACTTCTAACTGGTGATTGCCTGGAATTATGTTAATGTTTGTGCATAGTAGAAAAGCTTCTACATATCTTGAAAAGCTATGTGTCTGCAAAAGGTCCTAAATCATACCTCTAACCACTTTTTTTCCTGTCTATGCAAAGGTTCCCACTTGCATTCTTGAAATGTGAACAAGAAAGAGAAAATTTGTATGCAGTTCATTTTCCTTGTCTGGTGCTGTAAAGGAACAGATTTCTTATTTTCCATTTTAGTGTTTGAAAACAACTTTCTTGAAATTCTGGGAGTAAGAGAAGTAGTTTAATAAAAGGCATACCTTTACATATCAAAACACTATTCATTAAATTGGAAAGAAACAATAAATATATATACTTTAAATAAACTGGGATCATACAGTGCCAAGTTCTTAAGTTGCAAATTTTTGTCGAGTTCTATCTGGATGAAGCTTGCTGCACTCTGGATCTGATCCTTAGCAGCTTTAAGTCAGTCTGATTTCCATGAAGTCAGTGGCCTTTTATTTCAGCTGTGGTTCTCACCATGCATATCAATAAGGTGCTCAATAATACGGCTCTTATCGAGCCTCTTAAGGAGGCTGCCCTCTTTCAACTTTGCCTAGTAGCAGGATATTAAAAATAAGAGTCAGTCTTAGTATATAAGAAGCATTTTACAAGTTCCGTAAGGAAAGAATATGTTTTCATAGCCAATTGATTTTATGTAGATGAAAATATATTATTCTGCTTAGATATTCCGTGTAGACAAATGAAAAAGAGCAGTAGTTGTTCAGAAGCATGCTGCTAGGACAGAAGGGCCTGCTGCAGCCCTGCACGCCCACAACACAGAAAGTGAACTCCTTTCACATCCTTCAGAAACTTAAATGATTTGGGAATGGAGCACAGACTGGAAATAATTGCTAGTGTTTGTGTATGTGTATGCTAGAGAATGTGTATAGAACATATCCCATGCAGTTTTGCAGTTAGATATGCTCAGTAACTTGATGTAATTTTTGTGGCAAGATATGCCTTTGAGCAAAAGCAGAATCTAGTATTAAGGACTTGGGTGCTGAGCATACCAAGGATACTGATTGATAAGTTTATGCAGTTTTCTGAGTGACTGAAATCATTATTGAGCATGATGTTGAGTATGATTGAAGCCTGACTTACAAATAATTGCGCATAACCTTTTTCACTGCATTTGTGGTGCCCAGTAGAAGGTACAAACTGATCACAGCTAGTGACAGTTTCATCCAGAGATTTTCTTCTCTACTATTATGGATACCTATAGAGGAAGGGACTTGTAAACCATTATTAACCATAAGAAGATTTTACTCTTCTTAACAGAGTTGGACAAGTTATTACCATCAAAGCAAAGGTGAACAGAGCATTCAAAACCAGCATGGAGGTAAGAGCTTACCACTTGTATTTACCACATAATGATGCCTCAGGTACAGAGAAGAGAGATGGGAGGAGGGATACAAGAGCCTAGCCTTACTAGTTTCAGAAGGTGCTTTCTACAGATCTAAAAAAATCAGTGCTGCTTAATCAAACTCTAGTTTCATAATTACTACTGTAATTCCGTGTTGGCTGTTAAACAATCCATGTCAAAGTAGAAACTAAGCCCTGAAGACTTAGAATATTTGGCAGATATTATGGACAGGATGGTATAGATGGTGTTAGTCCAGTCCTAAGCTATTAGCCTCAAAGGGATCTGGGTCAAAGCCAGGGTCTACTGAATACGTGGAGTTGTAAATGTATTTGAAACTTGTTATATGGGAGTATTTTTCTCAGTGGAGTGCATGTTCTTTATATTGTAACAATGCATTGTCCAATCATTTGAAATGAGAATTCAGGGTAAGGGATACTTTTTTCTGACTTCTGCCCAAGTCCAGTTTTTCTTAATATCAATGGGAATTATGCATATTCTAGAAGAGTAATTTAAAACACAGTTTAAAAATAAAACATCAGAAAGTTTGATGCACATCAGGCCTTTTTCAGAGGTTCAAATGAATTTCTTCAAGTGTTCTGCATGTTTATAAAGATTTAATTTTTCATACATGTAGTAGATTTGAATGAGGACTCCAAACGATATACAGGTAATTAGATATCCATAAACTAAATGTCTGTCCTGCTTTTTGTTTTACCCTGTAACTTATAGGAAGCATCCATATACTAAAAACTTTTCAGGGGTCAGAGAATACTGATATTCTTAAATGTTCGGAGCTCTATCAGTGATAGCAGATCAGTCTTTTTACTTTCTTCCTTTAGGTTTAAGAGGCAGGATGTGATTAATTTGATACACAGTGTGTTGCTTTATCTCAATTCAACTGACAGTGGTGTAATTACTTCTTTTGTCCCCTTGTCTTACTACCTCCTTCCCTGTAGGTTGGCATCAACGTTACAGTGCAGGATGTTTTGACTAATGTTGAAAAAATTGTGAGTGTGGCATATGCAACATATGTAGTCAAGCCAGTTGGTCCTGAAAAGGTATTCTTTTTGTTTTGTTCTGTGGTTGAAGTTGGGACCAGGTTTCTCTGAGATATTCCAAATTTTATATTGTGAAATATGGGAAAACACAGATAAGAGCTTATTCTGTTTAATAGTAGAAAAGCAGCATAAAGTCTTGACAATAAAGAAAGTGCTTTTTCCACAACTACAACATCTAAAATTCTTAGCTTTTTATAATTTTTTCCACTTTTTGTTGCACATTTACTAGTAGTAGAACTGGTGCCATTATAAGGGCTCAGTGTTGACAGACGTATGCATGGAAGAAATATTCCTTTGAGTCTGCACCATCTCTCTCCTTTTCAGAAATTGATTTACATACATGAGAGGGATTGGGGGAGTTCATGTATTTTTTTTTTCTTTTTCATTCTTCACCTCTTTTGAAGAGATTGTTCAAAGTCACCACTATTCAGATAGAAGAAATTTTTTAAGCTGTCTTCCAGTGTAAATTAATTATTAAGCATTTATGTAAAATAGCATTCATGCCACTGTTGTTTATTCTCCTCAGTGTCTAGCCCCCTGGACATGTTCAGTAGTCAGTCATGGTGCTGTTCGGCCTGTTTCCCATTGCTGTGCTCAGCAGCCACTGTTCTTCTAATATTTTCCTGTGAGAGAGGCTGTATACTCATCAGATCTTCTTAATAAACTCTTTTGTATGTAGTCTTCTTTATAACACAAATTGCTAGAATCATATTTCTTTTCTGATTTTCTTGTCTCTTAATGCGTTATAAAAATGCATCTGCCTTTTTAAAATATTGACTGGAGATTGGTAGAGAGTAGTCACAGAATCATAGAATCACAGAATCACAGGATGACTTAGGTTGGAGGGATCTAAAGCCCACCCAGTTCCAACCACTGCCATTGGCATCTTTGCCACCCACCTGATCGCACAGGGCCCCAGCTATTTCTTTTCTTTTTTGCAACAATACATGACAGCTTGCTGAAGAAACAGTTCAGAGCACTTTTACCAAAACTAAAGCTCAGTTTACCTCTGAAAGATTGACAGCTAAATTGGTTAATCTGAGAGCACTAAAATGTTATGAAGTAAAGATTGTTTATTAAACATTTGATATCATAGCCATGGCATTAACCAATTTACCTTTTGCCCAAATTTCCAGGAGGGTTATTTCAGGATTAAGTTGGTGATGATTAACTATGACTAGGTTTAAGACAGGACTGCCAGAGAGAATTTAAGACTTCAGTTCTAATTCCATTGGAAACTAAGGTCTTGGGGAAATTAAAGAACATTCTTTTCAAACCCTTTTTTCCTGAGCAATTGTTGCCAAAGCTGTGCAGAGAGCAACAGCATACATTCACCATCTTTCAGCTGAGACATTTGGAAAAGGTGAGGAAGCTCTCAAGTAAGATCAGAGATGAGGCAAGAAAACTAAAAAAGCATTTTGAGTAAAGACTCTTAAGACTGAGAAATAATGGCAGCACTACCGTGTGATGCAGAATATTGGTATTGTCTGTGTTACAGAGCCTGTGCATTCTTTTTAGGTTTCTGGCGCCTGATATTGTAAATAAATCACACAAGTAATATATGTTAAGGTCTTTTTTTTTTTTTATGTATTTGTTTGTATGCTTGTTTATTTAAACTGCATGTGTTATCATAGATAAGTACATGTAAAAGCTAAAAGAATGTCATTGGGTTTTGACAAATGACTCTGAAAAGATAATGCAGTATCCCTTGAACTTTAGCTCTATTCTTGTTTGTATTAATCAGACGTGTCATCTTCGACAATTGATAACAAAAGATTATGTAAAATGCTGATGGTATTTTGAGTTCAAAGTGCACAGTATGATTGTAGAATCAAGAGCCTTTTTATTATTATTATTTTTTTTTAATTTGTATAGATTGCATTAGAACCTGTAAAGCTTCTGTCTGCAGAAGACCATCTGGAGCATGCCCTGGCTACTGAAAGGAAAAGAATCCGACTGGGCTATCAAGAGGTTTTTCAGAACCTAATGCAGGAGAGTAATAAAGAAGGTGACTACTGTGGTCAGTACAGAACGTGGAATAAATAACTAAAGAACTTATAGAGCAGTTCAGACATCTGAATATAGCTTCTTGAGGTGGTGGTGTCAGATTGTAAAGAGTGTGCCAGATTTGTGATGCTGTGTTGGATAGTTGCACTAATATAATAGTATTGCTTTCAGAAATTCCAGATTTAAAATGCAAAAGACCAAAGGCTAAGCACATGTTGAATGGGTGTGAAATGCAGATCTTCTTATAGATTATGTGTAAGGTTTAACAGTTTGTGCAGAACTTTGCAATACAGTAATAAGGTCCTATAGGAGTAGTTATAAGGTAATAAAAAGGATAAAGTCTATTCATGGCTATGACTGTGGAAGAAAGCACTGAGAACTGTGTTCCTGCTGAGAGATATTCCGAACATGCAGACATTTCTTCATTATGTGATTGTTAACAGGTTAAAAAAAATTAAACTCCTCAGGACCAAGCTAGAAAATTTCAGACAAGAAACAAGTTGATATTTATTTCTGGTAGAAATATCTTTTCTTAAAGGCAGCTGTACTCCAAAGTTGCTGTAAAAGGCCATGAAGTAAATTACTAACAAATTTTTAAGAAATCTGCTCATATTTTGAAATTCTAAACTGTAACTACATAAAAACAATGGTCAGCATGTATCTTTATCAAGTTATAGTCTTCATTTAATAAGATCGTGTAGAGACTAATACAGAAAAAAAAGTGTTTGTGTCTTGATAATTGCCTCATAGAAAATGACTCAATCCCATGAAAGACAGATCAGAGATGCTGTTTTTGCCTTGCCTTGCCTAGAAATTTCCTGGAAGGGCCTTATAATGGTAAGCACAAATTCACCTACTTCAGGAGGCAGAGTGAGTGTAACAGGAGAAAAAGAAGAAAATACTGCATTAGATGCTTCCATGTAGCATATTCAGAAAGTGACGTTTATTTTCTGAGTAGGTGTTGTGAAACAACTTAAGCAGTTCCAAAGTTCAGGTTAGTCAGATGTGTCCGTGCAGTTACATAATCATAAAGCCAGTTAATTAGGGCAAAATTCAAAAGTACAGTTCAGGTCAAGTAGCAAGTATTATGGATGTGCACTTAGTAAATTACTGACATCGTCTCATGCCTAAAAGCATTCTTTAAAAATGTAACTGAAAAAGCAAAGTGACTAGTCACTTGAAAGTGGAATTGGAAATGCTTGAGTAACAGAAGGTTGTTATTAATTCAGATAAGTATTTGTATTCTTATTTTATGGCTTCTATATTTCTAATAATGAAAAATTTGTAAGCAGCAGGTTATGAACTAATCATGCAATACTCCAACTTAATTAGACACATTTGCACAGATGCCTGTCATACATGGTGGTCAAAGTCTGTGGAAAGCATTTGAACAAGTAATAAATAGTTTTAACAATATCCATTAGAAGTTATGCATAGCAACCATGAATAATGCAAGCACAGACTCTGACAGTTGGCTGCATGTATTCTCAACTAACCAAGCCTCTCAGTTATTGCTTCTGATGCAGCATCTTCAGAGAAGATAGCCTGGGAAGGAAGGATTGCAGCATCATAGTCACATACCTAGGGCTGCACCATCCACCTCCTCTAGCTAGCATGGTAGAACAGAACAAATCATCACTGTCTTTCTGCCCTTGCAAAGAACAGAGGTTTTCACCTGTATTCCTTTTTCATTTTTCCTTTTGAGTGTATCTGAGGCAAATGGCACACTTCAGTAACTGGGAATATTTTCCTTTTGGCTATCAGAGGTAATAGCTGAAATAATTCGTGATACATTGCTGCTATATTTCAGAAATTTTTGAAGAGGAAGATGCGATTTCAGCTGACCTTACTCATGTACAAAGTATTGAGCTTGTCCAACCTCCTCATGCAAACCATCATGGAAACACTTTTGGTGGTCAGATCATGGCTTGGATGGAGACAGTGGCAAGCATTTCAGCAAGGTACTTTCTTCATCATAGTCTTTGTATATGTTTCTAAGTGGATGTATTCCTCCAATTTGATATTTAGGGTTTCAGTGGGATTTATTACGTGAAATAAGGAGATCCAAATCTTCTTGCCTTTTCTTCTTAAGATTGCAGGAGGTCTTTAAGCAGTTTATGTGGTACATTTACCACAGCATGCCACACTACTGTTGGAGTCACTCTGTTACACATGCAGGCCCGAAGGCGAAAGAGGCTGTATTTGCCTGAAACTCCCTGCAGAAAGTCAGCATTAGGAATAGGAATAGAATCCCACCCTCCTTTTGGTTGGTGCAGTGTTTTAAAAGCAGTGGCAGTCGTTAAGTCATAATAAAACTAATGCAGGCTCGTTATCAGTGGATAGCCAGAAATAGAGAGACTTCTTATGGTGGTCTTAAATGAGACTTAAATGGTGGTCTGCAAATCCTTATACCAGAGGAAGGAATAAGTCAGGGACGAAGAATCAGAAGAACCACGTTCTTTTTTATTGATGATGAATGATGAATGGATGTTTAACCTCCACAAGTCTCCTAGCCTTTCAGCCCCTTTGAGTCCCACATCCTGTGGGTTCTGATATTTTTAGTAGTGTAATTTGCTTTGACATGTTGAGATACTAAGTACAAAATATTTTTGTGACACTGTCTAGCTTTGCTTGTCATTATGGCCTGGGCATATTGTCATTAAATTCTTCTTGTCTGAATTTGAACTGTTTATCTTCCTCCTTGTTCTTGGACAATATACAGAGCTTCTTTGTAAGTAACACTTGAATTGCACTTTCTTCTTGCATACCAAGTGACCTATTTCACTGCAGGGATGTTAGATTTGCTTTTGTTTTTTAACTTTAATAATTAAATTACTTTCCCATTCATTATTCATGTGTTTCTGACTTGGAGACAGTAGTTGTTACTCTGAAAGTAATGTCTTGTATTTCTTTATGTTGGCCCATGTCACCAGAGACAGAGGTTGGTGGTATGGCAGTACATGTTGAATCTTCCTGTCAATACTGTTACATTTTGTTTCTGTGCGACAGGCAGGCAGCAGAGGAGCATCTGACATGGAAGTGCATATGAAGTAAAAGTGTATAAGTGAATTCCTCCATGTGGAAAAAAATGACTCCCACTGACATTTATTGACATTTTCTGAGCATTTATTGAAACCAGCCGGTGGATTTGAGCACAGTGTGGGGGGTGGGTGGTGCCTTTCAGCAGTGGTGACAGCAACGTGAAGGTCAGACCATGTACCAGATGCCTATGCAGATTGTTCTGAGTGCTGCATGCACTCACTGTTGAAAATGCATGTTGACTATGTTGAGAAATGGTGTTTTGTAACTGAGAATTTTCTCTATCAAGTAGTGTTGTTTTACTGTTTGTATCTGTTGTAGTTTCCCTGGAAATAAATAGGAGACACTACTTTTGGAGCAACCTACATGCTTTCCTTAGTTAGAACTGCTTGTTTTATTAACATGAGAATGCACTGACCTTACCTACTGTTGTGTAATTTCATTGGCTTCAAAGGCTTCAGATTTGTACCAGAATTTGACCCAAAATGCTTACTTGTTTTCATTTGGTAAGTTTGACCTACTGAGAATCATAAAGTGAAGGGAAACATCAGCAAAGCAAGTACTGAAAATATTTTCATTGGAATAATTAATGTCAAACATGCTTTGTCGTGTTGAAAATTTCAAGATTAATAACTGATGACAAAGGATGGTTGAAAACAGTGATACTGTAATTTCTGCTTGAGAAGCAGCTTGTTTTCCTATAAACCTTTTCTGAGGCCACTTGTAATTAGATGTGACCTTTGAAGGTGCCAGTTAGGAGTTGCTGTGGCCACAGATTTTGACAGAGAAATGGAGCAGGAGGACTAACACTTGAAAAAGTAAATGTGTAGGGACTTTTGAAAGGTTACTTACCTTCTCCTCCCTCTTTTTTGCCTGTATGATAGATGAAAATCTTACAGATAGTAGTAAAGCCATCCAAATACTAGTTTGAGCCAGATTAGTCACTTGTATGTCTTAAACTTCCAGAAGTATTCAGGCCATAGCTTTCCTGGAAAAACAGCATATTTAGGCTGAATTTCTGTTTATTACTATTTTTGTTATCTGTAATACTGTATTTGCAACCTTATTGTGAACTTTCTAAATGAGATAACTATTGAATGTTTTAAATCAGAAGTTCAAGTTATTCTTAATGAAATTACAAAGTCATTTGAATGTCCTAGCCTATTAAAAAGATGTACCAGTCAGTTAATTAGCAACAGATAATTGTGTGCGTTTAACCATACTGGAACATTAGCTTCTACAGTGTTAGCTTCCAGAGTGGAATTGAGTTAAAAGCTAGAAATGGTACAAAACTGTATTTTCAAGCATAAAAACTTCACAATGGAAATCTTGTCTCAGATGTGCATCTGCAGTTCTTAATTGAAAAGTTTTGCACACATACATGGGAATTGAGCAGAGTGTGAAAATGAGTGAAATTCATGTATAGTGTTCGTGTGCTACAAAATAATGTCTGCCAAGAGTGGGGTCTTTACTACACTTAGAACTGCTGAAGAAACCAAAACTTTGCCTATTCCAGAGCGCTTGCAAACTAGACTCTCCTTCCCCCACCTTCACCCTTAAATTTCACAAACTCTTAAACTCAGTAGGATCATGCAGCATTCCGGGTTGGAGGGGTCCTCAAAAGATCATCAGATCCTAGCTGTTATGGGAAAAGGTAGCTTAGATGAGGTTATCGAGTGCTGTGTCCAAATTACATCTTGAAAGCCTCTGGTGATGGAGGTCACCATATCCCTGAGGAAGTTGTTGCAGTGATTATTCTTGTTGCAAAAAAAATTGTTTATTTTATAAAGACAAAAACTCCCCCAGTACAACTTAGATCTGTTGCCCCTTGTCTTACCAGTATGGCTCCTTGTGAAGAGAACCTCTGTCACCTTGGTAGCTGTATTATAAGTGCTGGAATGCTGTGATGAGGTTCCCCTCTCAGCCTTCTGTAGGGTGATGAGATTTAATTTCTTCAGTCCTTTCTCACTGGATAGGTTCTCCAGTTCTTTGATCATCTTTGTGCTCCTCTTTTGGACCCTTTGCAATCCATCTGCGTCTTTTTTAGGCTGTGGAGACCAGAACTGGACATAGTACTCCAGCTGCGACCTCCATTATCCATACTGCAGACTTTTTTCTGACATGTCAGAGAAGTGTTAGGTTGTTGGAATTCCTTAGTGTGAATGACACAGTGTGGCAAAGCTATTCTAGCAGTGTAGTTTGGTTGGATAGGTATCTGTTCCACCCGTGCCCTTGTTCAAAGAGCAGCTGTGCTTATGCGCTCATGTAAACAGTACAGTCTTCAATACTAGAACAGAAAAATTCTACCATAAAACGTCACAGGCAGTTTGAAAAAAATGAACAAAACAACTCACCTTAACCTGACAGCATGTAGTTGAATACAGTGTGTATCAAGTCTGACATAAGAAAAGAGCTCTACAGAACTGGACACAGAAAAGAGAATCAATTTTTATTATTATTATTTAACTGAACAGTTTGGGGTTTCTGTACTGGTAAGGAATTGAACCAACATCTTGCTATCCCACTGTGTGTGCTAATTAAAACTATATATGTGCATTTCGTTTCATTAGTAGCTTTTTATTCTCATTTATATAAAATGAACAGAAGACATTTGACAAAAAAACAAACTGTATTGACAAGAGTAGGTCATCAGGTTTCTTTCATTGCCTAAAGGCTTTATGATTTAGCATTTTTGCATATTGAGCATCATCCTACTCCCCATGCAGTAATGCAGAAGTTAATGAAACTATTTGTGAGGTATGTGGTTGCTCTGAAGGCAAGGTATTCATGGTCTGGTACCAAAATAAAGTAATAAGAAACAGTGAGAATTAATTAGTGTTTGTAAAGTGTTGAAAATGAAACAGTGTGATAAAAGTAGTAGTATTATGTTTGAAGCTTGAATTAAATGCTGTTGGAGCTGAACACTTTAACTTATATTGGTGAGTTGTATTTTGGTGAGTTATGATGTATACTTTAATCGCTGCTGACTTCAGACTTAACAAAGGTGGTTCTTTAATGTGACTGGATAATTTGCTCTCTGCCTCTTTTTTTTCTTTTTCAGTCGCCTTTGTCGTTCATATCCCATCTTGAAATCTGTCAGTATGTTTAAGTTCTGGGGTCCATCTGTTGTGGGTGACCGCCTTGTCTTCAATGCAATTGTGAACAATACATTTCAAAATAGGTAAACCTCTTCATATACTTATTCCTTGAATTCTCCAGCACCTACCTAACTGCATGCTTCAGATTTTTATCTGGTAGTTGGTTTTGCCTTACTGAATGAAGTATTTTGCAAATGGAACTTAGAAAGATGTATCTATAAATATGTGCTTATGTTATGTGCATGTTCCACCCCAGCATACAGTTGGCCCTTTTGACTGCCAGGACACACTGCTGGCCCACATTTACTTTCCTGTCACCAGAGCCTCCAGATTCCTTTTTTCAGGCCTACTCTCATCCCTTTGTCTGTGCGTACAGGAAGGTAGCCTCTTCATGGTATGCTTCTGCTGAATGTAAAATAAATGCTGTCCTGCTAATTTTTGCTCAGTTTTCTCACTGGTGTTCATATTTTGCTATTTAGCTCAATTTATTCTCTTTTTACTCATTCTATTTGTCTAGTGTCACCTTTTATTTTTATTTTATTTTATTTTATTCTATTTTATTTTATTTTATTTTATTTTATTTTATTTTATTTTATTTTATTTTATTTTATTTTATTTTATTTTATTTTATTTTATATATCTGTGAAAAGCATCTGTCCATGCAGAATAACTTATTTGTTTCCTGCAGGAAGTATTTGAGTACAGCTTTGTGAACACAGGAAAGTGTTCAGCAGTCCTTCTTAGTATATCCTAGAGCTACTTTTGCATCTCTTGTGGTAGTTCAGTGATTAATTTGAGCTCTTATTTCAGTGTGGAGGTTGGTGTTCGCGTCGAGGCTTATAACTGTGAAGAATGGATCCAGAACCAAGCACGACATATTAACAGTGCATATCTCATTTTTAACTCCGTGAATGACAAAGGCGAGCAGCTCGCTTTCCCCAAAATCAAACCTATTACTAAGGTTAGCTGTTACCCTTATACTAGAATGAATGTATGCATGGAATTATGTGGTCCTGCTTAGCACTCTGCATGTCACACAATTGGCCGCTGTAGACTTGCTGGGAAAGGAAGGGCTAAATAAGGCTCTGGAATGCTTCTTCTTGCAGCATACAAAGCCTACAAATGAAGTGTTTACCTCTGATTGCAAAATTAATCGTTATTACTTTAGACATCCAAAACAGACGTGCATTGGAAGGTAGTTGTCATTAGAACTTCTGTAGTTAGGGAATGAAGAGAGAAGAAGTATCTGCTGTGCGTATTTTCCACTTTTCTGCTTTAGTCTCCAGTGACTGTATAAGATGCCCAGACAGCAAGAAACTTGTAAAGCTTAGAAATGTTAAATGAATTCTTATTTTTAGAAACTCTTAAGAAAGATGAGAAATAGAGTTAGTAGAAAAACCTTGGGAATCAAATCTCATGACACAGGCAAGCTTTCTAGTTCTTTTGGTGTGGAAACAGAAGCATGTGTTTCTTTGAGAGAGGTTCACTAGGCATTGAGAGCAGTACAAGCACTGTTCTTGAATTATTTGTTATCACCTGTCATTAACTAAATGCTCTAATTAATGAGATTTTTAGAAAGCGGTGTAGGCAGAAATGAAACTATTCTTAAACATCAAGGTATCCAGTGTATTAGGTGAAGTCATAAGGTTCACTCCTGCTTCACTCTTGGACTGTTTCCAGAGGAAAGACTGACTCGTACTCTTTTAAAAAATAGGGGCAAACAGCACCTTAACTTGTGCCAGTAGAACAGTGCTTCCCTAAAAGACCTGGCTTAGAGGGGGCATCCACAAATTGAACATCAAGATAAGAAGATCTATACCATTTCCCACACAGTCAAACAAGCAAGTCTAGGAAAAATGGAAAATACGCTCAAGGTTATTTAAACTTCAGTGGTTATTAGACTGAACATGGCAGATGAAATTATTAGTTTGTACATAAGAAAGGCTAAGATGCACTAATCCAGACATTCTGCTTACTCTAGTAAAAGATGCATGTCAGCTCTTTAAAGGAAACAAAAAGCTTTTTCCAGAGTATTAGTTCCTTCAGAGTGATAAGTCCTGTTGAGCAGTTTGGTTCAGTTTTTGCTCTTGGCTCACTTCTGTGCTTCAGAAAAAAAATACTCCTCGGCAGAGCAGTGGTAAGGGAAGGGAAAGACCTGCTGCCTTGAAAGGCAAGGCACGTCTGTGCCCTAGGTCAGTGTGCACTGAAACAGAAATTCTTCCATGTGTCTGGCATGCTTTGAACGCTAGATGGTGGTGAGTTGGATTGACTATTTTGTTAGGTGCCACATTTTAGAAGGAATAGAATGTATTGTGGTACACTGTGTGGCTGCCCTTGCATCAGGACCAAAATGCTAGGAGTATGCTGCTGTGATATGATTTTTTTAATTGGATTGATTTTGTAACTTACAGGAATGTTGTCAAGTCAAAAGTAAACCACCGAATCAGGTTAATCTGGGGAAAGTTCAACATCCATACGTTCCTCATAGTACAGTTCTTTATATAATAATAATGCGTTCATGGGTTTGTCCATCTGTTATATTTTTTAGTTAGTCTGTTTCTTTGTTTGTTTTGTATGCACATGTGTTCCTAAAAATAATCAGATGTGTCCTTGTCTGCTTGACTTTTTAAAGGACAGTGTGCGACGATACCATGGAGCTATTGCCCGAAAGAGAATTCGACTAGCCAGGTACAGTTGAACAACAGGGAAAATTTGGTTTTGGAAACTCATTTTCCATATGTCCACTAAAAAGCAGTAATTTGTAAAGAAGTCTTAAGTCTGTTCAAACATAACTGTTATGTTGCTTAACAGTCTAGACTGTTCTGCCTTAGTTGTATCAAATTATTAGGGGCTACTCATCCCATAAGTATTTTGTTCTTGGGGTTATTTTTGTCTCCCCCGTATTCTTTGGGGAAAAAAAAAGGAGTTACACAAACTTGTCCTGCAGTTGGCAATTGGTAAAATATTTGTAAAGCATTTGGAAGACACTTAACCCTATAGAACTGGTTGATATGGGCACATATATATATATATATGAAAAGTGTAAGTAACTGTTTCATTCTGCTTTTTTTCTTTTAACTTTGTTTTAGAAAATACATGTTGTCTGCTAAAGAAGACAAACCTTATGATCTGTGGGAGAAAAGCAACCAGGTGATCTTTAGATTGTGTTCTACCCTCTACCTGAATAAAATACTGTACACTTTTTGAGTGTGTAAAAGAGTTGTACAGACCCTGTCAGTTTCCACACTGTACCTGCTGTACCAAAGTATTGTGTTATTTGTGGAAGAATCAATAAGCCTGTGATAAAAAGAGCTTTCTTTTATTCTTAAAAGGTTCTTACGTCTTGATGTGAGTTTTGTACAGAACATAAAATGTGTCTCTAAGATTGAATCTTTTACCAGATAGTCCCTTAAGAAGCAGAGCTGGAATGAAGACAGGTCTCCTGAAGATTTATGTCCCACTGTGCCTCTCTTTTAAAAAGCTGTCAGAAGTTGTGGGGTTTTGTTGTGTCTAGTGAGCTGGGGGAAAGACCTGGCAATGCAAACAGACAGGTGAACAGTGAAATAAGGTAAACTTCACTTCTGTGGGAAATAAAGATGAAAATGTGTTCATTCCTAGATGCTCTGCCTAAAGTGGTGTTTTCTGACTTGGATATGCAAGGCCATAGAATCTGCCAGTGCCGTAAACTAAAAAGTGGTGAACCTGAGCTTAGGTGAATTTGAGCACAAACCCAAAATGTTGTTTCAACATGGAATTGTAGGTAAATTTTCATTGCATTTAAATTTTCAGTGGCTCCCAGAAATATTTTCAAGATCTTTTTCTATTACATCTCGAAGTAGATAAATAATTGAGAATTATAATCCGGGAGGTGATTTGCTATTAACAGTGGAATCTCTGTGTATGGAATCTTAATATTGCACAGCATTTGTTTTCTGCAAGACAATAAACATAACTATGCAGTCACTGCTAAAAATGAGATACTTAGATTTATTTGGTATTGAATTAAAACCTGTCATTAAAGACTCTGAAGCTCTGTTCTCATTTTACAGAGTTAAAAGAGAGCTCTATCCAGTGTAGTCATGCATAAATAATAGATACGTTTGCGCTTTCTCTGTTCTGAGCCTGCTTTGTAAAGCAACTGCCATGATAGACCACAGCTTGATAGCAATGAGGAGGTTAATTTTCCAGTAAATTTTAATTAGTTAGAAGAAAGATGGACAAAACCATTAATTTAGCAGTCTCAGAGGTTACCTATATTAATTTTTGGGTGGTCACAGTTTCACTGCAGTGATTTGTAATTGAAGAAGCCCAAAGTGGTATTTTATAGTTGTTAAGTTAGGGTTATTTTGCCATCAGCCATGTGAGCGCATATTCTCGCTACTGAAGATATTTAATTCAGAAACTGCTGGACTGTGTATTCCGGAAGGGAAACTATTATGGGAAAGTGTACATTTTTTTGCAGTTCAAGGGTAATGATGAAAAAAAAGATCATCTCATTTCTGGAATGTGTATTGTACCTTTACCATTCATTTGAATATATATATATAAGAAATGTATTTTAAATTTCAGGCATATATGAGTTACAGCAATATAGCTACACTGACATACCTGGCAGCAAAAACGGGATGGGAAGTAACCAGTACACTGAATAACGTAAGTACATGGTGCATTGGCTTGGCATTGTTTGATTTTACTTTGCCTAGGATTGAAAAACAAAAGTTCCAGAGGTACCCTAAAAGGCTGCAGAGCTATTTGTCCAGAGCACTGTTCAACCTGAAAGTGGCATGGAAGTCTCTTAGAGTGCATGACTAGTGAACTTGAGATCTCTACAGAGCAGGCTTACAGGACGTCATGATTGGGCTTGAGCAAGAGGAGAGTGTGAAAACACAACTGAAACTACATCTCTCTCTGAAGGGTTTTCTTTGGCACAAGTGAAGTACTTCTGTGATTTTGCCAGTCTTTGATTCTAGTAAAACACCAAGCTTGGACATCTATGTGTAGGCAGTGCTGTTGAGGATCTTTTGGGATTCTTACAAATAAAATTATCAGCAATATGTGTAGCAGTCTGTAATATGCTGCCTTCACCAGCTTTATAGCCTGGAAAATATTTCTTAGCAGCAGACATTATGTTGAGGTAGGTTTAATTGCCTATTGCCAGTTGGCAAGTGGCAGCAGTAGATTTACCATATTTTTCAATTTCTGTCTTTTCAGGAGATCATTTGATTCTTTCTATGTGCAGTTTTCCTGTCAGGTGTCTATTTTCCTACATTTTTCCTATTAAAGTTCTTTTCCTGCTGAAGTGTGCAGCAAATCACTTCTACTGCTAGGACTGATGTCATAAGCCAAAATTTCCTAGACATCTCATATGAACTGGTTTTAAGTTGAGATTAACTTGTTTGGAAAAACTGCAAGAAAACTTTGGAGAAAAATCTATTAAGGTTTGTTTTCTGAAATATGTTTAGTGAGTAGCAGATTATTTAAAGATCATGCAGACTCAGAGGTGTTCTTAGGCAAGAAGAGACTGTTACAAACTGTCTTGCCTCCTGGATGTCACAGTCAGCGAAACTTCAGTACTGATTTTTACATCTGGTGAATATACAGCTGATGTAAGAGTATGTGTGTAAATCAGAAGGTATTCAGTGGTGGCAAAACTGCTCGTTCTGTAGGCATGTTGTTCCAGTAGTTTAAAACCATCAGTAGATACACCGCACAGATGACAGCACTTGTGGTGGAGAAGCAGTCAGATTGAGACATTGGGCATTACTTTCAGAACTGCTAAGACTTTATTGTTATCCAGTTGAAAACTTCTTTCTGCTTCCACTGGAACTGCCACAATCTCAATTTCTTTCTTAATCCTAGATGCCTGAAATGTGTAATAGAACTAGCTGCAAATGATGAAATGACTTAATACAGAAAAAAAACATACGTTCCAGATGGCATTTTAAACATGATCTGATTTTAAACACGATCTGATTCCCCTCTGTCACCAAGCAACAGTACCTTCCAATACTAGTAATACTGATGCAGTTTGGAACTTTCTCACCATTTTGGATTTCTTTAAATAGTCCTGATGGTAAGATCTGCCTCCGAGACAGGTATTTTCTGACTGAAGATCTTGAGCAGTTTTTTCTTGCTGCTCATTCAACTGATTGCAGTGTGTATCTTAAAGCCAACAAAATCTTGGCTCAGGCAGCACGCTGATGCTGTCAGTGGACAGAGAGCAGCCATCCATTCCCATTCTCCTGGGCCATTCTGCATAATTTGGCATCGTCAGTGATTACATATTCCTTAGAGAAGTGGCAGGTATTCAGGGTAGCACAGTACCATTTTTTTCTGGGATGAATGTGTTAATCCTCCTGGTTGTAGGAGGATTTTGGTGCGCTTCCATTTTGGTGCGCTGTGTATTCCACGAGTCTTCTTTTTCATCTTACTTAACATGCACTTGCAGGCAGCAGTAAGCAGAGGGTATATTTGTCCCCATACGTACCTGTGGTTACCTCCAGGTTCAACCCATCAGGTGGATGAGATTTGCTCTTTAAAAAAGAAATGTGAGTGAAACCAGTCTTGAACATAACCTTTATAACTCCTTTGGTCATGTTCAGATGTGTGCTTGAGTTAAGTACACGCTGATACAGGTGCAGTCCTAGGAAAGGCTTTCTGCAACTTCAGGTAATGAAATGTTTTTGTCTTAGGAACTGTCGGTGTGGTCATTTGTTGCAGTTTCATGTTCATTTCTGTAAACACTGACACTGGGAATATCCCTTACGAAGCTGTATCTCAGAACTTTACATCATGTTTCCATAGAAATCAGGTGATACTGCTGATCAGTGCTGTACATGAAGACATTCATATTATGGGAAACAAGATTGTCAAAGACTGAACAGTGTTTTGAGTTGAAATATTGCTGTAGGCATATTCTGAAGCAGTGTGTCCATTTGTATTCTCATTTTTTCCTGGAGTGACCCCAGGTTGGATGAGTTGTTTTGAAAGTAGAAGGAGGTACTGTGAGCTCATGAACACAGAGCCACAAGACTTGTAGGCCTGTATAATAATGCTGTCCTTAGCAGTATTCACTTTACAGAGCGAGGTTTTAACAGCTGCTACTCGCACTTTATTTTGTGATTCTGAAGTCTTGAAGAGTGTATGACTTGTTTGCTGGCTTACATTTTGGGTTTGGTTTTTTTCCCTGTTCTAAAACGTGAAAATAGATGAACACACAGAGTCTGTTGCATGAATGCTTAGTAAACCCATGGACTTCTAATTTTTAGCTTGTCAAAAAGAGCAGCAGAGATGATGAAGCTTGAATTTTTTAGAAATGAAAATCTGTTAAAACTGTACAGGATTTGAAAAAGAAATTAACAGATCTAATATTAACAGATCTATTATTTCTCTCCTGCTCATTTTTTTCCATTTTACAGGATTTGTGGAACACCCAACCCATTCTTGGGCAAGAGTCGTGTGTACTTCTTTAATACAAGTTATTTCTTTTGAATCCTCCTTGACAGGGTTCAGACATACAGACCCAACATATCAGGACAATATTGTGCAAGCATAGGATAGTGCAGGCACAATCACATTTTGAGTAATGTTTTGGTGTACTGTGTGTGACTGATTTGTGTGGACAAAGGGAGCTGCAGTAGTTGAACTCTACTACCTACCTGTTCCAACATCTTCCTATCTGTTAAAGACAAGCTGCTGTACTTCATAGACTGAGGAGACGTCTCAGGGAAGTAGGAGATTCACATATTGTCTAAAACCATCTCTCTTAAAACACAGAGTCTGCTTTTCAAAAAATCTGCTTCCATTCGGATGTCTCTAGGTAAGGTCCCAAAGCTTCAGTGCCAAGGGTTGCTGGATGTGTTCCAAAATCCCAGAGGCAGTGACAGCAGTTGCTTGTTTTATTTTGTTTTGCTGAAACCTGTGTTGCCTCACGTGTAGTGCAAGGATGCCCAGTTCATGTACTGTGGCCTCACTCCAGCTTGCTTCTACTCACCAGTTTCCCATCCAGTGGATGCTACTCTGAAATCTGCAGTATCTGGAATTATCTCTACCTTGAAGCAGTTAAAACTGTGTGATGTCACTGTGCTGTCAGTGTATTCCACGTTACGTTGTGCTGTATTGTACGGTAAAATTAATCGTGTTTTTAATACAGTGTTAACTTTTTCAGATAAAAATATGGACCCGTGAGGATGGTGATGTCTTGTCATTCAAAGTAGAAATGCAAGTGAAGACAGCATCACATGTAGCTTTCTCCCTTTTGTCTGACTTCACATACTGCCAGCAATGGGACAAACATTTCTTGTAAGAACTTACCTTTATTTAAAACTGCTCAAATCCACTGACAACTAACCTTTTCCAAGGCACATATTTTTTGAGATGTTGACACTTTTCTACCTAATTAAGACTAAAGTGCTGTAGGAAGTTGTCATTAAAAATTCATTAGCCAAAATATGGATTGGCTTTTTCCCTTGAAAGCAAAATTTAATTTCTCCAAAACCTAGTTTAAAAATAAGTTTGCCCTGGCTCATCAGAAAAGCTGGGAGAGAGGTTACTTTTCACAAAAACGAACAAAATTCCGTGCCTAGATAATTGTATAT
Organism: Centrocercus urophasianus; assembly: GCF_019232065.1. Taxonomy (NCBI): domain Eukaryota; kingdom Metazoa; phylum Chordata; class Aves; order Galliformes; family Phasianidae; genus Centrocercus; species Centrocercus urophasianus. The sequence continues at coordinate 1,483,620 of NW_024884767.1, read as the reverse complement.
TAGAAGGGTTAACAAGAAGGTTGTATATAACTGGATGTCCATATATGGCAGACACTGTGAGAAGTAAGCCAGAGCTGAAAACTCCATTGTGTTTGTCCTTTTTGGGATGATGATGCTTAGCTTCATCACACAAAGTGAGAATGCCAGAAATTAAGATCTTCAAAATGTGCATTTTAAGGAAAGTAATATCTTCCAAAATGTGCCTGAATGGGTTTCAAAATATCTGTAAAAGGTGTTTTCTTAATTTGCCTTATATTGTGTAGAATGATGACCAGAGGCAATTGAATTTATATGATACTAGTTTAAGTAAGTAAGTGTTTTCTTAAAGTAGAAGCTTTTTCAGTTAATTATTCTGCCTTGGAATACTTATATTACAGAGTGAAAATAAGTGAAAGTATAGGAATATTTAAAATTTGTCATTTTCTGCCTTAAATGGCTTGAAAAAATGAAATCTGAAGAAAATTGTTGCTTTTCCATATGTAGAGCCAGAATTTTGGATTTCTTACAGCTGTATTGAAGCCCAATTTACTAGTGAAAATGGAACCCCAACTTAGTGGCATTTATTGCTGAGGCAATAGAGGCTGAAGTGAAATCAGTTATTGCCAGGGCAAAGGAAAATTCTGGGGTTTCTTTTTTTGTACAGGAAACTTAGAGTTAGTCATCAGTACTTTCAAGAAAGAGTACGTCCTACTGGGTGGCCCTTTCTGAATGCAGCAGGACACACTTTGAATAAAATTTTGCTAATGTTTCCTAATTGTCACTCCTGTGATATGTCAAATGGACAATATTTGGTCAGTCAGCAAGTATAATGGCATGAAAGCTAATTTTATTCCAAATAGGAATTAGTATGCAAAATATGGGCTTTTAAGACCTTGCTCCAGCATTCCGCAGCACTTTTTCCAGTTTTGTGGACCAGAAATGTTGTGTCAGGTGAGGATTGCATTAGAACTTAGATATTTTGTCTCTGTATTCTTGTCACGTTTTCTGCATCAGCAGGAAAACTATACATTGAACTTTAGGCTGGAATACATGTTCAGTTACTTTTCATAAGAGCTGTTGCTGCATATGACAAGTACTACATGCGTGTACTAAATGCATTTGCAGAACTTGTGAAGTCCTACAGGCTGTGAGTGAAGAGGACAAAATATATTACGTTACCTCACCACCTCCACACATGAGTGGCCATCAGCCCAGGGACTTTGTGATTCTTGTGTCTCGAAGGCAACCTCTTGAGCCCAGGTGAGCACAGAACTTCAAGTTGAGCTGTGAGCTCTGGCCCCATAATTTGATTTGCTGCTGACCTCCACCAAGCCTGTTGTTCGATGGCAAAGATATTTAATTTCTTAAGATAAATCAGATGAGCGGCCGATTCAAAATATACATGGATACCTGAGACTGCACAGACAGATCTATTTTGCAAAGTGGACATACAATGAAGTGAGTTCAAAGCATCCCAGATTTCTAGCATATTCTAGCATTGCTTCTCTGATAATGACTGTTCAGGAGTGGTGTACCATGACAGAAAACAGGCCCGAGTTCCAAACGGCACCTTGGCAAAGCATGTTCAGATCCAGAAGTACATGATTGAGAGTTTGTTTTTTAAAAAATTACTTTGTAGTCTTATTTAATGTAGTTCTGGAAGAATTAGGGAAATGCTTGGACTTCACCAATACCTCAGTGTGATACATCTATTGTGTCAGAAAATGTTGCTGCTAAATGTTGTTAAAAGAAATCTGCTGATTTAACATAGATTGATTTTTCGTTAGATTTCCTTTCGTTATAATGAAATATGGATAAATGGGGCTGTTTAGTCTATTTTGTGTATGTTATTCCTTATTTTCACTATAATTTTTTATATTCTACAATTCTTCATGTTAATGGTACATCACTTCTATTCTGTACCTTGCTTGGATTCTTTTCCCCACATCTGGGAACCTGGATTTGGTTTGTCAGTGCTGGGACCATATCCATGTCTATCCATGAACTAAGGCCCTGATGCTGTAAACTTGGTTCATGAGGAGTTGGGGGAATTGGGGAAAAAAAAAAAACACCACAAAAAAAACCCCCACAAAGCCAGACAGAAAGGAAATGTGTTGTAGCGATCATTCTTTTACTTTTCACACAAGTCCTCATGATTTGAGTCAGTAACAAAGCATTTTCAAGATAAATGAGCTTTTTTTACATGTTTTAAGCATACAGGAGCATACTTGCCTTAATATAAAAATGACATCTAATAAAAAAATTTTGTCTGTAGTTGAGGTCCTTTACATGCATTCCTTTTAAATATATATATTTTTTAAAAAGTTATGTTTTTCTGCTTGCACTGCAGTGAACCATACATAGTAGCTGTGAAGTCAGTAACCCTGACATCTGTGCCACCTTCTTCTGAACACTGCAGAAGTGAAATCCTGTGTGCTGGATTCCAGATCTACAGTGACAGCAGCAGCTCCTGTAGGGTGAGTTGCTCTGAAGGCCTCATCTGTGCCTCCTTTCCTTTGGTGCTGCATGTGCATGTGATCTTATTTGAGCTGACAGTCTAGAACAGTAGTAACAATAAAGGAATCAGTTTATCCAGACATCTGTTAGGTTATCTTTATTCCACTGTGTGGAATTTGTTTTGCCCAAATTCAGCCAGGGTGGAAGTTAGGAATGAAGTCAAACTAAGCACTAAATAGAGACTGGCAGCTCTGGAGAATCATAGAATGGTTTGGGTTGGAAGGGACCTTTAAGATCATGTAGTTCCAACCCCCTGTTACAGGCAGGGACACCTCCCTCTAGACCAGGTTGCTCACAGCCCCTTCCAGCCTGGCCTTGAATGCTTCCAGGGAGGGGGCATCCACAGCCTCTCTGGGCAACTTGTTCCAGTGTCTCACCACCCTCACAGTAAATAATTTCTTCCTTATATCTAGCCTAAATCTCCCCTTTTCCAGTTTAAAGCCTTTTCCCCTTGTTCTGCCACTGTACAGTGTTACAAAAAGTCCCTCCCCAGCTTTCCTGTAGGCCCCTTCAGATAGTGGCAGGCTGCTATAAGGTTCCCCTAGAGCCTTTTCCTTTCCAGGCTAAAGAGCCCCAGCTCTCTCAGCCTGTCATTGTAGGGAAGGTGCTCCAGCCCTTTGATTATCTTTGTGGCCCTCCTCTGAACCCACCCAGCAGCTCCATGTCCTTCTTGTGTTTGGCCCCAGAAGTGGTAGCAGTACTCCAGGTCTCATGATAGCAGAGTAGAGGGGCAGAATCACCTCCTTTGACCTGCTAGCCACACTTCCCTTGATGGAACCCAGGATACTGTTGGCCTTCTGGGCTGCAAGAGCACACTGCCTGCTCATGCTGAGTCTTTCATCAACTGACATTCTCAAATCCTTCTGCTCAGGCTGCTCTCAAACCATTCTGGGCCCAGCCTGAATCTGTTCTGGGTAGTTCAATTAATCATAAAATAAGCTTCTAGAAGGGTGTGCATTCTCCTGATGTTTGATGGTGCTTGTCTGCCCTCACTGAGTACAGAGGATGCCCAGGGAATAAGTTCTCATTTAATGTTTACTTTCTCTGTCTGTAATTATGCAATCTGAACCTTGTCCCTGGACAAGCAACAATGTCTCTCTCCTCTGTTGTTTTCCAAGTTCCTAACTTTTTAATTTCAGAAAGTGTATTTCTGAAAACATTGAGTATCTCTCACTGGCTGAGATTCTCTTTTCAGGCAACGGTATTGTTTGTGAAACACATCTGTGGGAGGTGAACTAGATGATCCTCATTTGTCCTTTCTAATTCGGGGCACTCAGGGAATTCCATGATATATTTAACAGATTAGACAGTGTTTCCTGCTGAGCTCCTGTGTATATGTATGTATATTCTTTAGGACCTGGCATTCTGATTACTGTAAGACTATAGAGTCTTTTTGCTGAGCCTTGCTTTCACTTTCACAGTGCTTCTAGTGCTTATGTGCATCTGTTCTCACCCACAGAAACTTTGATTCTCAGCTAGTCTCTGAAATAAAAGGGCTAACTATTGCAGTCCAGGGTTCTTAATTTATATTGTTTTTATTTAAACAGGTGTACTACTTCAATCAAATGACATCAAGTCTTGTGCCTTACTTAGCTGCAGGTCTTACTGGCTCATTAAACACCATTGAAGACACAGCTTTGGAGTGTATTAAGTTCTTGGAGCTGAAGGGCAGCAAGTACTGAAGTTAACACAAATCTGTGAAAAGAGTGTGAGAAACTGTCAAGCAGTATTAATTTAAGTTTTTGCATATGTGTTAATTGTTCTACAAGTTACTTTGAGTCATGCAGCTGACAGTGGACTAGAGCTGGATTTTGTGTCAAATTAGGATTAGACTGCATGCTCTAAATTCAAGTTTTCTATTAAAAAAAAAAGATTAAGGCACAAAGGTTCAAGGAAAGGCTGGATGTTGTGTTGAGGGACATGGTTTAGTAGGAGCTATTGGGAATAGGTGAACGGTTGGACTGGGTGATCTTTTAGGTCTTTTCCAACCTTGGTGATTCTATGATTCTATGAAATTCTGCTCTTAAATCTTATTTCATTGTTGGATTGGGCCTGGTGACATCCAGTCACCAGTTACTAATTTTAAATTAGTAAATACTAATCAGTCTAATACGCAGAGGACTGGTACTACCAAGTAGCTTGTCCACTTCTCTGCTCAGTTTGCCCAACTCCTTGCATGTGCATTACATGTTCAGCTACTACGCCCTACAGCAAATGTTTGTCATCTGTTAATGCTTGTAGTTTGTCTGTGTGAAGAAATGTGAAGTTCCAAACCCACAGCCTCAGTGCCTTGTCCTCAAGTATCTCAAAAGCCAGTTCTGAGCTCAAGTTTGTTGTCTGGTGTTAGTTCTGCGTTCTCAGCAGGATTCTGCATGAACTAACTTTAATGATAACCAATTATTTAGAAGCAACACCTTCATTACCATTTAGCTTTCTGTCAAAGACAGTTGCTTATTAATACATAATGCAAGCTGAAATTTAAGAAGGCACATGTAAGGCCTTCAGAGCACTGCCTGCAATACAGCACTGAGAAGCCTGATGGCACAGGTGCTTGAGTCCACATCTGTACAGTGGAAGGAACCACAGCACAGAGATGCAGAACAGCACCTGCCAATGCTGTGCCCAGACCCCAGTTCAGAATGAAAGCAGCACGTGAGCGGAGCTTGGAATGTACTCCTCTACTTACACTGTGCTTGCCTGTTCAACTTAGATGACAGAATAAGATGCAAGTAAAACTCTGTCACTGTCAGCTGCACAGGAAGAAACTTGAGAACATATGGAGACCTACTGCAGGAACTCCATCTTTCATTGGCTTGAGGAAATTTTGAAATTTTGATTTCCAAGTGCAGGCTGCTTTCTCTATAATATATATATCTCCACTATGAAGTAAGTACATGTAACTAACAGAAGGGAAAGTTTACTTCCAATACCCCAAGGGACCAAAATACTAAAGATCAAGATTTTTGGGTGCTTTTCTTAAAAAGTAAACTACGCAAGCTCCCTTGCTCTCCAGCTACTGGCACAGGCTCTCCAGGGCAGGGGGCACAGCCCCAAGCTGCTAGAGCTCAAGGAGCATTTGGACAATGCTCTCATTGTCATGGGGTTTGGATTTTGAGAGGTCCTGTCTGGAGCCAAAGGTTGAACACACGATTCTAATGGCTCTCTTTTTCAAGTGAGTTTCATAACGCATATCTGAGAAAGAGCATGATTTGGCTTACTGGTGAAGTACTCAGGTAATTAAACATGCATAATCTATCAGATTATTGCACGTACACACTAACTGATCCATCATGTATAGCAGGAATTGTACCCCCAAGCTCTCCAGATAGAAAGCTCAAGTCACATAAGGTGTAGCTTTACCTGATAACTTAGCTGTCAGACAGCTCAAGTGTGCACATACACTGCACAAAATCATTCAAAGAAACAAAACCAATCTAGAATCCAATTGATATTTAGAAAATGCCTGCAACCCCTTTCAAAGAGAGGCTTAAGATCAGCATCATTGTATTCGTCTCCAATACAGCAACATCCTTAAGGTAATGCTACTGATCACCTAAATCGAATGGTCATAAAGCCCTGTGACAAAATGCATGTATCCCTATGCTTTCACTGCAACTACACTGCATGTTAGCAGAGGAAACCAACTTTCCTCTTTAGAGAATTAGCAGAAGAAATGCTTTCCTGCAAAAAAAATAAAAATAAAATAAAAAAATTAAAAAAAAAAAAAAAAATTATATAAATAAACACCTTGATGCATTTCTGTTGTTCCCAGATTTTCAGTCTGCTGGATGCGTCTGAATTGAACTGAAAAAAGCAGGGATACAGACCCAGCAGCAGCAGTGTGCTTGGTTTTCAGGAAGCAGCAATCCACTCTACGCAGTCACTTCACTGAAGTGAAGCAGTGCACAACCACTGCAGCTTAGCACCCAAAGGAGGCTTTCAAAAATTAATAACTTTCAGTACTTTCACTTTGGGTTTCTGTAGCTTAGTTGTTTCTGTTGTTTCTTCATCATCAGCACTCATTCCATTGGCCCATCGCCCAACTGTAACCTGGTCTGCAGAGTAAGAAACAAGAGTTTATGGAAAGACTAAACATTATCATCAGATTGAGCTTTCAGATTTGAGAAACATTTGGCCCATAAGGGCCTGCTTTTGGTTCAGCAAAGATCTCTCAATTTAGACATCTGAAACCAATTGCCTTCAACAAGTGTGTGTTTGTGTTTTGTACCCTAATCCCCCCCACCACAGATTTTAAATGTTCCAAAATCTTATGCATCCCTTCCTATTTGACTGTCCAAAAATTCAGAGGGTACACAAAATACATTAACTCTGAAGTCCTAATAACTCTTGTGTGAAGATTTCACAATGTGTCAGGCATCTCTGACTGTAAATGAAAGCATTCTTGAAGAGAGAAAAATCAAGAAAAAATTACATTTCTCAACTTACCTCCCTAAATGTAAACAAACACTTTTCCCCTCCCCCATTTTAAATATTATTTTGACCAGTTCTCTTTCATACTGTTCATTATACTGCCCAAAAGCAGAAAGAGTTGCAGGGATGTTTATTTTAACCTTGTCTACAAAATTACAGTGGCTCTACAAATCAGCACTTGCTAGCTCCTATTAACTGTCATACATATGTGCACACTATTCCAGACTGGACCAAGCAATTTAATGACTGCAGCCACTCATGTGAAGGAGCAACTTCTTACAGGTTGCCTTCCAGACTTCTTGCATAGTGGATCTTTGCTGGTCAGCACTACCCACTGCTCAGGAGCCTTTGGTGGAAAGAGATGGCTTGACTTTCAGCAGTGCTGTTTCCCACAAATATTTCTTTTCTCCTACAGCATCTGCACAGGATTTCCATTTACAAAAGGTATTAAGCATGCAAAAATATTTTGCTGCTAACAGAGTGTGCAGAAGCCCAGCAAGAGACACCACAGATTTGCAGCAGTTCTCTGACAGGCACCGTCCAAACCAATCTGCTGTGGCTGGTAGGTTTGGCAAAAACAAAACAAAAACAGAAAAAAAACCTAGGTTTCACATCAGAAACTTCTGAGAGCAGTAAAGACTCAACCTTATTCGTTCCAAACTAGCCAACCGGCACACATCTAAAATGGCACAGATGTGCTCTCAAACACAACACCTAGATTATACTGCATCTGTATGATCATTTAGAAAAAGCAGTTGAAGTACAGAACTCTGCTGCCTTTGTAAGTGTTTTTCACATCAATTCTTCAGAAACTTATGGCATATTGTTAACCCAAATGTTCTGCAAGTAGGAAAACCAACAAATGTTTCATCACTTCAGTAATGTGTCGTTCTCCAAACCTTGGACAGTTTTGCCTCTCTTAAATTATTTTTTTGGGGGGGTTTTTTGTTTTTGTTTTTTTAAAATAAAAGATACATAGAGTATCTTCTATACATATGAAACAGAAAGGAACAGATTTCTTCTGTCTAATGGTTTAAGAAAAATAAATGCCCTTAGATCATATCCTGGCACATAAATTGTATACCCCTATCATAATTAATATATTACAAAAATGCATTCTAATGTGTAACACATACTGACGAATTCAGTGCAAACCAATTTGCAAGGAGGTAAAAAGAAAGAACTATCAGTGAACAAGGGAAGCTGTTCACCCAAAATACTTTCTATCAATGGCCTTACCACAAGGGAGGGCTCGGTTAAACATCAAACATTTCATTAAAAGCCAGTCAGCTAAGCAGAATTGTAATCTACTTTTCTATCTGCACAGTTAGATGAAACCAGCGTATCAGCTGGCAAATCAAGCAGGACTGGCCCGCAGTCTCTTCTCACAGCCCTTTCTCAGATGACTTAAATGCCTGCCTGCAGATGGAGCTTAAAGCAACTGCCAGAACCACCACACTGCAATTGAAAAGACATTCAGCTTCTTCACACAATGTGCCTGCAAAATAAACCAATTCTGCATTTTTTCTATTACAGCTGCTAACAATGTGAACAGCAACATAAAGAGACATTTACTCATACAACCCTCAGAAGCATACAAGCTAGATTTTTTTAAATTGAAAGTTCCTTTTGCCTAGCAACTCACTGTCTCCTCTCAATAGCACACATTTTTAAGGGCAATGTGCCATCTTGTTACTAGAAAGCTCTCTACTCGCACTCTATGCCACCTCCTGCACCTCACCTAAGTTCTGGTTTTCCGGACAGTCTTTTCTGTAATGCTCGACAGAGCCACAAAGTCTGCAGCAGCCACCTGTTAAAAGATAGAGTTGGAAAATAAAACAATACAAACCCACTCTTCTGCTCTGGAAAATTTTTGTATTACACTTCTGTAGTGACAACCTGTAGAAAAGATGCATCTCCTCAGACAAGTCAATGCTCCTAAGCACTATTACATAACACCTTGCAGCAAATGAGCATACAGCTTTAGGAGCCAGCACACACACCTTCCTAGGACTCTGTATCTTACAGATAGCACCCACATGTAGTAGCAAGGCTCTGTCAATCACTGAGTTGTACGTAAATTGAAACACACATTGGCCACATACAAACAGATTATGGTTTTTTTGAAATACTCTTGAAACTGTCAAGTGTAAGTAAATTCTCATACTCTGAACTTCACCTCCTCTTTAATGCTAAGATCAAAATTGAAATAGGAATCTCCAGATAGTGAATACTAATGATGAATTCTGTCGATTTGATCTGTATTCACCAAGAATAAAAGACATCTGAAAGTTGCTCTTCTTAATCCAAAATGTTTCTTGGTTCTGTGTCACATAAGTAGGAAAAATATGTTTTATTTGCAACAGATCACCACACTCACCTTCGGCATACAATCCTTTGGGATTGTCAGGACATGACCTTGATAGATGTCCCATCTCACCACAGATGAAACATTTTGCATATGGAAACGCACCTGCAAAATTCCACAGATTACAACAAAAGTTAAGAACACTGTATAGTCACAGACAACTCTGAAAACATTGTAAGAAACAGTATGATATAGGATAGTGTAACTGCAACGCCAGGTTTGTTGTTACAAGACTGTATTCCTTTAAACATATTAATCGCTGTCTGCAGAACAGACCACAAATGAACGTATCAGTAGGAAGAAAACTCAGACCAAAGCACCCCGCAAAATGCAAACTTCTGAATCATACCAACAGCTGGGTCTATCTTTGCCTTGCATTTGCCAATGTCATGCTCTGTGGATCCACACCGGTAACAGATTCCTGTACCCATATCTTGACTTTCCAGTACAGCTGGACAATCGGCAACACCATGGCCAGGTTCCCTGCAGTGGAAACATACCTTTAAAAATAAAAAATAAGTTACATGCATTTTTATAAGCAGTTCACAGAGCAAAGCAGAGCACTTACAGGTGGCATAACTACAGAGTTTTCTTACTTTTGTTATCTGATTATCATTTTTATCTGCCAGATTTCCACTTGGTCCCAGTGTATCTTGGCTGAAGCCTAGGAGGTGCTAATAAATACATACCTCTTGCACTGACATTTGAAGTTACTCCAGTATGTTAAGCCAAGGTTCAGTGAATAGCTCAGAAAAACAAACAAAAAACCAGCCTAACAAGGCCTCTAGGCTTTTCAGAAGGCAAGTATATCAACAACAGCTTAACACTTCAAACAAAAATGCTTAAGACAAAAGAGCCATTGCAGCACAAACAAATTAACTGCCAGTGGTCTCTGCCTCTAAACAAGGTGATTATTGGTGCTTTTTTCCTTCACCAGTAACGCATGCAGGATTTTTGTCCCAGGCCACTGGGAACTGAGCACTGCAGCTGAGTGACAACTTCTGATCCTCACTGCAGCAGAATTAGTTCCCTAAGATTGTTCTGGACATGTAAAAAGTAAACACAAGCAAAAACGTGTCAGTACTGATGTCTCAAAAGCTGCTTATATGAGTTGCTGCATTGCAACTCATTATTAAACAAAAACTCATGGTAGTTTGTATGAATGAGTAGCAGTCACTTTCTTTGCCATTGCAGAGTCCATTTAGAATAACTTAATGAGCAACCACTTTCAGGTGGTCTCATTTGGAGTTTGCTGGAGATCTCACTCCAGTTCTCAGGCAGAAGGTGCTGCAAAAAAACGATCCCATAACATGATGAAATTGCAAACGCACACAGGAACACTGCACTGTCACACAGAGAGACAGAAAACACATTTCACCCGGGAACAAGGCTGGCCATTCCCCAAAGCGCTGCAGATCAGCACGTAAGCAGAAAAGGCATGCCAAGGGTGAAATTCCCTTAAACTGCGTGTACTTAATGAAGTCCACTTGCGCTAACTCACTTTATAGAACCACAGGACCAAACCTCAGCAGGGATTCAACCCCACTTAAGGCTGAGATGCTCCCTTCCCCTCTACCACCGCGGGCACCCAGCTCACCATGGCGTTTTTCCTTGCCTCCTGCCTCCTCAGCCTCCTGCCTTCCCGCCTACGGTCCTTCTTCAGGGCGGCCGCCGCCACCGCCACCGCCACCGCCTCCTCCTCCTCCAGCCCCCGGCCGCTCCCCGCCTGCTTCAGGTGCGCCGCAAACCCATTGACATCTTCGTTTTGGTACGTTTTTTTCCTTTTATTCTTCCTCTCCGGCCCGCCCTCCGCGGGCCCCGCCGCCATCTCCTCCCAGGGCGTGGACTTCAGCGCCTTGCCGCCCGCACCGGCGACCTTCCGAGCCCACCTGGTCATAGCTGCAGCTGTCCTCACAACTCCCGCCGGAAGCGGAACTCCGTCCCCGCTGCTGCCGGCGCGGCGTGTCGTCACTTCCTCCTTCCACCGGAAGGGCAGCTGCCGCTCGGCGTTCCCTCGCCATCTTGGGGGGGGAGCTTGTGTGTGGGGACTGATGTGTGCGCCTGCGGTGGCTGCACTGCCTGCTTTCTTCTGGTTACGCTTCCTAGCTTTATAGCAGAGTTCTTGCAGGTCGGGAGCTCTGCAGGTGCAGTTGTGCTGGCTTAACCGCTTAGCCTTGAGTAAAAATAGTGCTTTATCACAGAACCATGAGGTTGGAAAAAACCTCTTAAGATCATCGAGTCCAGACATCAGCCCATCCCCACCGTGCCCGCTGACTGTGTCCCTCAGTGCCACATCTCCACGTTTCTTGTTAACCCATGGGTACAATGAATGACTCCACTGCCTCCTGGGCAGCCCATCCCAGTGCCTGTTCACTCTCACTGACAAGAAATTCTTCGTAATATCTAACGTGGACCTTCCCTGGCACAACTTGAGGGCAGTCTCTCTTGTCCTAACACTGTTACGTGGGAGAATGGCCCAAGCCCTGCCTTGCTACAACATCACCTTTCATCAGGAGTGGTGCTGATGGCATCAGAGTGGTCCCTTCCTGCTGAACCTGATTGAAAGCCCAGAACCAGAAAACTCCCAATGGAATTGGAATTGGTCACACTTCTGTCTAGATTGTCCCATTAAGGTCACAACCTAAGCCTCTGGGACTGCATTGTTCTAAATCCCAGCAGAGCAACGGAAGAACAAAATACAGTAAGAACTTGATTTCTCAAGTCAGTCTTCTTAGCATTTCTCTAGATCTCCACTGCCATTCTTGAATGGATAGAAAAGCTGGACAACATTCCTTCTTTATTAGTCATCTTCAATGTTTGTTACTCCTTCGAGAAGCAGACGTGGTGTCCTTTGCTGATTTTCCAAGGCTTTGCTTCCACTAGAGGGAGATAAATGTGCACAAAGAGGGCACTGATGTTGTGTGTTTTTGCTGTTAAGCAGCATCACCAGCAAGAACCAGCACGGATTTGGGAGTAATAAAAAGTGTGTGTTTTGCAGCCAAAGATAATGAATGCTATTTAAAAGCTCCTGTTAATAAATTAGGAAATAAAATCAGAAGGACTCCAGATTTGATTTTAAAACTAAAAATAATAAATTTTGCCAGTGAAGTTACAGTTCAATTACAACTTGAGGTCCTGGCTTTTCTTACAGAATACTGCTGGCAAATCTGTAGTTCGGGAATGTCCAAAACTAATTCTCATAAATGGCTACTGGAAACAGCACCAGTGCATAGTATGGAACATAAAAGTAGCCATGGGTCCCGTAGACATCTAACACAGCTTCTGATCTCCTCCACACCAAACTTGCAGCAGATAGGCCTTCAGCTGCCCTGCTGGTAAAACAATACAGGGAAAAGCTGAAGAGCAGCATCAGCAAGAGCAGTAGAGTTCTGCTGAAGTACAAGTACTGTCATCTCTTTTTGCGGTCTGAAATCTTCTGTGCATTATGTCCCTACAAGACAGTGCCCCTTAGGGTCCCCAGTCACGTTTACAGCCACTGAAGAAAGCTGTTTAGTATCTTTCTGCTGAACCAGTAAGACAGCATTCCCTGTACAATAGTCTTTAGCAGTAATCACACCTGTGCTGGTTTGGATTTTAGTTTCAACTTAATTTCAGTCACCTGGTAGCTCTGCTGCACACAGGCAGCAGGTGAGAAATGAGCAAGACAGCAACCATGAAAATCATGGTAAAAATGTATGACTTCTCCCCCCCCCCACCCCACCCTCCCTACTATACAGCATTCAAAATGCTGAAGAATTGCCTGTCCACAGCACAGTCGGGGCAGCAGAATCTAAAGCATGGATGTCCAATCTTTTGGCTGGCTGGGCTGTGTGGAGTGACGAGGACCTGTCCTGGGCCACATATAAATAAGAAATATTTTTTTTATTTTTAATACATAACATTTTTAAATACGTACTTTTAGTCTTGTGCTTTTATCTGTGTTTTAGATTTTATAATAAAACATGTAACTTCTTTCTTTCACACACACACAAAAAGAAAAGTAGCAGTTAAATACACAATTTACAAATTCTGAGGAAAAGTGAATTAATGTAGGTATATTGAGCGTTTTCAATAGGCAAGAAGAAGGCTGAGTTGCTTAATTTTTTTGGTTTTTTTTTTTCCTCAGAATTCTCACACAACTGCTTGCCACACAGCCTTCAAACATTTGGTTTGGTACAAGACTATCAGGGAAGCAAAATACTTCCCACTGTAAGTGAAAATCAGGTTCGTGGCCACTTGAGGAAGCTGAGCATCCATGAGTCTATGGATCCTGATGAGATGCATCTCAGAATCCTGAGGGAATTGGCTAATGCGGTTGCCAAGTCACTCTGTATGATACTTGAAAAATTGTGGCAATCAGATGAAGTCCCTGGTGACTGGAAAAAAGGTAACATCACATCCATTTTGTAAATGGATGAAAAAGATGACCCTGGGAACTAACAATTTGTCAATGCTACTCTGTGCCAGGGAAGGTCACGGAACAGATCCTTCTGGAAGCAATGCTAAGGCACATGAAAGGAAGGGAGGTGATACAGGAGAACCAGTATATGGCTTAACCAAGGATTAATCCTGCTTAACCAATCTGGTGACCTTCTGTGACATTGTCACTGCATCAATGAACAAGGGAAGAGCCACTGGTGTCATCCATCTGGACTTCAGTAAGGCCTTTGACATGATGCACCGCAACTTCCTTCTCTCCAAATTGGAAAGATACGGATTTGATGAGTGGACTGTTCAATGGATGAAGAACTGTCTGCAGGATTGAGTCCAGAGAGTGGTGGTCAGTGGCTCAGTGAGTGGATGGAGATTGGTGACGAGTGGTGTCCCTCAGGGTTTGGTGCTGGGGCTAATACTCTTTAATATCTTCATCAGTGGCATTGACAGTGGGATTGAGTGTGCCCTCTGCAACTTTGCTGATGACACCACGCTGTGGGGTGCGGTCAGCACAGCAGAGAGACATGATGCCATCCAGAGGGACCTAGATAGGCTTGAGCAGTCAGGAGAACCTCTTGAAATTCAACAGATCTAAGTGCAAGGTCTTGCACCTGGGTCAAGGCAGCACCCATTACCAGTACAAATTGGGAGATGAAAGGATTGAGCAGAGCTCTGCTGAAAAGGACCTCTGGGTACTGGAGGATGGCAAACTGGACATGAACCAGCAATGCACTTTTGCAGCCCAGAAAGCTGACGGTATCCTGTGCTGCATCAAAGGAAGCGTGGCCAGCAGAACAAAGGAAGTGATCCTGCCTCTCTGCTCTGCATTGGTGAGGCCTCATTTGCAGTACTGCATGCAGATGTGAAGTCCTCAGTACAGGAGAGACATGGACCCGTTCGGGTGGGTCCAGAGAAAATGATCCAAGAGGTGGAACATCTCTCCTTTGAGAACAGGCTGAGAGACCTGGGGCTCTTAGCCTGGAGAAGAGAAGGCTGTGGGGTGACCTGATAGTGGCCTTTCAGTATCTAAAGGGGAGCTACAGAAAAGAAGGGGACAGACTCCTTAGCAGGGTCTGTAGTAGAACAAGCAAAAACAAGCTCAAAGAAGGGAAATTTGGGTTAGGAACAAGGAAAAAATCTTTTACAGGGAGAGTGGTGAGGCCCTGGAAGAGATTGCCCAGTGATGTGATTGATGCCCTGTCCTTGGAGACTTTCAAGGCAAGGCTGGAACAAGACCTAGGCAGCCTGGTGTAGCTGTGGTATCCCTGTTCACTGCAGGGGTGTTGGACTAGATGGCTTTTAGAGGTCCCTTCCAATTCTGAGGATTCTATGATTCTGTAATCTCACCTTTAGCATTCTTGGATTAGTAAATTGACACCCGTTTTTTAGGCAACTGTTAGATGTATATTACCCCTACATGGGGCTGTATTATCAGCTGTCGTGCTTCACAAGTAGCCTGTGAGACATGGGTTGGATATTCCTGGTCTAAAGCCTCTCTTAGGAGAGTTTTTCCATATACCAATCACAGACATGAAATGCTTTGGTGATCTGAGACAGCAGAGTTTGAAATTCAGACCAGCAGATCCTGTGGCCTCTTCAGTAACTCACATTTTGATGTCCAGGAATACTGTAGTCTGAAGTATTTTACATTAGTAAACAGAGAAAGAAGAGCATAAGTGAATCCTTCTCTCTCATTCAAAGAAACTTTAATTTCTACTTAATCCCTTATTATATTAAATATGAATTCAAGCCTTTATAATATGAATTACATAAACTGTATGTGATTTGAAATGTTTGTGGATTTTTATTGGTATGACCAAGACTGTTTCATCCCCCGCAAGCCTGCTTGGCTGACCAGTGCCCCATTTTTCATAGAATCATAGAATGGCCTGGTTTGAAAAGGATCGCAATGATCATCTAGTTTCAACCTCCCTGCTGTATGCAGGGTCACCAGCCATCAGACTAGGTGCCCAGAGCCACATCCAGCCTGGGCCTTGAATGCCTCCAGGGATGGGGCACCCACAACCTCCTTGGGCAACCTGTTCCAGTGCGTCACCACCCTCTGAGTGTAAAACTTCCTCCTATCTCTAACCTAAACCTCCCCTGTCTCAGTTTAAAACCATTCCTTCTTGTCCTATCACCATCCACCCCTCATAAACAGTCGTTCCCCCTCCTGTTCATACACTCACTTCAAGTATTAGAAGGCCACAATGAGGTCTCTGGAGCCTTCCCTTCTCTAAGCTAAACAAGCCCAGTTCCCTTAACCTTTCCTCATAGGAGAGGTGCTCCAGCCCGCTGATCATCTCAGTGGTCCTACTCTGGACTCCTTCCAAGAGCTCTGCACCTTTCTTCAGGGGCCAGGCTATGTTGTGTGTGACACCAATTCTTCAAGATATTTAACTGGTGTATAAATGTGTTTAATAGATCAACTCACATATGTGTATTTAGGTAAATCCATGAGTCTGGAGGAAGTGAATCCTTTAAAGGTTAGCCTGTGGTCAGCTATTGGTAGTGCTGAGCTGCCCATTGTGCTTAAAAAGCCATGTCCAAGTAAGTTTTAATTTCTAGAGTTGAAGATGGAGAAGAATGAAGAACTGAAGAGCTGATCCATTCTTCTGCAATTTTCTTGCTGCTGCTTGGTCCCTTCTTTCTAGATCATTGACCATTTTTGAATAAAGCTGCCGTGTTTCACACAGTAAAGAAAACGATCTGTCCAAACTTACAAGCTGAATTAAATACAGAAGCATAGATTCTATAGGCATGTTAGGTAGCAAAGGAGGGTGCTCCATGCTTCTTCTGATCATTTCAGTCTTACTCCATATACCTATCAATCAATAAACATACAAGTCCTCTGTCTCTACAGAATGCAATTCAGTGGTCTCTGCAGTTTTTTGCTGAGTTCCAAGCAAAATGTTCAGTTGCTTTTAACCCCCGAGGAATTTGGATTACCTCAGATTTAACTGGCTGTCTAGTCTTATCAACATACAGGTCTTGTTAGGCTTTAAGAATTACATATTTTAATTGCTGTGTGGTTGTTATTGATTTCCACAAGGGGCATACATTTTCCTTGTAATTCTGTTCATCCCCCATTGGCTGTTAGTATAACTGAGGAGAAATCCTCATTCAGAAAATGTAACTAGAAAACTGGAAGGGGAGCTCAGACGTCTTGATAAAGACACACATGTAGACAAAGAGGTTGTGGACAACATTTTTACTTCAAAGAGGAACACATATGCAAGAAAGTAAAGTGAAGTTAACTCACATCATTAGTCCTGGACATTTTTCCCTTTATGTGGGAAGCTCATAGGTCCATGTGAGTCCCCAGAAGAATGAATAGGTGATCAAAATATGTTAATGACCCTACTTTACAGTAATAACCTTATTATTGTAAAGAAGCTGTTGTTTTCTCATTAGGAGCCCAGTCTCCAAAAATTAATTACACTAAGTGAGTTAAAAATGTAGTGTCAATAGCAGCAGTATGCTGTGCACTTCTGGCAGTGGACAGAGTTGATTTTGCAGGGCTTCTGTAGTGTATCCAGTGTGCTTCAGTTCACACTGTGTCTTCAAGCATCTTTGCAGAAAAAGAAATGGCTGTGTAAAGTCTTTAATCTTTTAATTAAGCCTTAAACTGAAGATAAGCTGTAAAAGGCATTAGAGTAGAAAGACGAACATTAATTATTTTTTCAGGTCTTAAATTAAATTCCAATAGATAATATTAGTAAAGTAATGTAAATATTAGCTGTAATTTATTCCCCATGTTATCTGCCACCTTTTCTGTTTCCAGAGAAAAAAATATATCAGGTCTATTCAGGTGCATATCAGTCTCGTAAGAGTGACGGTTTCATGAACTTTGAAGGTCTGTCAAGCCAGCTTTTGTTGGGGCAGCGAGTGATTTTAGGTATATTGTATCAGAATATCATAGGTAGAAGCAATTACAGTTGTCAAAGCTGCAGACCTGGCTTTTAAGCGCTTAAGTCACAGTTCAGAAAATGGTTCAGTTCAGCACACACAGTCCCATCCACCAACATCTCCCTTCAGAGAGCTCGCGTAACAGTGATTGCATTTTTTTCTTTAGTCCATGAGTTATATGAGCACTAATGCGTGGAAAAAAGCCAAAACTCAATGATCACATAGTATGTGTGTTGTCAGCCACTCTGATGCTCGCGTTTTGTTTTTATTTCTCAGGAAAAAAAAGAGACTTACTGTATATTCTCTATTGCAGTCCAGTTTTTCTGTACTAGCAGCCCATATTCAGCACTTCAGTGGTGGATAGACCCTTATAACTCGCCAAAAAACTGAACAGCTCCAGGCAGCGTATTTGTTCAATAGCCACAGGACCTGGCTGTTAATAAATGGAAATTAGTCATTTGCATGTGTTGTAGGAGTCCCGTTAGCTAGCAGAGGAATGTTTGAACCCTCTTTTTCAAAGAATCATAGAATATCCCGGTTTGGAAAGAACCCAAAAGGATCAAGTCCAAACTGTCTCAACACAAGACCACCCAAAATTCAAATTATGTCTGAGAGCAATGTCCAAACACTCCTTGAGCTCCATGGACTCATGGCCATGCCCACTGCCCTAAGGAGCTGTTCCATGCCCACCGCCCTTTGGTGCAAGAACCTTTTCCTGGTATGCTGAAGGTATATATATCTCTGTGTGTTTCTCTCCCCTTGGGTTCCCAGACTGGAAGTACCCCTTGGCACTGCCTTCCCTCCCACCTTGCATGAGCAGCCTGATAGACCACTGCTGGGCTGTGATGGGGCATGACCTGGGAGTTTGCTTATGGTGATCCCTAGTTGGCAATATGTTCATCAAGAGGACTGTAAAACTACTTGAGGCATGGGATGTAGCTCTTCTTGGTCTACTTAATCAAATAAATTCTGAAGATTTATAGAGAAACATTGTATGAATCTATTAGGAAGAATTTTATTGGCAGAAAAGGATCTCAGCAATGCAGAATTGGCAACATGGGAAAACTAAAGATGAGAAGGAAAAACTAACATCATATGTCTAGGGCTAGAGCAGCAATCCAGCTTTACAAACCTTTAATATCTTCCTACTGAATCATAATTTGTATGATGCTCACTCTCTCCCTCTCTCTCTCTCTTTTCTTTTTTCCTTGTAACTTTCCAGACTTGCTTTATCTGTCTGTCTATCTATTTGTCTATCTGTCTATCTGTCTGTATGTCTATCTGTCTATCTGTCTATCTATCTGTCTATCTATCTATCTATCTATCTATCTATCTACCTATCTATCTATCTGTCTTCGTCCTGCTGCAGCCATTCTCTGACGCTTATGCCCTGGAAACAGTGCAGCTGCAGCATTGCTCCCTTCAAATTGTCAGTGACGGCTGTACAGATAGCACCCATGCCACAGGATCTGCTCAGCTTGCAGATGAACATAGTCCAGACAGACAGGAAGCTGGTGAGGACTGGGTAAAGTTGTGCAGTTTAACACTAATAGATATTTGACTGTCCAGGTTTCATTTAAAATACTGGAATAAAGAATGAAAAAACATTGTTAATATTAATCAGCTGAGTTACCTTTGCTGACAGTATGAAGGTCATGGGTAGTGACCATGGATAGTGAAAGTTAGCAGAAGTGAAACATGTACACGGCAAATATCAAGCCTTAAAAAAGTGATCTGTACAAGGAAGAATATTTTAATTATGAAGGGTATACTTGGAAGCCAGCAATGTGAAGAAAGCCACAGTTTAATCACAGTGGACTGTGACTCATAATGGGGCATCCCTATTTTGTGAAGGCTTACATTTCCGTGTGTGGTTGGAGCACAGGAAGTCCAGGGCATTTCTCTGACTTATTTCCTCAGTTGCAGGTGTTTTGCCAGAAGTAACTCAGCCACAGGATCAGAGAATCATGTAGGCTGGAGGTCTGGCAGTAGCCCAGCCCAACTCTGCTGCTCCACCAAAGCAGGAGCAGCTTAGATTGGATCGCTGATGTCCTTGTTCCTTCGAGTGTCGAATATCTCCACGTCTGTTCCAGTGCTTGACCACTCTCTTAGTGGAAAAAGTCATCCTAACACCTAACTGGAATTTCCTGTGTCCCACCTTCTGTTTCTGCCTTCTGTTCTATCACCACGGACTTCCAAAAAGCTTGTCTTGTCCATCCTGTGGTGTAGAAATCAGTTATGTACATCAGTAAGATCTCCCCATAACCTTCTTTTCTCCAGACTGAACAAACCAGTTCCCTCAGCCTCTTGTTCTGCATTATGTGCTCCAGTACCCTGCCTGCCTTGGTAGCCCTGACCTGGACTTGCTGCATGCTGTTTGTCTCTCTTTCTTGTACAGAGGAGCTCAAAACTGGACACAGTCCTCCAGAGGTGTTCACATAAATACCACATGAGAAATAATCAGGTACCTCAATTTGTTGGCTACACTCATGTAATGCAGCCCAGTATGGGCAGACTGCCAACTCATATTCAGTTTGCTGTCCTCCAGGACCCTAAGCCCTTCCAAAGCTGCTTTCTCCACATTTGTGCTCCAGCTTGTGCTGTGGAGTGGAGTTACTGTGTTCCAGATGCAGGACTTTGCAATTGCCTGTGTTAAACTTCATCAGATTTCTGTCAGCCTGTTTCTGTGCTAACATTCCCTCTGTACAGCAGCCCTGTTCTCCAGTGTACAAGCTGCTCCCTCTCACTTAGCGCTACAGTGGACTTTCTGACTATTTAATACACCCTAACATCCAGGTCATTATTGAAGGTCTTAAAACAGCATAATCAGCTCTGATATGGACTCCTCAGGAATGAAACTAGCAAATGGCTGCCAGCTGGACTTTGTACTGCTGTCTGTCATCACCTTGCATGTCAGTGCATGGAAAGTGAGACTCTAATCAGAGCACTTTTGGCCCACAGTTGAACTTTCTATTAGCCTGAGCATTCTGGAGAGCTAACACTGAAGTTGTTCCAGATTTAGTGGTTTGCATTCTGTGTGAAGTCAGCAGGCATCTCTTTCCCTTCCCCAGAATTACTTACTGTTATTAATGAATGTTTAGGAAGATTAAAATCATTAGGTAATCCATGTAGTGTAGATGAGGAAGAAACACCAATCAAGTGGAAGCTCCAGCCTGTTTCCAGTAACAGATTTCCTTGAGCAAGAAGCAGGAGTGCACCATGCTATCGATTTAGAAGAGTTGCTAATTCTCCAGTCAGTTCTTAGCATCTGATTGATTTTTAAAGTGGAATTATTATTATTAGCTTTGCAATCAGCTCTTCAGACATGACTCACTGAAGAACTTTCACAAGGGGCTTTAGCTTGGGTTGAAATGGAAGCGTTCGTGAAAGACGCTTTACTAAGGGAATCCTTAACACAAGGAAAAGAATTAAACTAAGATGGGCTGTTCTCAAAAAGCAACAGGTCTTGGCTGTAATACATTTTTCTGGAAGATGGGTTGGCACTAGTCTTCCAAATAGTGGACAGGAGTCATTTTTGGAGAGAAATTCACAGACTCTTCTAAAGGCACAGAAGCTGCTTCAGCATTACTAGGGGTTGGAGGCTGGGAATGTATTAGAGGGGGGACCACAAGCTTATAATGCTCCTCTGGTCTTCTATAGACACACACTCCTGCCCACTCTCACAGGTGCCAGGAAGAGAGATCTGAACCGTCTGTCCTAGTGGCTTGCCACAGTTTCCAAGTTTTCTCAACAGTACTTGAAGAGCTGAAACATTTCTGGCTAGTACTACTGACAGCTCAGCAGCAGCACAGGCAGCAGTCATCACTGCTTATTCTGGGCTTTTTTTTTGGTTGTAGTTTGTTTGGTTTTCTGAGAACTGGTGTTCTGACTGTGGTTACAGTGAAACACTGAGTATGTTTCAATATGCAAGAAGAAGCAATGAGACAATAGCTGTCTGCTGTTTGTTCCTTCCACCCAGCTGCTCACTACATGAAGGCATATCCTAAGCACATCCTCATACATCTCACATAACAATTAGCAGGAGCCTGGTTCCCTGGCAGGCTTGTGTTGGCATAATATCAGGAAATTATTTTGCTGGGGGTTTGAGATGACGTGGTAAATAAGTTTATCTGCAGGTCAGTGCTGGACAGAGAAGTGGCAGCTCCCACACAGAGACACCAGTGAGTTCCTGATGATGGGTCAAGTGCTGGACTTCTGAGACTTATGCCACTGAGTTAACAATTGAGCTGATTATTGTGTCAAAAGAAAAAAACAGCTACCACTTTGCAGCACCTGCCTGGCCGGAAACTGGAGAGAAGAGCATCTGTGAATGAAAATCAGATGCTTATTCAAGACTTCTGCTATTCAAGACTTACGTTACTTATTCAAGAAGTATGTTCCTAAGTGCAAATGCAGGATGGAATTAAGGACTGGTGCTTTTTGGATTATTCAGCTAGAAATTTCCTTATCATTAGTCAAAAAAGAAAGGGAAGCAGGCCTCACAGATGAGTGTACCACCAAGTGTTTGTACTGGTTCATCCTACAAAGACTGTGCAACCAGACACTTAAAGAGACATTAAGTATCAGGCAGTGTTTTATTACACAAGCTATTTGTACAGAGATATACAGAGGTGCCTTTCTGTCAGAAGGGCAGCCAATTACCAGTCATCAGCAGCAAGATCATTTCCTGCCGAACTGTGGCAGTGGTGGTGGCACCTTAATATCTTGACCTTTTTCTAGTTTCTTCTCACAGTCAACTAGGTAATTGACCCCATCAATGACAATCTGGACTAGTTCCACCTAGAGAAAGAAAAAAAAAAGGTAGTATGAGCTTTAAGTAATGCTATTAATAGAGAAAGGAAAAAACTGTCTTGTTCTGCAAGAACAATTACAACTGGCCCCAAGGAGAGTCACAGCACGAGATCACATGCCCTGTGTGACACCAGAGACTTGTACATCTTCACAGACATGGATTAGGACCCTGCATTCTCTTACAGATCACCATAAACTCATGTTCTGTCACAATAACTTGTCAGCTGCCTGCATTCAGGGAAAGATTTCCCACCCACCCTGGCTGGCATGATGGCTTTGCTGAGATGGTTCATCAAGCTCAGAACCCACATTTCTGAAGGAAATACCATCATCCCAAATGCATGCTGGCTCTACACCATGTACCATTCCCTTGTTTTCAACGGAGGTGCTCTTGATATACACTGGCAGAGATGGGATTAGCTTCAGGCCCAGAGCAGCACCAAAACTGGCAATTCTGTATGGCAGAGTGTAGTGATGTCTTTGTAATCTTTTCAAATTGCAGAAGAATCCAAAGAGCCTTGCCCTCATCAGGCTTTCTCCGGGCCCTAGTGCTTTGTTACTGTCACTGTAGCCAGCAAACTATAGTACCAGTTTTTCTTAATTTTCACAAGATGGTCCATTAACAACCGTTAATGACTGGTTTGTTGAAACAGAATGCAAAGACTAAATCCCACTGTTGCTTGATTGTGACAGTCACTGATTTTCAAGGGATTTGTTTTTGCAATGAAGCATGTCAGTGGCTCAGTAGTTTATTATATTGTCTGTTATAGACCAGCTGTTTTGGGAAATCAGAGGTCTGAATTTGCAGCCTCCAGGAGAACAGGAAATTCATATTAAGTTTGCATTGACCACTAACTGAAACAAAACAAAAATACGAAGAATTTTATCTTGCACCTTTGGGAACATAATTCAATTCTGAAAGCAAATTTACCACATAATTGAATTTATTTACTAGAAACTGAAAAAAATATATCTTACAATAAAACATTTTTATCTTGTTGAGTTTCTCTTGTCTTATTTAGATTTCAAAATCTTCAAGGCAGGGATTGTATTGTATCTCCTGGCTCAGTTCTCTGAATGCTTGCTTTATGAAGCATCACTGACTTCAATGGGTGTCTTCATATATAGGAAAAATTTACAGTGCATATACAATAGAATCCCTTAATGAATTATATAGTGTAATCCTTTCATATTTTTTAGTGTTAATTTAGTATACAGCACATACAGTGATGCTTCAGATGTTAATAAATATCTCTGCTACATACTGTTTCTGCATATAATAATGCTAAATAGCTTTTTACTTTTGAATATTTCAGTTTAGATTCACAGGAGCTTAACTGCTTACATTAAACTAAACAAAAAAATTAATTTTCAATGTTCTGTCCAAACACCCCTTGTTAGTGAAGATGTTTAAGGGCATATGTAAATAAGGAAGTAAGGAAGACCTGACTTGCCTTTGTCTCTGAGGCGGAAAATGCAAGACAAGCAAGAAGGCAAACCAGCTGACAAAATGTGAGCTAATTTGATCCAAGCGCAATCCAAGTTCATTATCCCAGGACTGTATTTGTGTTACGAAAACTACCAAGCATCAGGCTGAATTCAGGTGTTGGGTTTCAACAAATTGCATCCATGTCTAAGCTGCCAAAGATTCCCCAGTGCTGTGGTATTCTGGGAAAACACACCTTCACCACACTCATCTGGGAGATGAAAGATAGTTGGCAGAAGATTTGAGGCTATCTACTGGCGGAGTGGTCAAATTGCTGGACTTACAGGGCCTTGACAGATCAGTTTTTCTATCAATCAGTTGTTCTTGATGTGGCCTAGAGTAAACATAACAGAAGCTGTAGCTGTGTCACAGGATGTACAGCCTATGACCTGGAATAACATTCTGGGAGTGCTACTGGAAGGACGCTATAACACTGACACTGCCATTTCTTGACCATCCTTCAGCAGAATTGCTCATAGGAGCTGTTCTGCTTTATAAATATGAAATTGGAATGGGGTCTGGGACCTGAGTGTTCCATGAAAGCAGCCTCCCTGCTAAGATGTAGGGTTGTTTTCACTCTCTGGCTCCACAAATACACATTCAAACTGAAATGTCTTCAAAAATGCGTGAGATGAACTCTTCTCACCATAGTCTACTGCACAGTAGAAGGAATTCAGAGCTGACAAGTCAATATCTTCCCTGATCAAAACCCAGCTCTTTTGTGTCTTCTGCTCAATTTGACACAGGACATGAGAAGATACCAGCAATTTCTCTTTTTATTATTTTGGAGTGAAAGGACTGACCTCATCCTGTTCTCACAGCATGGAGAAAGTGCAAGACTGTGAATACTAAAAGGAAAACAACACATTAATCCTGTCTTGCTTTCTGTACCCAATTTCCTTTGTGGGTTAGGACACAATCCTTAATTATCTCCTTGACATTTTACGGCAGGTCACATTTATGGTGCCTTCTCATGGCAATTTTTTTTTCTCTCATTACCATAACAAGAATATTTGGCAAACACTTGATGCACATGTATAATTTTTTGTTCTGCAAGCATCTTCATTGGATCTAGAAATGCAAACCATCACAATTCCATTGAGGTGACTCTGAGACCAGAGTGAACCCAGTTGAAAGAAAACTGACTTGTTCATTTCAGATCTGTGTAAGGAGCAAGGAGGAAAAAAAGAAAAGGTATCAGGTTACCTCTGATCGACCCATGCGGTCCAGGTTGGAGATATCATACACGTCTGCTACAGCTGCAGTATCCACCCCACCAGTGCCACGCTTTTGCAGCCTCAGATTCTCCAGGATTTTTGGAAACCTAGGATCCTAGCAGAAAAACAGATTTGTGTTTACAGCCTTTTAACCTGTGCATTGTGCAGAATCCTTGTAATGCTTTTATACATGACTTAATGTGTAGCATCTCCAGACACACAGGCAGTTTTCTCAGTCCTTATTTACAGCAGGCACATCCAACCCACAGCCTGCAGGTCGCATGTGGCCCAGCCCACCCCCTGCTGCAGCCACTGCCCCACACCACTGTGGCAGCAGCTCAGCACCACCAGGCATCTTGGCCTGACCCCAGGCATGCACCCGTCACTCACAACAGCCGCACAGCAGTGCGTGATCAGCACTGTGTGGGCTGTAACCAGAGCATGCACTGCAGTGTATAACTGTATGCACTTGGATACACTGGCTGAACACAGTTCTGTGAACTGCAAAAAATATGCAGCACTGCTTTCTGTTGTGATGAAGGAATTTGAGAATAGACTCCGAGATTGCTAAAAAAAGTCATCTCAGTTTATGTTTGTGACTCCATTTTCAGTCGATAGAAATACATGACCTGCAAATTTTAAAATGGAATATATAGAGTTGCAATCAGATATTCAACTCAACAATCTGATCATGTCTCTATTGGACTTCTATAAGCCCCTCTAATCAGAGAGAAATACCCCTTGCTTCAGAAGGGGTACCTTGTTCATGTCATTGCTTTTGGTACCTTTGTGAACAACTGCTTTCAAGGGTGAAGCACAGGAAAAATAAACTTGTCAAAAAGCTCTGATGAACACTTTGAGACCTCACTAAGAATTGCCACCACTGCCATCAAACTGGGGTAATATATTAGGTTCCAAAAACAGGGTGACGTATCCCACTAGTTTTATGGTTTTGTTGCTCAAATACTCTATAAAAAAAATTGAATGTTTTGTTACTTATATATTAACTATATTAACTATATAGAGCTGCTCTGAAAGTAACGTCTCCTATTTTATGATGTTGTTCCACAACATCAGAAGCAAATGGTGGTGGTGAGGCAGTAGGAACTGAACATTCCTACCCATATTCTGTTACATTTTGTTGCCTTGTGACAGATGGTAGCAGGGGGACAGCCTGGCAAAATCGGTGCAGAACGTGGAAGTGCATATGTAGCAAATGTGTGGAATTGTATTCCCACATGCAGGAAAAATGGCACCCACTGACATTCAGTGATGCTTGCTGAACATTTCTGGAGATCAACCAGTGGATGTGACTACAGTAACAGCAACAGTACATCACCTCCACTGGAGCAGATTTTTGTAAGAGTGACATGCAAGTTCTTGTTTATTGCTGGTGAAATTGCAGAGCTAATGGTGGAGACTGTGTTGAAAAAGAGTGCTTTGTAGCTGAGAATTTGCTCTATCAAACAGTGTTCTTGTGCTCTTTGTATCTGTTGTAGTTTCCATGAAAATAAATAGGAGGTATTGCCTTCAGAGAAATCCATATATATGCTGCCCAAAACAATTCTTCGTCGCTCAGTGCAGCCCAGGCAAGCCAAGCGGTTTGACTTACGGATTACAGCCTGTCTTGGCACTGTCTTCTAAGTACATTAATTTCCATAACAAATACAATAATTTGCAGAATAAAAGTTTGCTTAATTAGTTATACATAATCCTTGGGACCTTGTTATATATCACACTAACACGAAGTCTGTGTAAGCTGTCATTTTGCATTTGTTTCTCTGTGAATCATTTGTTCCTCAGTAAATCAGAAGAGCTGACCTATGTCACTAGCCTTTTAAATGAATCATGTACCTTGCTAAGCTTGGGCAGCTTGACATGGACTCCAGCACGTAAACCAGTTCCCAGGTTGGATGGACAGGTCAGAATGTACCCGAGGCGTTCATTCCACATGAATTCCCAGCCCCGTTCTTTAATTAATCTTTCAACCTATGAAGACAATAAGCGAGAAAGTGAAAAGAAAGTGTTACATATATATCATGTTCTAAGATATTTCCTTGTACCTGAGATTCTTCTCATCACGTGCATGTGCTGATGGTGAGCTCCACTAACACTAATGCACAAATACACGCCTGAATTCAGTCTGGTCCATGCCTTTTGCAAACACCAGATGCCAAATTCTTCACTGAATAGTACAAGAATTTCTTCATTATTTTCTCAGTCATTAACTTGTAGATTCTTGGTCACTTTATCACAAAGCTCCCTGTTTTGTATTGCCTTAGCCCATGAAGTCATATGTTCACCTCAGAATTATGGCCTTTGCAATGCATTTCTAACCTTAGGAAGATTGCAATTCACAAAAGCCTCAAAGCCTCAAACATACGGATTAAAAAACAAACAAACAAACAAAACGGAGCTACAGGTGAGTTTTCTATCAATTCTGGAGTGGCTCCTGACTCTTAGGAGAAGGTACTTGACTTACTTATGCCTAAATTTAATTATATTCCTTCGCAGTTCAGATGAAGTACGTGTGCCAGGGTCACCAATGGGGAGAAATGATTGTTCTGTGTAACACTGACAGTTTTGGAGACAATTAGTGTTTTATGTACTCTGGCAACCTATGCAGGAAGAATGGGAAGGAGGAGCAGAGTCTTATGCCGTGTCGCCTGCCCCACTGCACCTTCTTTGCACATTGTCTGTGGGGGACTAAGTATAATCCTTTTTCTCAGAAAAAGAAAGAAATTTTTCTCTGTCTGAGCAGTACATGGGGCTAACTAATGCGGCCTGCTTGTAGCCATTCCCAAGTTGTCTGGACAGTGCTGTTCTAGCCTGTGTACCAACACATGAAGGCTGTTTTTGTCTTTAGGAGTAGCTGACCGTTTTCTCTGCAGCTCAGCTATCAATTTCCCTTTGTTCCCTTCTTTAACTGCACTAGTGTGTTTTGCTTTCGGGACTGATGTTACTGTTGCCCCTGGAGATGCCAGTATGAACCATGGTAAGCATTGCTGATAACTGCCCAATTGCAACCAGGCAGGAAAAACAAAGTCTAGTTCTTACCTCTTTTAAGCCACGGCAAAATCTTTCAAACACCCGTTTCATATTTCCACCCTTCTCCATGGAGATCACTCTGGTATGGTCCTCTTCATTAATCCAGATGAGAAATGTCTTATCGTTGTTATGCCTGGTTGAGAAGTGCTACTTTAAAGCATGAGACAAATGCAGTTCTCTCTCCACCCACCTTTATTGCAGCTTTTCAGGACTTTGTGGAAGATAAGTGCAGCAAAGCAATATTGCTCTGAAAAGTGAGGGTTGAGATAAGAGGAACATGTTGTCTCCCAGCTCAAGCACAGCTGGTGGAGATCAAGAGGAAAATACCAGCCCTACATCCACTGTCTGTGAGCACGTTCTTTATTGATCTCTGTATACTGTGCAGCTAGGAAAGAAAACTGATGCTGCTGGGGGCCAGGCTCTGTGCCTTTACTTAGCTATGTTCTTTACTTCAAATCTCTGAGCTTGCTTTCCCACTTGGTTGCACTGTATGGCCACATCCATGGAGTTACATGGAGGACAGCATCTACATGTGGGCACTGCACTGGAGCTGCTGGGTCATCAGTCAAGCTACAAATCCTGAAGTTAGCTACTCCTACTTTAAACAATTCACTGTAGCTAAGCATGTAAAGAGCCAGGTTAAACCCAAGGCAATTTTTAGTAGCTTTCTTCCACTTTCTCTGTCTTATCCACAGTCTTTCTTGCAGCATGTAGTATATGTCTGGCAGGATCAGACTCCTTTGTACAAATACTGTAATATTACCAACTTTGAAACATATGAAATGTGGAAGTTTAGTTCTCTAAGCATGATTTTCAGCTTATTTGCCACTGTGAAGCCTTTTGCTGACACAGAACTGTGCAGGTACAAACATCCTGTGCCCTGACATTAAGGTTACCTGAGACCCAGATCCACTAACAAACTTTTCAATCTTACTATTTCTTTCTACTGAGTATTTCACATGTAAAACAAGCCCAATTGTATTCAACTTGGGATCACTGGATAGTCTACATTGGTAGCACTTTTTATGTTTGTAGAAACAGCAGATGGGGTGCCTCAAATTTATCACCTTGTTGGAGCAAGCCTCTTTCTCAGATATAAATGGGGACCAGGGAACCAATCTGAAGTTTATTGAAACAGAAATCCTCACAGATTTCTAACAGGTCATTAGTGTTCACGAGTGGTCGGGTTCCACAGTGCCTGCTCCCAAGCAGAAAGCAGCTTTAGTTTGTTTCAGTAATTCTGGATGTGCTGAACACGAGCCAGTGTTCCCAGTGTGGGGAAGAAATTTCTTCTCCCACATCAAGACTCAACATCTCTGAAAGTCTTGACCATTCCTAGAGCAAGGAGATAAGCTAGATTACTTCTCATAGTTCTTTCTGCCTACTTTTTCAAGATTAAAACGTTTGGTAACCCATAGACATGTAATAGGAGAGATGCAGATGCACTGCACAGCCATCTGCATTGTCTTCTAGGCAGTGTGCACTGATCTGGGGGCTTTTATTTCATTATATCCATAGAAAATATTCTGTTTGTGCACAAAACCTATCAACTGCGTTGTGAAAGAAGGAACAGACCCAGAAGAAAACGGGAAATTCAGCTTCTGCTATATACCATCTTTGCCCAGGTCATTTGGAAAGGAAGTGTTACTTTCAATTCAGGGAACTGATAAAACACCCTGTCTACTGAGACAGGAGGCAGGAATCAGTGATGCAGTGTCCTGCAGCTGTATGGCCAGTGGTTTCCAGCTGTCAGCATCACTGCTGACTGCTGTTACAGCTGCTTTCCTAAACTCAGCTATACTGGTTTCATAGTGACTGATAGGCCTTTTCCCAAATCAAATTTATAACTAGAAATAGAAATAGAAATAGAAATAGAAATAGAAATAGAAATAGAAATAGAAATAGAAATAGAAAAAATTGGAGATAAAGACCCAAAGAAGGAGCCATGCTTATGTTGTAGTGTTGTACTGATATTATTAGAGAGTACATGAAAATATTCTGTGAACATAAAGGTCTTATTTACTTCCCTTTCTTGGATATTTTAATTAAGCAAGAATTTATTATTTTTTTAAAGCAACTAAATATGCTGTGAGTATCAGGATAGCATGGCTGCAAAGCTAAGACAAGCAAGGAGAACAGTAATACAATCTTTAAAACACAGCAGATGCCACACAACATACCAGATTCCTCTGGCATCTGGCCAGTCACGAGCCATCCCAGCACATGTCAGCAGAGGGGACACTGGCTTGTCAAAGAGAAAGTGATCCTAGCCAAGGAAATGGGGCCAGAGAGAAAGGGAGAGAGAGAAAAGGAAACAAAATTCAAGTTCATTCAGGGAAGCAGTATAATTTGTATCAATACATTTTACATGAAGGCAATCAGTGTACAAGTAAATGATGTAGTATACCCTATGAATCTGGTTCCTTCTTGTGGAAGCTTAAAGCACATTACCCAGGTGAATTTTCCTGAATCTTGCAGGCTCTTGATTGGCAATGTACAAGAGTGTTTTCCCAAAACACTTCTTGTAGGGGAAGCCAATTAGCCTTTACAGACTGCAGAATATCCAGTGGCAGTTTTGAAAAGAGGTAGCACTATGCTGGGCTCAACCTCTGGCATCACAGCCTTGTGCAGCTCTTCAGCAGTGATGCTGTCTCCAGTGTTAATAAACTCAGCACTCAGTGTGCCACAGACTTGTCATATTTCAATTATTTTTTTTTAACTGAGATTTCTTTTTGTTTCAAAGCGGATAAGATTTTAATGGGTGTGCTGAAAAATAATTAGTTCTCAATTCCTCAAACACTGCCTTGTCAAATATTGTATGTGGTTGTTTTTTGGTTTTTTGTTTTTTTTCCCCTGGAGTTTAATTAAGATTAATACCAAGGCTATCCAGAATAAATTTGACATGATAGACAAGCTAATAAAATTTACTTTCTTTTCCCCCTTAGTGGAGAATTTTCGACTTTCATCTCTGAATGCTCTGTGATAGGCACATGCAGGGGAAAACGATATGGAGTTCCACAGGGACGAGACATTTATTTTCTCTACCTGCTCTATTCTACACTTCTGTTTGAGAAAAAAAGTCATCCTTTTGCAAGTGAACAGCAGAGTGCCATTACTTTCTTGTACAAGCATATGGGCCAAACCTTCAATGCCTTCTGTGCTGAGTGCACTCATTTTGTCTTAGAGAGATCAAATAGTGCCTGCTAAACAGTGACAGCAAGCTCTAAGATACACGTTGGGGTTTTGAGGTCCTAAAGTACTGAAGGGAGAAGACAATGTTATGAGTAAAAGATAGAACCTGGGGTTACAAGGTTCAATGCCCTGATTTTTATTAATTGGCACTACTGTAAAAGCTAGCAAAGTAAGGCAAAATGCTGAATCGGTGAACCTATTCCACCTCCCCAATAAGTTACCCTTGAACTGCAAAGGAATTTGATTTTCCACAGCCCTGTTTTGATCTCTGCCTTCTGAAGAGCTCTCTCCTGCTGAAAAGGGCAATGGAGTAAAGTTCACACAGGTAACCAACATCTTGCCAATAAATATATCACCAGGAACATTCAATAAAAAACATTTCTGACCTTACATAATGCATAACTCCTGGTTAATCCAGACTATAACACCTGATTGTAGTGTTATAAATAGTTATGCTACTTCATCAGCTGCCTTTGTGTTGATGTAACAAATAACTGTGTCGTAAATATAGCTAACAGGGTACAGACATTCCTTTGGATATATAAAATGCACATGCAACATTTGTGTTGTTTTGTTGTTTTGTTTTCATTTTTTAAAACAATCTTATAGATTTTTATGATTTTTAAAATCTCAACATGAATCCCTGTTATGGGTTTTCAAGGTGATTGTTATTTGTGCTAGGTTAGCACTTGGAAACTTTGGCTGCCTCAAAACATCTCTGCAGAACTGAACAATGACATAAATCCATGGTGGAAATCTTTGTGTTTCCGTCTCTGTGACAATGAAAATTGCTTTTGACCCTTCAAGTTCATAAGTGCATTTGTAGGACTGGGAAAAGGCCATAGGGTGCAGTTGGCTACAACCATTCCAGGGAAAGAATTCATGTGATTTTGACATAAAGCAGTTATAGATTAAAGCCCCAACCCCGGCAGTCTGGAATACAAATAATATATAATATTTTAATACGTAATACTTGTAGTTAGAATGGTTATTAATATAGGAAATGTCAATCTTTGAGCAAGAAAATAATCAAGGAAAAGTTCTGTTTATTTGTCCAAAGAGGTGGCAGCAGCATCCACATAAATTTCACAAAGAGCTTGATATCCAGAACATAACTCCATGTGCCTACACATAGAGTCCATGTGTATAACCAAAACACAGACCCTGGATAATTTGCCATTAAGTTAAAAATATTGCTGGGCCAATAACCACTGGATTAACACTATGATTATCATCCTTAACTACAAGGAAGGCATGTACCCTACAGGAAGGTGAAGGTAAAAATAAACAAGGGTAAGTGTAGACAGTGTCAGCTCTGGAGCTGTACTTACATCAATAAGCTGCTGCTGATCCCTCTCAGACATGTTGGTCAAGCTGTAGTACTTTCCAGCAAGGTCTCCCTTCAGCCCAGCTAGGGCAGTTACCACAACGTTTTCCACCTCTCTCCTCTCAGCCCTGGTGCAGGCAGGAGGAAGGCTCAGGCCACGAATGCTGCGGCCAGTGCGCACACGTGATGAGAGGACATAGTGCTCATCAAAATAGCCATGGGTGATCTGAAGGAAGAATATGGGATTTTATGGTTGATGCATGCTGTTTTGCTACACTTTTAGAAGAAAAATTCCAACCTACAAAATGCGGTACGTCCTTCTGCCTGAGGATCTTGACCCAGGATATGGCAGAGTAACCAACTGGTCCTTCAGTTGAAGGTCCCACCACGGATGGAATACTACAGCAGCAATACTGTAACTGTGGGAAGCAGTCCTGATCTTCTACTTCCTTATTATTTTCAGTCTTACCTTGGATGCATCCAGGTCTGTATGGTGCTTCATGGTTCGTGGATCATAGCCGTTATGTCTTGCTTTAATGACAGGGTCAAAAATCTCAGCAAACACCTATGGAAGTCAGAAAAATCAGTAGAGAATCTGCCACACCACAGAAACAGTCGAAAGCATGAGCCTCAGCCACAGGAGAAACACTTTGGCATAGACAGGGAGCTTTGCAAATGCTGACAGGGGTAAGTATGAAAAGGGCATTTTGACCTAGACAGCGCTCTGTAGCGGTTGCTGATCTTCACACAAAATGAAGGTGTAATAGCAGATTACAAGCCTGCTTTGGCTACCACAGACAGGCATGGAATGTTGTGACAACCAGACTAGATTTCAGAATGTATTGCCAACTAGAATACATAGAGTATCTTGGCAGCTTGCCTCCTGCTTTTAGGTCATTCAGGACCAATACCATGATCCTCGTTAGAGTCACATGTCAGCTGTGGCCACAACCACACCTTCATTCAGTCATGGGTCAGTAGCCACAGCAGCTTTTCAGGGTAGCCACCACATCTGTAGGGGAAAACTGAACTGCAGGAGCTGATAACCCAGAATGTCAGAAGTCCCAGTCCATCTTCCATGGCCCAGCATTTGGGATGCTGTTAAGAGACCATGTAATAATAGGTACCATTGTGTAGTAGGCTGAAGGAAGCAGATTAGAGATGTCAAGAAAAATAATAATTTTCTTTTTTTTCCTATTCTTCTTACTACTTCAGTGTTAAGTAAACCTGTCCGTCTTAATGCTGTCTATTTTCTTCTTCTGTCATGATCCAATAGCTGTAGCTTAAAGGTGTCTGGCAAATCCCAGAAGACATTTTCATTTCATTTCTGCCTTAGGTGTTCCACAATACAATTTCCACATTACCTTCATCTTGTGTATCTCAGGGTTGCATAGTTTTGCCATAAACTAAGTTTAGCAGTAGGAAGAAGGGCTGCTGCTGGAGGCAGGTAGAATATTGCTCTAAAGCAGCTGTACTTTATTAGCTTTGACTGCAGCAGAGAGGGTAGATGTAGCAATGCCTCATGTTTTTGCGTTTTCTCATGTGGAAGAGTAGGGAATGCATTGTCTTTATAAACATGGCCTGCCTCTTACGTGCTCTCTGGAGTGTTATTTATCTTAGGAGCGCATACCCTGCCAGGAAGCGGTGTTCAACTAATGACCATAAAAACAGCAACAAACACAGTAATTTTATGAAAGCATTTTACCTCATAGGATTCTTCATCACCTGCAACCATGCCGACAGTTTTAATGAAAGGATGGCCAGGATTGTCTACCCCGGTTTGGATGCACTGGTCCAGGCTGTAGCCATTGGGAGTCAGCTTGTCCCTCAGCTTAGCATAAATGGCTGGGGTGAGACACTCAGCCATGCAGTTGTTGTGCTTGCGAAGATCTGGATAGTCTGCACTGAAGAGAAAAAACATCCCAAGCAGTTAACACTGTAACTTTGAACGGTGATCTTTGCTAGTTCACAGAATTATTAAAGGGATCATGACATATGAAGTATGCTGCAAGACTTGACAGTAACATTAGTTCTTTGTTTATATGTTGCACCAAATTTTAGGAGAGGAGGAACATTCAGGTCACTCCAAATGCCCCCAAACTTTGCACAGATGAATAATCCCGCATACAATTGCAGCTTTCTGCTACCTGCAGCAACCATAAAATAATCTTGATGAGCTTTAAAAATGTACCAAACCCCACCAATTCTCTGCTGAGACACTCCTCGTCAGAAATAAATGAGTTGTAATGTTGTTTTGTTAGGCAGGAAGGGAATTAAGTTGAAAAAGGATTTGTAATTCTAAGACAAGGTACTCTCACAGCTGTGTGGATATCAGTGGGACTGTCTGGTCTCTGTCAGTGGGAAAGCTAACTTATCTGCAATACCTGCTGTTTCTGTACTTGTATTACTACTGTTTATGTAAAGCTGAACCATATTCCAAGCCAGGAAAAATCATAGAATAATAGAATCTTTGAATGGTTTGGGTTGGAAGGGACCTTAAAGTCCATCAGTCCCAATCCCTGCTGTGGGCTGGTTATCCACCGTCAGCTGAGGCTGCCCAGGGCCCCATCCAACCTGACCTTGAATGCCTCCAGGGATGGGGCACTCACACCCTTTCTGGGCAGCTGTGCCAGGGTCACTCTCACTGTGGATGATTTCCTTCTAACATCTAACCCAAATCTCTTTCAGTTTAAAGTCATTATCCTTCGTCCTGTTACTCCCTGACACAGATTCCCTGTCCAGCTTCGGACCCCTTTGGGGACTGGTAGGTCACAATGAGGTCTCTCCTCCAATATACTGCACAACCTTAACTTTCTCAGGCTCTCTTCACAGGAGAGGTGCTGCAGCCCTCTGACTCCTCATAGCTCTCCTCTAGACTCATTCCAACAGATCCATGTTCTTCTTAGATAGTGGGCCCCAGAGCTGAACACAGTACTCCAGGTGGGATCTCACAAGGGTAGAGTAGAAGGACAGAGTCACTGTTCACACCTCTTTTGATGCAGCCCAGGATATGGTTTTCTTTGTGGGTTGCAAGCACACAGTATTGGCTTGTATTGAGCTTTTCATCCTCCAGCAACCACAGGTTCTTCTCTGGGTTGCCCTCAATCCATTCTTCACCAAAAACATTCATGTTTGGGATTGCTCCAACACAGGTGCAGCTTGGTCATGTTCAACTGCACAAAGTTTGTACAGGCCCACCTCTCAAGCTTGTCAATGTCTCTCCGGAAGGTATCTCTTCCTTCCAGCATTTTGACTGTATCACTCAGCTTGGTGTTCTCCACAGAATGGACATATTATGCTTATTAAGGCATTTTTGCAATCAAATCATACCCCACCTACCTTGTAACATTTTGTCTGATGCATAACCCTATTATTTCCATTGGAATTTATTTTAACTAATGTACACTACTTGAGAAAAAGAGATTGGCAGAGCCTGATCACTATTGTTTTTCACAAATATTGCCAGCAAAATCAACCTGTACATTAAGGTCTGTAGTTAGTTTCTAATCATCAGCCAACCACTTTGCAGCAAAATTAGGAATATTTCAAGTGCTGTAATTACACAGGAAAATTTTTTGCTACTTGAATGATGAAAGTATGTTCACAGTTCCTAAAGGTAGAGTCTGTACTGTCAGCCAGTCCCAACAGTTCTACATAGCTGATGAGATAAAATAGGACTAATTTAGTGTTTTGCCAGAAATTTGAAGTATTCTGTAGGCTTGTCACTGTTTGGCAGTGTTTTTTGGAGTGTTGATACTATCACACACCCCTGCTTTCTTGTCTTGAGAGTCACTGTTGGTGTAAAACTGAGGTGACCAGCAAAGGGTGTTGTTTGTCAGGTTGTCAGTCCTCAGGCACACAGACGGGGTGACTGCATGAGGACTCTGCTGCTCTGATGAGGATCTTCCTCCTCCGTGGAGCCCAATGGGATGCCTAGCCTATAGCGCCCACCTGGGAGGGAAGAGCTTCCGCTTCTCATGCACAGCAGCTTTCACATTTTGCTGGTTGAGGAGGTACCCAGTGGTGAGTACCCCTGTGCCTGCTGCTGCAAAAAGTGCAGCAGTTGCACGGCCAGCCAGGAGACGACCAAAGGTGCCAGCCATCCTTCTTGGAGGACACGATCTCTGCAAGAGAAAGCAGCCCAGCATCAACTCAAAAACCCTCTCACAGTGTGCATGACAAATAAACCATCAATTTTAACAGTGTCCCTGTAAAAGAAGCAATCTACTTTTATGGTAGGTTTGCACTGAAGTAGTGTGTTCAGACAAAATGGTTCGTGTTTACTGCATTTCTCCAGCTACATAGCATTGTCAAATCCTAGAGTTATCTAGGCTGGAAAGGTACCTTTAGTAGAATTGGAAATTGGTTGGCTTTTAGTTCTGTATTGAGCACACAATTCTAAACCAGTGTATTTATTTATTTATTTATTTTCACGACTTAGGGCTATAATTAAATCCTTTAGTTTGCTCCATAGCAACAGCATGTTATCTGGAGACATATTTTCAGTGACCAGTAAGTCAGTACGGCAAGATGCAGTAAAGTATGGTCACATGTGATGGGATGTGACACTCATGAATTTCTTTACAGTGCTATCACCAACAGAACCCCCATGCTTTTTCTGCATTACCTTGGCCTGTTAAAAATTGTGCTTTTTCTGCTATAGGACTAAAGTTGGAGTAGGCTATAAATCACTGCAGGAAGGAGTGCTCAATATGCTTGAATCCTGAAAACCCTGACTGGCATGGGAATGGGAATAAAGGTCAACTCTTCGCTATCTTTTTCAGTAAAAGAGCATGTTCCATCAAATAGGAGCAAAAACCAAAATGAAGGTAGGCAGCTCTATACAACTGTCATGGACTTAAGGAACTCCTTGTGAAAGGACAATGTGGGTAAGTGGTGTGCGTGTCTTCAGCGATACTGGATGAGCACGTGGAAGAGAAATGAGCTGTGTGCGTGTAGCAGACAAAATGAAACAGGCTAACAAAATTCCTGGATCTGGCAGCAGCTGGAAGCCATGGGGACAATGTGGACAGAGCATTGCATACTTTGTTCCACTTTCCTCAATGAGCTACTGGGCTACCTACATTTTCTCCTGCTCTGAAACACTATAATCATTTTTA
Source organism: Centrocercus urophasianus (assembly GCF_019232065.1). NCBI lineage: Eukaryota > Metazoa > Chordata > Aves > Galliformes > Phasianidae > Centrocercus > Centrocercus urophasianus. The sequence goes on along the minus strand of NW_024884767.1, from coordinate 1,445,780 downwards.
ACACTTAAAAAGCTACAGAAAATATACAGAAGTACCTATTAAGCATCTATAACAGAAGCTTTCTGAACAGCAAATATAGCGTCAGAAGGCCATGTATAATGACTTCTTTAAGACACAAAGAACAGAAGCACACTACAGATAGCAGTTTCTGACTCCCAGCCGCTCAAAAACTTGTGACTTCTCTTCTTTCAGGACAAAGAGTGATACTCTTTTACCTTCACACCACGTGTCCTGCACAAAGATCTAGAATAAGAACAAATGTAATGGTTACTTGAATCCGCAGTGATCCAGAGGCAGACAGCAGCACCAGTAAAATAATCCAGGCTTTAAAAACCTGTTAGGAATCCATGTGCCCAATTATTTATAATTTATTATTCCCAGAAATGTGTTCACAGCTCAGCCATGAGTTTGATTAAACCCAAGCACTATCTCAGTCTAGCAGAGAAACTAGCATGTTCTGGAAGTCTGAAGAAAATGCTGGTCTTTTCCTTCCCAGAATCAGAATGCAACCAGTTTTGCAAGTGACTTGGCTCCTGAGAAGGTGTATGCTGTGTTTAAATCAATAACACAAATTCCAATTTGTGTTGCTGAAGGAAACATTTTCTTAAAAAGGGGCTCTGACAAGTCCCGTTTGGGAAATGGACATGGAAGAGTCCCTGTTGTTTTGTCATGGCTTTATCAATGTATTGATATTTGTTTGTATAATCTCTTCATAATTTTTCCACATGAAGTTAAAAATCTCACTTGGTTTTTTTTTTAGTGAGCGTGGATTTCCAGCAGGCCACTCCCTTTGGACTGTGTGGTGGAGCCCCTCTGAGCTCTGCGAGTGCCTCTACTCTATCAATGCCTTCATTTTGGTGACAGCTGCAGGATGGGCTCTTGCAGCTGTACCAAAAACAAAGTGGGAGATGGTAGGATTGCAAATCAAAATGAAGTATTGGGTCTGTGGTGGATAGTGCTTGTGTCTTATTGCACTGTAGCTTCTGCAACCCATGCTCTGGAAATATTTGCTTGTGACTAATTTGAGGAGAACTATTAGTGCTATACCTCAGTGTCTCAGAAACGATGCATTTTCTTAACAATGGTATGTGTTTGTAGTTCTGTTTCACAGATGCTGTCCCTACTGCATGGAATTGGCCTACAGTCAAAATGTTGCCCTGAAAACCCAAAGCTGTGCACATGTCCCTTTGCAGACAGTGACACCATCCCTCCAGCAGCCCCAGGCACACATCAGCTGTGAATCTTTTTGGTACATTCTGAATACTGCATTACTTCAAGGGGCCAATCTGATCCACACACCTCATTAAACTATAGGAGTCACATGTATTTAGAAGGCCACAAGAAGGAGTGTATTTAGAAGGCCACAAGAGCATGTGTCTATGCATTGTCTTTTGGACTGTGTTGTCTTCCATCAAGTGTACTTGCTTCCTAGGACACTTTTTCCTTGGTGGATCATGGAAAACTCTCCCCCTCCCCAAGGCAGGCTCTGATTTACCTTATAGATGCTTCTCTAAGAGCTCCTAAAGCCTCCAACACTGGAGATGCCACAGCCGGTGTAGGAGAACGACCTAAAAAAAAAAAAAAAAAGATCAGAGTGAGGCAGGATTTTTTTATTTTGAACAATGTCAATCTGCACACCTGTTGGTACAACTTAAGTGTCACCTCATTACATTTCCTTCTCCAGACATAAAAGCATAGTGAGCAGTTTGTTTTCTGTCTGAAAGGGCCGTGGCCATTCAGCTTTCGGAGTCTGCAGTGTGGCAGTGATGTTGCAGGGACCACTGCTGGTGGCTGATGAATGTGAAGGGACTGGCAGAGCAAGAGAGATGGAATTTTGTGTGGGAGAGAAGAACAGTATCTTCTGGGGTGCTCTGAAAAGAGGTCTACAGTCTTTTCTATCAAAACTCCTAATTCAGTTAATAGGATTTGCCATAAGCAAGGGCTGTTGTTCTGAATATAAATGCATATAATGCTGCAGCACCAACCAAACCCAGGCTGTGTGTTACAAGGGCATATGTAATAGCAGTAGCAGTATTAGCAATAATAGCAGTATGACTGGCTCAAGAATGTGGTGGGTAATTTCAGAGGTCAACTCAAAGAGCTTTTAAACAATGAGGGTACACAGTGAGAAAGACTCCTCACGATAAAAAACAAGGGCATTTTGTCTTGTTTGCATTTTTCTTTCTCCTTTAGAAATAGCATGATTTCTGAATAATTCAGTTGTTTATCTCCTGGTAGAAACTGAGCACTGTCCCAAGCTGCTGTGATGCAGGACAGAGGCACCAGCATCAGGAGAATGTCCACCAGACAGGAGGAAAAAACAGAGGGGCTCGTCAGCCTGATGCACAAATAAACACAGCACTTGTTTCTTGCCTGCCTGTGCATTTACTGTCACTGTCCTTTGCTACAAAATTTATCATCTTCTCTTAGAGATTTCTCCTAATTATTTGTTTTATGGGTAGCTACACACTGACTAGCTTCCTTTCTATGTCTCTCATCACTTCTTTATGATATTTTCACATTAATCACTTGAGGGATTGGTGCTTTCTGGTGTGGATCGGGCTCAGAGGAGCACAGGAACAGTTTCTGATATGGATGCTGGCACAGGATGAGGCCCAGCATGGTGGTGAGCATCTGCAGCAGCAGACACCAGATTAGCTGAAGTCACTGCACATCTATCATTTTTTACCACTAATTTTGCTACCACTATAAGCAGGAATGCTATCCAGGAACCAGAAGAGCTTGAATAATAATAAGGTAGAATAATAATCATAAAATTGGTTTTAATTAGTTTCTAGTAATCATTTACAGATTTCTACTTCAGTTTATATCTGCACCAGCACTGCAGAAACTTTGGGTTCTTTCCATGCACCATAAGCTACATCTGAACTTGGATTTTTTATTTTAGGACAAAATGAGGTGCATCTGAACAAGCTCTGGATTTTTCTTCTTCAGTTTCCAGACAAAGTCTAATTTTTATGGCATTATACACAACAATTGTTGAGGTACAATACTAATATTATTTTGTGTTTTCAAGGTGAATTTGTAACATGAGACTTCAGGTACATGTCACTCGGTTTTCAGACAGTAACAACACTGGCTTTGCTTCATAGAGTCATAGAATCATAGAATCATCAAGGTTGGAAAAGACCACTATGATCACCCAGTCCAACTATCAACACATCCCTACCATGCCCACTAACTCAGGGGGTCGGACTCGATGATCTCTGGAGGTCCGTTCCAACACCTACAATTCTGTGATTCTGTGATTCTGTGATTCCAACCACGTCCCTCAGTGCCATATGTACAAGTCTCTTGAACACCTCCATGGACAATGACCCCACAGCCTCCCTGGCCATCCTGTTCCAATGCATCACTGCTCTTCCTACGTTTTCCTAGTATCCAACCATGACAACAAGTGGAGATGTTTTTTGTATCCCTCTAGGATTACTTATGCCTTTGGCCCAAAGGCAGAGTACATGGACTCTGTCATGGGCAACCACAGATCCTCTGAAGCTTTGTTGCCAAGGTCACTGGGACTTGCTTGGAGAATGCAAAAACACTGTTCTACAGAAGAGAAGAATCACAGAGCAATTAACTCAAATGTTCTTTCTCCATATTTTTCATGTAGCACATTAATCCCTATGGTGAACAGTTTTAGTCAATTCTTACAAGCCTTTTTGAAAGCATAAGTGGTGATTGTGAAGGGAATTAATGCAATGTTGGCACAGCATAACAGGCATGAACCATGCAGCACATATCACAACGTGTCTCCAAACCCAAGTTTTCTTCACAGCTGAGCAGAATTGGTCCCATTTCCTGCACAGCAGCACCACAGAGGGTAAATGAAATTGCACACAGAGTCAGAACAGAAGAGTGTGAGATGTAGCAGAAGTCACTGCTGCAGTGCTGGAGCTGGAGGGGAAACAGCTTGAAGGACTGCAAGTGTCATTTCAGGAAGTGGGACCATTGGTGATCAAAGAGTGAATGCTGGGGTGAAGAAATTTGGAGAGTGCCTATTTCAGGGCTTGAACCATTCTTTGTCATAATGTACCTAGACTAGTGCCTTTGCTAAAGCTGAGGGCCCTTTCCAGAAGAAGTATGGTTTTCACAGACCAGGTCCCTAACCAATATTAAAACATATTAATCACATCTGGCAGTGGAGTGGAAGCAGACCATGCTACAGCTCCCACTGTTGCTGCTGCCAGAGGCTGCAGAGCATCCCCCATGTTGTGCTGACAGACAGCCACACTGTGCCCAGCTCCCAGCAGGTCACCTTGCACACAGCCGCCTTGTGACTTGCATACAGGTGAAGCTGTGGTATCCTCTTCTGGAAATTTCAGAGGAGTGTAGATTACAGAAGATGCACAAACCACCTCGTTAACCTTTAAGGAACTTTACTACTATGTGGGCAAATGAATGCTTTTGCTATTCACCCTTTACTTTCTTGAACTTCTAAAGAGGAATCATCTGCTCTGTTTACTCCTGCACAGGTAGCACGTGTGCATGCAGCTAGGAAGGAAAGAAGGTGCAACGGTTACAGCGGTAGTGACATTTCCAGAAATAGAACAAGATCAAATATTTGGACGAGTCATGGATGGTATTACTTGCCACACCATGTGACCCCGAGCGACATTTCAGAGGAATGGCAGAGTCATAGCCAAAGTTCACACAGGTAACGTATATGTGCCTCTCAAACTGCTAAGCTCTTGGGTCACGCTGACACGGCGGTGAGCAGAAAGTTCACATGGTGGAGATGGGTATTGGCGGAGGTGGTCTTTTATTTCTGAGAAGTTATGTCTTTGAGTCATCTCAGCTAAAGCCTGCAGATGCCAGGGGAAAGTTTGCTCTGCCCTTCTATGGAAGTTGTGGGCACCTTAGAAACTTCTGCAATAAATATCACAAGCAACTAAATGAGGGAGGCACCATTTTTAGATGCCCAGAAAACAGCTGACGTTGCTCTTCATTTGCTGCCTCACTCTACGTGCTCAGAGTGTGAGATTCAAATTAAAACATTAAATCTTTATCAGCAGCTATAAGAGGGGTTATCCCCCACTTTCCCTTTGCCCCTGGCCTTTCTGACCAAGAAGGGCTTAAGTTAGGATGTCTAGAGTGCAGAAGTAGCGGCAGTGTAGGCATCTTCCTGACTGCACCTCAACACAGCACACAGCACCTCTACAGAAAATAACCTGCCATTCAGCCTCTTTCTGCTTATAATTCCACAGGCCTGTGAGCAAGTATAAAAATCTAATCATCTGAGTGAAATTAAATAAAAAGCACGCCTAAATCAATTACTACGAGCAGAGGAGATACGGAAAAGCTGTGTCCCTTGCCAGACAGGCAGCTTGCCAGCCCCAGCACACGCCATGGTTTGCACGAGGCCTCACTTCGGGCTCCTCCTGGTGGGAACGGATGCAAACCCCACCAGGGCCCAGCTGGGGCCCTTCTGAGCTTTCAGACGCTGCTGCACAACATAACCCCAGTGCACAGAGCTGTATCCCGCCCACAAACCACTCCTAGAACTATCGTGCTCCCTGCACTGCTGTTACAGGTCAGAGGAACTGATTTTGCCCTTATTTAAAACTGTCACTGAAGGGTTAGCCTGTGAAGCAGCTGCACAGTGGGCTGACATTTCCTCCTGAACCAAAGAGCAGTGTGGATTGATAAATTACAATCGCGCTGTGCTGAGTCCTGCAGTGCTTCCGAGTGATGGAACAGCCCTGTGTCAGAAAAAACTGCAAGAGAAGCAATGCGGTTAGTGGGACTGACCTTGCAGCCGAAGGAAGAGGTCCTGCTGCCTGCAGCGAGCCTGGCGTGTGAGGGGAGCCACGCGCTGGGGCTGACAGGAGTCCAGGTAATATGAGAGGGGCAGAATGAGGTGAGGGAAGGGAAAATAATTGCGGTGGCCAATCCTAAAATGCCTGGTTACATGAATGACATTTGCACTCAGAAGGATGCCCTTGGGGACAGGAGCAGGATGTGGCAGAAGGAGGTGTGTGAGCTGAGTGACAGCTACACCATCCCTCACACACTTCTCTCAGGCAGAGAGGGCCATGGCCTCGGCCTGGGGGCCCAGAAAAGAGATGCCACAAACCCTCTCGGCCAGGCCTCTCACTTGGCCTGCCCAGAGAGCAGCCCCACTCACCCAGAGGGAGTAGGGTTAGAACACTGCAACCTCACAGTGTGGGTGAGGTGACATCACAGCGCAGGTGACGAGACAAGATAGCAGGCAGGTTTTTTTCAATCCTTTTCTTCCACCACACTCATTGTTGGTTCTTGTAAGGCAGACGTGTCCAGAAATGTGAAATTTGAAGGTGTTGGTGTAAGAGAAGCACTAAAACTCCAGTTTGGAGTTATTGCAAAGTAGTTAAGAAATAAGCACATGAAAGAAGGAATATACAATTTCATTGGCCTAGTTACTTTCTCATTGGAGCTAAGCATTTTTCAAGGCTGGCAGAGAAACATAAGGGCCAATACTGAGCAGCTTTCAAAAAAAGTCCAACACTTTATTTGTTCCCATTGTATGCTTAATACTTCTTGAATTATGCAAGGTGATTTCCTAACATCAAATCTCAGATTTTTGAAGCTACATAAAACGTAGGCACTGCGTCCCAAAAATATCGTAACGTATTTTGTCAATGAGAACAATGCGTTCTCACCATAATCATAACCAACCCCGCTCTTTACCACACCTGCTTTCTATCAAACCAGCACAGTGTTTCTGGTTTTGATAGAAAACAACAACAACAAAAACCCAACGGAGTTTCTCCTGTGGTAACATGAGCACAGAAATATGAGCATAACAAATCCACCTCAGCGCAGGAACTGGCAAAGAAAACAGCGAGTGACTCTTCCTGCCATGCTCAGCAAGAGTGCCTTGCTGGTTGCATCACTTCTGCTCTGGCAATGGGCCCCATCTGCATGCAGCACGAAGTTCTGTGTGCTGATGCATCTATGCTGACTGCAACCACTGTGCCAGCAACACAGTCTGAAGCTCAGACCTCATTTTAAGTATTTGACTGAAGACAGCCTTTTCTCACAAAGATCTCCCCCTCAAAGTAGTTGACACCATGAATGTAAGCACCTTTGTGACACACTCAGATGTCTAAGCCATTTGTTAGAGCCTGGCAGGACAGAAGATGAAAACAAAACTCAGGCTGCTAACAAACATCACAAGCAGCTGGCAGAGTTAGCAGGTTCCCTTGCAGTTTCTGAAGTTTCACTCAGTACTTGAGAAATAGCTCAGTCCCTTGAGCTGTTTTCTGAGGAACTCAGCTACAGAAACAATTGGAATGCTAAGAACCATCCATAAATGATGCTCTAAATTCATGTCTATCTAATCTCAGTATTTATCTGAAACCTCTCAGTTAAGATGCTGTCTTGGTTTCTGTGCTTGTGCTGGTGAGTTAGTAGTAGGTGGGTGTTAATTCTATTGCTATTCATTTTAATGCCACCTGTCCCTGTGCAGAGAGTTCAGCCGAAATTTAGATGTAATCTGTGCCCCATTTGAGTTTTTTTGTGTGTGTGTGGAAGCTGTTGAGCAGAGAATCTACCCATACAGATGACAAAAAGGTCATTTTGTTTTATGGGAAGGCATTCCTGATTAGCACATTTGTTTGAAAGAAAATTTCTATAAAGTCAGATTTTCACACTTGTGGGAAATAGAGTTATCAAAGCAACTATGACAGAAATTGTAAGTCTAGCTGTAGTTGCTTATTACAGGTGCTGAGTAAGGAATTATAGGATGCTAAATTTGTGGTGAAGAGCTTGCAAGGACACCTGTCATTATTAGCTCTCCTACTGCTGGAATCAGAGTGCTGGCATCACGCAGCTGCAAAGAGCCACTCCTCACACCATCGTCAAAAGCTAAAAGTCAGCTTGCCCCAGAGCAATGAAAATCACTGGTTTTCAGCTTCAGTGGGTCTTTAATTCTTCAGATTCTCAAGGCAGTCATATGCCAACACAGTGAAGCATGCCTTCTTGGGAAGAAATATTCTTGTGTACCAAATGATTACCAGAGATCTTATTTAGATTGTGGAAGTTCATTATGCAAATTGCATATGCAAATTACTGAGATCTCAGACAGAAAAGCATTCTGTTTTGAGCTGACAAAAAAACAAACAAAAAACCAGTTATATCTCATTGAAGTTGATTGCCATTTAAGCAAGTACTTGGCGCTAAGCAGGGGCAAAAATTTTCCACTGACCAGGTGCTCAAGTAGGCACAGAGTAGTCCTCCTACAGCTGTGGCTGCTCAGCTTACTTTTAAGTGCTAATACATGTCTGCTAAATAAAAAGTTGAGCTGGATCCAGCCAACCATTTAAAAATAACCCCAGTTATTTTAAGTTATTAAAGTTGCTCTCGACAGGACATCCACCACATTCTATACGAAAGGTTCTCTATAATTAGCAAAGTGCTTTTTGGTCTAAGAGAGGAGAAAGGACTTTTCTAGAAATGAGCCTGACCCTACGGGAAAGTAGGAATATTCATAATCCTTACAAGAGAATCATGGGGCCTTCGTGACTGTCTAAAAATTGATCGTGCTATTTTCTGCCAGAGCGCACTGCAGAGCTCCACAAGGCATGTTTTTGGACCCGAGCAGGAAGACTGAAGTTAGAAATAGTCTAGTGTAGATTCATGTGTGAAAGGGGCGGCCATTTAATTTCAGACGATTTCAGCCCTTTGAAAATTGCTCTTAAACAATATTTTTGTGGAGATTTTGTCTCACTTAAAAAAAAGTTGTATTACACTGAAATGTTTTTTAAAATTTTTATTTTTTCCCCCTCTCTCAAGAGAACAGGTTGAGAACAAATGTACCTGCTCTGCAAGAGGGAACCCTGATATTGCATTCTCTCATCCCCATCCCAGAGAATGATACTTAACTCTCTTTCTCCTGTCACTCCTGCATGGCCAGCTGGTGACAGTGATGGAAACCATTTATTTCATTTCACAAGACACCTTAACTAAGGATTTGAGTCTGTAATATTCAAAGGGAGATTCTTATTCTCCTCATAAAACAATACAGCAAAATGCTGCATTTACTTTAAAATGATTAATTATGCCAATTACCAATAAAGAAATGGAAAAATTAATCAATTCTGAGATTGTGAGGGAATTCTAAAGAGAAGCGCAGCCAACATATTCAAATATGGTAAAGTCTGGGCACCTTTATCTTTCCACCATATTGATTCAATACTTTTCATTATGGCAATTCCAGCAGGCGTAGTGAGGGAAGAAGTGTCCTCTTTTCAACTGCATGGCCAATCAGAAATGAAACTTTAACAACAAGAATGAATAAAATATTTAGATTTATAAGAGCATGAAAAAGACAGTTAGGACTTTGTGAATTCTTTTTGTCTGGAACAGTTATTAGTTTTTACTTATGCGAAACACACTCAGGACCTAGAAAGGTAAAATCAAACTGGTTCCCAATCTGAATAAGCGAGTAGCTTCCAGGAAGGGCAGTGAGAGACAGTATGTCTTTAGTAACAGCATTGCTGCCTAGTTTCCAACATGCAGCCATGTGCACAGCTTGTGTGCAACTATGGCAGACCAGTGCCTGGTCTGAAGCTTACACAGAGGAGTTGCTTCCAGTGGGAAAACAAATTTAAAATAGCTTCTGCTAGAACACTTAGCAAGGCAAGTATGCAGCCTTGGCTCAGGCAGACAGAAACTGAAACGAACATCTTGGATTGTTTCAGTGCTCATTGAGATTTCAAGCTCTTCCCGAATTTTATTTCTTCTAGAACACACAAATTCTGGATCAGAATATTCAAACTCAGCTCTCAAGGTAAGCTCAGTCTTCATGATTCTTGTTCGTTACCTTTGCTCAATCAATACCAAACTCAGGTTTTTCTTTTCAGAGCTGACATTTCAAATGGCATCTGACAGCTTTCCTCTCTTTCTTCATTCTCAAGATTAAAAAGGCAGTATGCTGTCGGATTCCCTGACCATTACACTGAGTCTACCACTTTGGAGAATATTTAGTGGTTGCTTTCCTGTGACATACTAAGAAGTGGACTATCACAATCTCATTCAACGATCTGTGATTATGGCAGTAAGAGAAAAATATAAAACCAGCCAACTCGTCAAAATAAGCTTAATGAAACAGTTAAAATTGAAGGGAAAACAACTTGAAATGAAAATGATCTTGCAAAAGCCAGGATATTTTAAAAGAGCTGCTTGTCAGGTTAAGTTTTTTTTCTTGAATGAAAACATCTGACATCTTCAAGAGTAAGCTGCCCTTTCAGGTCAGTTCCAGTCCTCACGTAAAACAATGAGAATATAAAAAGATTGCAAAAAAAGTGATTGCAGGGTTACAGAACACTGAATGGATTCTGATTTGAATACACCGCTTTGTGCCCTATTTATGTGTTTAAATTACTTTATTTCTTGAAACAGATTTAATAGGTATCTTTTCATCCAATTTAATTCAACAAAGGAAAACAAACCTTACTTACAAACCTAGAATGTTTTCTCTTAACGTGTTTTGAGTATGTGGCTATATGACCTTTAAGTCCAGAGCAGTACAGGAGCCAAGAAAAGGCTTAGGATATTTAGTCAAAAGGTCAGCAACACAGCAACAAGAGGAAGATGTTAGGGACAATGCTATTTTCTATTTAAATAACTAATTGTTTCTTGTTTCAAAAAACATTCTATTGAACTAGGAAGTCATTAAACACCTTCTGAAATGCTATTTAAACTCCAGCACCTTCTAATTATCTGCAGGAGTACAAACAGAATGGAGGTGTAGAAGTACACAGGTTTTCCTCAGCTGAAGGAGAATGAGCTGTGCAGCTGGTCCTGTTTAATCTGCTCCATATCTAATTTAGTCACTTTGCCCCTACACATCACAATGGATCAGCGTGTCTGAAATTGGTTTCATTCTTTGCTCCAAGTTAAAAATCAGCTTTCATCCCCATTGTGCCCACAGCATTTGCAATGCAACATAAACAAACAAAGAATAAAATGGAGAAGGTCAAATTCAAAGTCGAACACCCAGATTTTTCTCTGGCTTTCTCCTTATTAATGGGCTGTCCCTTCTCATCTTCTGTTTGCCTCAAAGACCCAGAATTCAGACGTGGTGTGTTTAAGTTCCCACTTTTCACCACCAGGGGTAAAAAAAAAAACAGAAGCCAGTAAGTACTCCTCAAACTCAGGAAAAAAAAAGTTTAATCAGCACACAGGCACAACACCCTGCCTGATATGCCTTACTAACAATACAAAGCAATAACCTCCAGTAAAAGATAAGTTACAATACATGCAAAAACATCTGGATGTGCACCAAGCAGTTAGATATAGGTACATCTGTCAAATAAACATACATCTATTCACCTAGAGAACAGAAATTCAGAGACAATTGCAAAAGTAAAGGTACCACAAAACCACCATAAGTAAGCAGAATATTAGACATAAAGCAAAGTACAGAGACATTTGACCTTTGGAGGCAAAAACTGTTAACAGGCAAATAGCTGAGAGCCAGATCCCCAAAAATTTAGTTAAGAAAAGCTCTCAGTGAAGCCTAACGTAATGTCAGAATGAGGTCTGAAGGATTTTGCCCTTAATGAAAAGCAATTATGACCGGGTAAAAATATCTCTATTAGTGAGAATTTTAAATTATATATCTAAGCTTAATGTTGTTGCTAAGAGTGAAAGGAATAAAGACTGAATTTCCATACAAATAAAACAATGTTTTAAAAATCCCTTAAAATAAATAATAGTAATTAAGGAAAATTGGGGATAATGAACATGTCCCGAAATCAAAATCAACGTGACTAAATTTAATAAATACTTTTAAATAAGAAGTTTCTTTTTACCCTACAGAATAACAACCAGCAGCAAGAACTAGGAAAGCGCAAAGAGGGCAGAGATTTCTTTCTTGCTTTTAGACAGTTATCAGTCCTGGCTGAATCTGTCGCTCCTAAGCAGCATGTTTGCTTGTTACAGGACTAGCAGAAAGAAAGGGACAGGACACAATCACTGCAACTGTAAATTCAACAGATTCACTTTGCTTCCACATGATGACTGATCATGGCCTCCATCCACTGGCTGGTATGAAGTGCCATGAACAACACTGGAGAGCTGAGTGGGGAAGGGGAGTGAGCAGGCAGGGAGTGAAGGCTGGGGTGAAGGCATTTCTAGGCCCCTACCGTTGTGAGACATGTCTGTCACACACAGGGGCAGTGCCCGTGCTCCTGCCCAGGTCCCCAGCTGACTGCAGGCTGACTCTGGGATGCTACTTGTACAGTAAAAGTTACTGCAGAACTCTCCTGGACTTTGCTGGCAGATGTGCCCACTGAGAAAAGTGGGTGAAATATGCTATCCCCTTTGCAGCTAGCCAGCCCATACACCCTGAGGCATTTTTGTCCAGAGAGCAATGAAGAGAGCAACCCCCCGCAATGAAAGAACTGCTGTTGCGTCTCACTGGTGCAGCAGCGCTGAGGAGCTAACAAAGGCAAGTAGAGAGGTACTTCAGCCCTTCTCTTTCTCACAAATTCTAAATCATATGGGCTTTTTCAGCTCCATTTGCAAAAATGAGTAAGTCCGCACTGCTTGCACGGCATAAAAGTACAATGGACGAGATCCTAAAAGACAGCAAGGTCTGAATGCCAAAATCCTCACTTGGAAACATCCTCCCTGAAACACCAGTGGCAAACGGGGTATCTGATAAATAGGATTTGCATCTCAATACACTACATTATACGTCTGTGGTGGAGTGGCAGAGAGAAACTGGTAGTAAGGAACTGCACAAGCCCTGTGCAGTACAGAGACACAGATCACTGCACTAGCTGGTTAGGTGGGTGTACTGAGCAAAGCTTCACATAAAGCAGGTTGCCCACTAACTACAGCCATAGCTCAAGCGCTGCAGCAGTACTGTAGCAGAGGCACTCAGGCTGCTTACATTTGAAATGCATATACTACCTGAGTGAGGGGCAAAATGCATCACTCTGCACTTACTGCATAGGACTTCTTCACAACAGCTTTTTCCAGCTCAGATTTGGGATTGCAAATACTGGCTAGGATTATGGATGTCAAAATATTTGATCAATTCTTTGAGCAGCCACCTCCTGTGTTTTAATGAACACATTGAATCCACATCCAAAACCATTGTTAAATTGTTTATCATTGAATCAAACACTGCTCTGACCATAATATTTACCAAATTACTCCAGTGATGCCAGTCTAAATCCTGCCACTGACCAAGGGGTAAATTTTGGCATGTAAGTAGTACATCCCTTTCCAGAGGGGCTGAACAACCACACTGTGGTTGACTTGACTTAAAGATACCAGATGCTTAGCACCATCAAAATAAACATCTTTAATCCTTCATCTTTCTAGCCTATGTCCATGTGTAACACTGGAGCACTAGCACAGCACCACCCCTGTGTACAGCAAGCATTAAAACATATTCAGTGTTCTCAAAGTCTGAAGAACCAATACATGTACCAAAAGTACAGAACAACAAACTGAACAAAATAAGACAAAGAACTGTACCCTGTAACCCTAAAAACATCGAGGAAATTTGGTATAGAGGGATACAGGAAGATAAAGCAGCAGTTCACAGCAAACAACAGAGATGCCAAGCCACGCTGACAGCTGTTACATATTTTCCGTGTTAACAGAGAAACAACAAAACCAAATTAAGAAATCATATTTTTTTGACCACTTTCCCCCCATTTCTTTTTGACCTTGAAATCTTTAACAAAAATAACAGATAGTATCTGTTTTTGTACAGAGAATAAACAAAAAGCCGGTTTTGTGGTCCAAACAATACATGCTTTTCATTCTACCATGCACTGGGATGTGACCAGCTTTTTTGTCAGCAATTAATGAAAAGAATAAGCACAATTTTGATAATTAAAAGCTTCTATAAATAATATCTTCCACGTTCATTTCTACAGCAATCATCAGAAATACTTCAGATGTTTCTGGAATTTCCTTTTTTGTCACTGTCTGCTTTTCTAATTGAGGAACTTCCCAGTATTACATGCAGTTATTTACAAAGAGGTGGTCCTTCAGATGAAGACCCTTCACTAATTTTACAGTTGCTAAGGTACATTTATAAATGCTTGCATTTACACTTGTGTAGAATGAATGAATTTACTGTGCGGTTCTCGGCTGGACCAACAATATAATTAAAGTGCAATTAAAGACAAAGCACACAAGCCAGGCAGATCCATTTTTCATTGCAATCATTCAGAAGCATCATGACTGTAGTGAGAACTGTCAGATCAAATAGGCCTAGGTCACAATCCATTTTGAACATTTATCTCCCTGAGAGGATTTAAGGGAGGTATACAGTGATATAGCCCTATTTCTTCAACTGGCTGAACATCATTGGAAAAGGACACTTTTCCAGCCAAGTTATTCAGCAGTGCTAATACCAGCACTTTGTATTTTGATGTACTTTACAGCATGCATTTGAGCTCACTTGCCATGCAGCTACAACAGGCCACTTATGATCAGAAAATTTTAGGAAGTAGCAACTATCTGTAGAAATGAAATCTGTCTACCTGGTACATATCACAAAAGCATAGGCTTTAAAAACAGTTACCATCTGTTACATTTCCTTGAAACATGTGCCCCTACACAAATGACAATCACTACTTCAAATAAAAATGTGTAGTACGTGTTTGCTCCATTCCAAGTTTGCCGCTGATATGAATGATTTTAGAGCAGAGTCAGCACTCAGTGACTGAACAAAAACCAGACATTTCCAAGCAAAACAGCCATTCCAACTTCTAATAGTCACTACTTATTGACAGACCATGTATATTCTTCTCTCCACAGTGTGTCCAGAAAGTGCTCTGTTGCCTGACTTGCCGCAGAACTTGCAGAAGGTGCAGAAAAAATAAAGTGCCTTTTCAGGACTGCATTGCAACACGACTAACCATCCCCGTTCACTGCAGGTCCAGATCTCTCGAGTCTCAGGTATAGCTCCTAACCTTGTACTTCCCAGCTGAAGCCTGCAAGGTTGGCAACTGTGTACAACTATTCAGCTAGTTTATTTGCTTTCCATGCTGAAAATATTCTCATAGAATATTAATGAAAAAATATTTACAATTTATTTATATGTAAAATCAGTTACCTTAGAAAAGGCTGATAAGACATTTATAGGAAACAAAGGTAACATTCTATAAAGGATATCATTAAACAAACATTTAGAACAACTGTGGATAGGGAGAGAGATACTAGATGCTACCTTAGAGTCACTCCAGGCTAGGAGATGACTGTTAAGTTCCCGTTTTTTTTCAATTAATTTAAAGTCACAGGAGGACACCAGTACCATTACTTCCTCAGTGAAGTGTGTGGCTGACTGCACTGTCAGCCATCAACACAGACCACATCAGAGCCATCTCATTTTGCTCATCTGCCTTATGTAACTGGGTATATTACCACTGTTTAAATTTGTCAACATTAAGATAGCTAGAATGAGTTATCTTTCACAGGAAAGCCTCTTATTTTCCACTAAATGCACACATCTTACTGTGAAACACTGTCTTTGCAAAATAGCAATCATTAATGCAGAGATGAAAGCATCTTTGTCTTCCCTGTCCAACAGCAAATTTTTGTTGCCTGAGAGGGAAATGCTGTGAGGTTCAGTATCTCTTACTGGAAAAGAGAGCTTGCATTCTTCTCAGTATTTCCCTTGCTGTCTTTAGGACTGGGCATGCATAATTTTGTTCATTGTATTAAAGCATTCTGTAGACTCTGAGACAAAGCTGGATCTTCAGGCAGGGAGTCTGGGTTCAAGCTTTAGGGAAAGCTCATACAAAGTATCTTCATCTATGATGAGTGTCTTGTCAAGTAAGTAGTGAGTGACCTGAAATGCAGAAAACATAGCTGAACTCAGAGAAACACAACATCTCATTGTAATGGTGTAAAGCTGTACCACCAGTGCTCTATGAATCAAGTACAATGTCTCAGGACTAAATCCTTAGCCAGGTTACCAAGGCTCATGTTGATTTTCTGGTGTTTTTTCTCTGGAGACACAGGTTGATTTGGACAACTTTTCATAGGTCCCATAAATGACAAGAGGAAAAGAACTTTAGGATGGACACAGCATCAGTGGATGCTTGTGCCATTTCTTATCCTTTAATCCCAGTATTCTGGGATTCTGTGGGGAATTAGGTTCTAACCAGGAACCTAATTAAGATCACATGTCTCTTTGAACCCATTCCCCTGTACTCCAAAACTATGTTGGCTGTAATCCCAAGGGAGCTCTCACAGGATGGTGAAAAACTTGCCTCTACAAACAGTGCTAAGGAAGCAAGAGATCACAAACCCACAGTATTTGTCCATATTTGTCTGTCCCCTCCTGTTTGTGGCAGCAGAAAATATTCATTTTGGCTTTCAACAACAGCAGTGTCTTACAGCCGATTTCTACCACTGCTTTAGTTTGACTGTTAGGTAACAGTGCCTTACCTTCTGCTGATGTTCTATGCGGTAGGAGGTCTGCTGGAATTGGCGTATTTCCCTGATAATGTGTGAGATCTTTCAAAAGAATACATAAATCTAGTGAGTACAACTTCATTTTTACTTCAGTTAGGCACATAATGCTTTTTTTTTTTTTTTTTTTTCCAAATTTTTTAAAAACCTGGGGAAAAAAAAAAAAAGTGCAGAGAAAATCTCCTAATGGTTTCCAAGGATTTAGCTTCCCTAAATTTACCATTTATTGTAAAGTCAGTCTCAAGTGATCCACCTTCTCTCCCCTCTGTGTATACTGGTAACTGTACATTGATTACCTCCTTTATCTTTGCCTCGAGTTACCGCTACAGACTGTAGTCATTACATGAACATTAAGTTGAGATTAACAGAGAAGTTTCCATGCTTCTCTCCAAGGGGCTTTATAAAATAACAGTTGGAGAGAATCAACATCATAATGCTTCTTTAAACAGATCCTGGCTAACTTGGAAAAAAAATTGTGAGCACTATTTTCTGATGAAACACTTTGATCTTCTCATTTAATTATGCTGCTCCTTTTGCTGCTCCTTCACAGGCTTAAGGCAATTGCTTTTCTGTCTCCAACTTCTCAGTGAACAAACAGGAGACAAACTGACACCATACAAATCCTCAGTTTACCAGAAGGTGGTGATAGAAGACTGGGACGATTGCTTTCAAATAGCTATCTACCATGCACAATGCAAATATACTTTTAAGTCCTAGCAGTTACGTTCAAAGCAGATGTAATTAAATCAATAATTAGCTCACAATTAAGCATCTGTTGGGAAAGCATGTAAAGAAATTAAAATTACCATTCTCATTTTGGAAAAATTAACAAGGCCTTCCTCAGTGAAATTTGGTGTTCCTTCCTCAATAAATGCTAGATCTGTCAAGTACATTCCAAGGTATGGAACAGCAGGTGGGTTACAACTGTGAAAAAAAAAAAGATCAGTATATTTGCATTTTAATAAATTTATAAACTATTACTTTTATAAGTTTCTTTAAAGAGATTACTTTTATGCAATCTCTTTATTACCTGAAGAACTTTTATACAGTGGATCACATTTGTCTCTAAAACTAACTTCACTTCAGTTATTCTCACTCCATGTGTGAAAAACTGAATGGACTGCATCAAGCATCTAATTTAAACTAAACCCAGGAAGCCTTTTAGCCTTATGATGGAGCAAGAGGAAGGGCTGGTGTACTCTGGAATCAGAAAACACCTGCAAGCATTTCTCAGTCCCAGCTGACAGGAGATACCAGAGACAGATTGCACAAATAAGCTTAAAGTGCACAGACATGTGGTTCTGAGTGGATGGTGTTCTTATGCATCAGTACTAAGATTTCTAGGGCCACCAAAGATCCATATGCATGTGTGTGCATGCATCTGTGGAGACATACATAAACCTTCGTGTATGTGTAAATACATAGCATTTTTTCAGGTTTTTTTTTTTAAGCCTGATCAACAGTGAATACAGGAAAACAAAAGACAGGAAGATGATCTGGAAAACTAGGATAGCAGCTCTAGAAAACTGGGAGTAGCTTTTCTTCATGGTGGCAGAAAAATGGAATAGAGTGAATGCTGCTTCCAGGGTGCAACAATCACTACTCCACAGTTGCTGATTCTTATCGCAGAAGAAATAGCAGCAAACCTGGTTTTCTGAAGCTCTGGCATGAGAAAAAAGGACCATGGATGTACTGCTGAAGGCAAACTGCTGTCTTTGCTTAGCTAAGCTCTTAATTATGATTATTTTTTGTATTATAAGGATGATTATTTTGCACAGGCAAGCTTTACACTGACTGAAAGGTGTTTAGCTTAACAAGAGCTACACTTAATGTATATATTTTTATCATTTCTAATTATTCTAATAGTTCAATTCTTTGCTTGACTCATGACCATTTAAAGTAGTTCTAATATTCCGTTCTGGAAAGCCTACTTTTAAATAAAGAACTTGTAAAAATATAGGTTTTATAAATTCAGGAACTACTGTACAAACATACAGGCTGTTTTCCAGAGCAGCAGACTAGAAGGGCTGGAAGGATATAGGAGAGGAAATACTGATCTTCTGTGCACTGTGTTCCTTTGAGCATCAGCTACAGGCCATTCAGCGATAAGATAAAGGGGTAAAGGGTCTTTGATCTGACTAAAGCTTATTCATCAGCCCTAAACTATCTGGAGCAATAAAATTTTCAATCTTGTTTCTGAATAAGAATATTTATTTATAAACCTGGTTTTACACTTACTAAAAAAGTTTATAAGTAAAACTCTGCACAGAATAACAGTTGAATTTGTTTCAGTAATTCTCTGCAGACATCATATTTATCTATCAGAGTGCTTGACTGTAGGATATTGAGAAAAAAGAAAAAATCAAAATAGAAAAAAAAAAGAATGTAAAAGATTTTTAAATAGAAGTGCAACCCAATATTTGATTAATTTTAAAAACTTAATCAAAGCCACTTCATCTGTAACATATACTATCCACTGTTTGTAACATAACATAATTGTATTGTGTAGGTAAGCATACTTTTTGAGTGTTTCTCTAAGATTTTTAAATCTTCCTTCAGATGACACAGTCTTCTGAAGCTTGTCCATGAGTGCTTTTGCCTAGAAGGAGAACACATTATAAACATTATTGCCATTGCATGCAGAAGACTGGTATCAGACTTTTTTAAGAAGATGTAATTCACTTAGCATCTTCACCACAATTTCGGAAGTAACAATACAGGTACTACAAATCTAGCTTAACTGTAGTCCTAATGCTTTTCTGCAACAGGAGGTTAGGCATCCTTAAAGATTTTCTTTTCAGTGATGCACAGAATATAGATCTATACCGATAGTTTTAACCTGCAAATTCAGAAAACAACCACGTTCGTTAAATTAATGAGCAGCATGTCAATTTACTGTGTATACAACAATATTAGAGGCATGATTTTACATGTTGCTGAGGCTCCACAGCTGGGTTCGCTGAAACTAGGGACAGTAAAAGATGTACTACTGTCTTACAGCCTGCACCAAACTGGTTTTGCATCAAGTTTCTGATAAAAGCTGAATGTATATTTGAAAAGTCATTATGGCCTTACAAGACTGATTTTTCATTGGACATCACCACAGCTTGGTTACTCCACAAATGAAAATATATTCTGTTTTCATTATTTATTTATGGTACAGATGAGAAAACAGAGAATCCTGAGAAACGTATCATATTTGAAGTGGAAATTCCAGTTAATAGGAAGTTGTAGGCAGAAACAGTCACCTTCTTATTGAGTCTGATGAAACATACTGATAATGTTTCTAATAAGCACTAGAGATTAGTGCAATAATATTAACTTTTAGGCTTTGTGTTTGTTCATTTTACATTTACAAATTGCAGACATACATATATTTAATTTTTTTTTTTTTAAAGGTAAACTCTTACCCGAGAGTTTATATTGGAGGATTTTTATCATATTTTCAACCAAAAGAAAGTAGCCACAGATAAAATGCGTATGAAAGTAAGCTGACTGGAGAATGCAGCACAGTCAGAAAATGGGTTTCGTTATTTGGGCTGCTTGTCTGCTCTTCAATAACTGCAGGAACATATTGAGGAGGAAAAGTACGAATAAAAGCCCAACTTCTTGCATGTCCATTAGAGAGACATTTCAAATGGTTGCAAATAACTCCTTATCCAAATACTGCCTAACTTACAAGTGATTGGTTCTGTCCTACTGACCTCTGCACTCTATTACAGCACCATAATAAAATGGTTTTTAATAGCAGAAAGCTGAGATTTACACTGCTCATTAAGGTTCTTCCAAATCATTTAAAGCAGATGTGCTAATTCCACTGAAATTAGATTTTTTCTCACAGATAATTAATAACAGCAGAAAGAGGATACACTAAATACAAAACACCTTGACATGACATACCAGCACAACTTCATGCTTCAAGCAAAAAAGTCATGAGTACTGCTAATGCAGAAATATCTATCAGAGGAATCCTACAACACATTGCTCTCTGAACAACATACCAATGAGAGCAATCTAGAAATTATAAGTGTAATGACATCCTTCTTACCTGTTTGGAAACTTTAGCCCAAGTTTTCTTCAGTCTGTAGATCGCACTTCTGTTCAAGGCTGATGTGATTTCTAACACACCATTGTAATTGTGCATACATCGACAAATATCAGCTACTGCTACCCACTTTTCAATTGAGTTAGCCCGGGAGCTGACATCGGCATAATTCATTATCTGGGAGGCAACAAGGTTACTCATCTGTGGGAATACAAGAAAGACTATTCAGAGTAGAAACTGCAAAGCAAGCAATGAGAAAGCAACACTGAGAACCAACGACACCTCCAGAAGAGAAAAACAAAGCTGCACGATGGCTGTGTAATGACGACCCTGACTGGAGGAAAAGTCCGTGGCTAGGAATGGCTCATGACTCTGACCGGATAAAGACCTGCATGCACGGTTATGGAGTGTTTGTGGGATGTTTTGTTGGCATGTAAAGGTGGGAAAGTTGAAAGAGAAAACATATGAACGTGTATAAGGGATGTTATAACCTGTAACAAGAGATTTGGATCTGAGTCTGCACTCATCTGACCAAAGAAAGAGGACATCTAAATATAATCACTTTAGAAACAATTATTTAACAAACAAGGTAGAAAATATAACTGATGTAAAACAGAAATTACAGTTCTTAATAAAATCAGAAAAGCATATTGAGAACTATTGTACACATTGAACTGTTGTAGGACAGTGGATGTAAATGAGCATATGAAAGAAGGGTAAGAAATGCAATGCAGTGTATCCTCAAGCCGACAGCAGTAACACTGATTGGAATGTCTTCACAGAAAATGGTAACAAACAAATAGATGGAGATTCAAAGGGCATTCATTAAACTGAATTGGTTTTACGTTTCCACTATGAAAAAAACTATTTTATTCTGTAAGCCGTAAGACAGGTTAGGATAGTTTAAAATGTTTTAGTCTATTTTATAGTTATTGAAATGCTGAGAAGCAATTAATAAAAAGGAGAATCTTTATATGCATTGATTTTAAAAGTTAATCAGAAGAAGACTATAGCATTCACTCACTGCTAGATAAGAAATTATAAAATGTTGTAAAAATGATATTTTTGTTCCAGAGGTCACAGGCAGTGTCAAAAAAGTTCCCAGAAGGCAATCCATATTCGTAAGTACTTACATCATTAAAATGTTGACTAGTTTTCATAATATAGGGTGTTCTCTCATTTTTATCCAGTTTCATCCAGCCCTGCCCAAGAAACTCTCTAGATAATGAGTGGAAAGAAAAAACAAAAACAAAAATTTAATTAATGAACATATTACAGTCTTTGTTTATAACTGTAGCCTGAATGTATTTTGAGTATACTTCATAGTTTTAGAAGATAACTATAAAGCTCTACACTAGTTCCAGCACTTCATTATTACATTATTAATGCTAACAAATAAAGCTGTAGGTATTATAAAGATATATACTGGTTTTAATGCCATCTTCCAATTTTCCCATAACTTTTCAGCATTATGACCCTATTTGAAATTGGTCTGATCAGTTTACGTGATTATATGAATTGTAAACTGCTGTATGAGGAAAGTTGATTTGACATCTCCTCCCCAGAGACTGAGCACTTCCATACTACACTCACCTTTCACTAGCCCAAAACCTTACATCACAGATTTTTTCACAGGCACAGATTGGAAAACCTCAGTCTTTCAAAAAAAGATTAAACAATAGGGGAATCATAAGCAATAACAGAAACAATCAAAAGATTTAATTCTCTTATATATGCAAATCTCTTTGCCAGGATGTCAGTAGCATGAACCAGTGTGCCCAGAATCAGTTAATAACTCATCCGTGCACTCACTTCTGTCAGTTATGGGAGAACACTTACTCGTAGGGTATGCTTCTGAAAACTATGTGGTCTAAAAGAGTTATTTGCTCTGCAAGTTCCATGGCTGACAAAGTCTCAAAGCACTCTGGTTTTGGACACTCTGACTGCAAAAACAAGAAAAACATGCAAGGATCTCCCTTTGTATCAAAAGAGTACTTCAGAGCACAGTATTAAAGA
This sequence comes from Centrocercus urophasianus, assembly GCF_019232065.1. Lineage (NCBI taxonomy): Eukaryota > Metazoa > Chordata > Aves > Galliformes > Phasianidae > Centrocercus > Centrocercus urophasianus. The sequence goes on along the minus strand of NW_024884767.1, from coordinate 1,423,270 downwards.
CTTCATACGCATTTTCAGTATAGAATTGTAATTAACTTATTTGAGACAGAGAAATAAGAATTAATTAAAAATTGTTAACAATGTGAGGTTAAACATCAGGCTGGAAACCCACATGAAAACAGGCACATACTAAGTTATGAGTATCTATGTAAGTTAACTAAAGTCTATGCATTCTGTGCCACTTTCCATGGAACCTTTTATTGCTCACACACTTAGCTGTATTAATACTTAGGAGACGATGGCGACTGTCAGGTTTGGAGGGCAGTTCTCATCAGTGAAAGACAACTAAGGTTCTGATGGCTGCTGAGATGGTAGATATTTATCTATTAAATTCAAATACATTCACCTTTCACTTTTTTTTGTTTTGCTTTTCATTAACATCAAATCGTTAAGTTCTGACCGAACCATCTTTGATATGAGCACCAAATTCTCTCTTTAAACTGAAATGCAGATCCATGGTATAAAATAATGGTATATCTATCCTGAGTTGCAAAGGTGAAGAAGTGATACAATTTAATGACTTAAATATGCTATATCTCTGTAGGCATATTTACATTTCAAGATGAACTTACCATCTGAATGATATCCTCTATTTTTAAATGGGTATCATCTTGATCATCCTGAGAAAGAGCCCTAAAATTAAGCAGCAAATATCATACATAAAGAAAATTACCTATGGTTAAGAGAAATCCTCTGAGACAGGAAGCATGTTCACCTAATATAAATTCTTAGACTGCAATTGAAAAATGCAAATTGAAAATAATAATAATACTGGACCTAAAAACTAATTTCCTGACTTCACTGTAATGTATAAAATCATGTATCAACATTATGTTAGCTAAAATGCCAGTTACAGAGAGGAACTGCATCTCAAGCCTCTTCTCTGATTTTCAAATGGTATGCTAAATGATGTTTTGGAGAAATGTTTGGTAATCAACATTTGAGAAGAAAAGCCAGTACAATGAAAGAGTGATTCATTGGGAAGTGTTGTTTACTGCACCAGACTGTCCTCTTCACTGACCTACTCTAAGAGCTCTGAACATAAAAGCAGACAACAAACAACAGATTTTACTTGTAGCAAGTGCGTGCTGTGCTTTCAGTAACACAAGTGTTAAACCATGTTTTCAATTCTCCTACGGAACCAATGATTATTATCCTGCAGTATTATTTCAGAATAATGGGTCAAAAATGAACCCAGCAGAAGAAACAAGTATTTACCTAAGCCTATTCTCTTTAATGTATTAACTTAGTACATCATTCTAAGATCTTATCCCCTCCTTTTATATATGGTATTTACTCTGCAAACAATTGGTCTCAGTGCTGAACTTAATGAGTTGTCAGTCTTGGGAGGATCTTTTTGAAAGATTTAAGGGATTTTATTTTATAATGTAATACTCTTTCCAGAAAGGCAGGTAACATCTCAACTTGCAAGATTACTGCATATAAAGCACAGGTAACGTGTAATTCTACCCTACTGGCACTGCTTAAATTTCAGCTGCAGTACTATGACCAGACCTGAACATCACAGCAGGGCAAAGACAACATGGTATGAGTCCAAATCAAAAAGTCTGATAAAGTATATGGGAAGCATAGACTCAAACCTTGAATATGCTGGATTTATATAATACAGGAAGGAATATTTTAAGAGAAATAAAAATATGCTAGTGTGTAGAAGATTGGCTGTAAAGACAACAGTGATAGGGCAAAAAAACTGCCGGACTGATGCAGATTAAGGAAGATTAAATTTGAACATTATGTTTAAATTCACCTACATTCACCGACAGCTGGAAATCACTGAGGCAAGTTTTCTGCAGAAGAATATTTCACAGAATATTTATCAATTGAATTTTCAAGGAAAGTTTAGATAACTGTTTTCAAAGAAGATCCAGTTTCACTGATCGTCCCATGGAACAGAGCAACTGGAGAAGGTATTTTCTCATAGCTCCTCTTTCTGCGCTCTGTAGAGATAAGCCTTCTATATGCCATTTGAGAACTGAAAGAAAAAGCTTATATTGCCTAGAGTCTTTATCAGTGAGTGTAAAATATGGAATTTGTACTATGTGGGTGGGGAGGAAGTATCAATGCTTAGTACAGTAGGTTCTTCTGCTGTGAGTTGCTGTTGTTTCCTTTTGGTTTGCCAAACTGAAGGACTAGGTTAGTAAAGATATACAGAAAAAGAACCTAAGAATTCTCCTTGCCTATAAAATCCAGAGAAAATGCTCATTTCTTTGTGACAGTAGGAAATGTTTGTATCTAATGGGCAAGTCATGTAGGATCCTGCATGTCAACTTCTTCAGGAAAACACAAGGTTTCTTCACAAAACAGCTCTCTCCAGCCTCAGTAACTGTAAACAGACTGACAATCTGTGTTTCCTCAGCAGCTTGTTTTGTGCTGCATCTCACGACTGACTGCCTTCAGAAAGCTACTGCACATCATGTAGCAAAAGAATGCGTATTCCTAGCATTAAAAAAAAACAGAGTGCTTGCTCTCCTGTCCCAAGTATTCTCAGTAATATTGTAAACTCATAATCTGATTTCCTTATATTTATATAGGTTGGAGTTCTCACCATTGATACAGAAAATTTTTTTTTGCTTAACAGAAATTAAGAGACACGAGATTCTCAAAAGGCTCAAAATACTTTTTCCCTTCTTTACTTTCTGATATTTCTTTCATGATATGCACAGTATTTATGTAGACTTTTAATCCCTTGCTCTACAGAGACAGTTCATGAAAAAAATTCTTTTATGCATAAATGTTCTATATTTAAATATTCAGGGGCCATCACCTCTCTCTAGACTGCATAAAATTACTTCTTAGTAACAGCAGTAGTAGCTTCCATTTCAGTCTGCACTGTTGCTGGCCTTGGGACAATTAATTTCAACAGAGGTCTGGGAGCACAGACTGAGTGCTCCTCAGTTCTGCTTGGGCGGTTGCCATTAAATACCTCCTGGAAATCAGGTAAGCACCTCAGGATCATGTGAAAATAGATACAAAAGAAAGCAAAGCTACAGAAACATTTTGCCATGGCCATTAAACAATCTCTCTCTCAGCAGGACTGAATGGAGTGACAACACTGCCGTCATACAGGAACAAAGTAAAATTCTTATGAAGAAAGTAAACGTGTAGGAAATAACTTTCTAATTCCTACACTTAGTAGCTGTCATTTAAACCTAGCCCAAATAATTTTCAACATAAAACTCTAGAATTTGTTCCAAAATACCTGTCTTTTATTTCTCTTACTGTACATACAATATTTTTCAAAATATTTTAAAAGCTGCAGTAAGTGATACAGCCTAAAATGCATTGTCTGGTGAGATCATACAGGGTATAATACTGGTCACAGATCAGACCTTCACATATTCCTTGGTTCCATTTATATTCATACTGAGGAAGACAAAGTAGAAAGTGTTTCTTGAACTTCCTTTTCCCCACATACTATTCACCAACTAAGTTATCTGCTGCAGTACTTTACACCTTCCTGGCTCATCGTCACTTCAGGGCTACTGAAAAAGGCTAGTTAAATCTCAAGGAAACCATTCTTACCTCCTCTTCTAGTATCTGCTAACAAAAATGATTAAAAGGAGCTGATTTTTTCAAGAAATGTATTCGTGCATACACACGTAAACTCACAGGCAACGTAAGTTTCTAGAACAAGGCATTTCTATCTAGTATCCTTCAAGGAGATGGTCCATGGCATACACCTGTGTGCAGACTCCAGAAGTCTTTAAAAAAATGATCAAACTGTGAAGGAATCGTAAACAATAACAGAAACAGCCAAAGAATTTCATCCTGTTATGTTAGCAAACCTGTTTGCCTGGATGTCAGTAGCATGAATTAATGTGGTGCCCAGAGCTGCCAGTTATACTCATCTATGCTCTCAGTTCAGTCAGTTGTAGGAGATAATCTACATAGTGTATGCTTCTGAAAACTATGTGGCCTAAAAGAGTTATTTGCTCTGCATGCCCCATGGCTGACAAAGTCCCAAAGCTTTCAGACACTCGGGCTCCTACAAAGAGATAGCCCAAGCATAATCTCATATGCAGACTCTCAAAGTTCTTGAACAATATGTTTATAATAAGAAATGCTGTTCCTCACTCTGAATTTTTCTGCTTTTCTGAACTGAGAGTAAACTATAAAAAGGGAAACTAAGAACTACAGTGGAGAGATAGAATGAAAGTGAAGAATTCTGATACACGTTTTTTTTATGTCTATGTATTTTAGATCTAAAAGCAGACAGTAAGCACCTCTTCAGAACAACTAGAAAACCTATTTTATGAAACCCATGTAACAACTGGATGACTTATCTTCATCGAGGGTATGTTAACTGACTCACTCCTACTTGCTGTTTTCATCCTCTCACAAGAAAAACTTCTGACCAAAAGTTTCATCAAAACCTTCTCATAAATCTGGGCTTTTACACATAAACTGTACTGTCAGGTCTTCAAACTGATATGTAGTAAAGCAAAAAACTTTGGGTAATTTATAGAACCCTTAAGTATTATCAGCTGGGAGCCCTCCACCTCAAAGAAAACCAAACAAGTAACAGCTAGAGAGTTATATGGTGGTGATGGACTGAGCAGCATCTGTCCAAAACAAGGGTACTTGAGCTCAAGAGGAGCACAGTACCTTGAAACAGCCCTACCAGTTTCTACAGCAAGAAAGATGTCTGTCTTTTGGATACCTATGACAGAATTCGTATCTTCCTTAAGTCAGTGCCTATATTCTGCAATTGTTAGAGAGAGGAAGGTGTCTTACAATCTCCAGAGGAAAAGTCAGCATGCCTAATTTTAGACCATTCTGATGGACAGAAACTCCTTCTTACTTGACAGACTATGAATTACACTGGAAGGGGTGCTTCACCAGCTGTCTACAGCTTGTTTCATAGATAGGTTCTTCAGATAGAAGTGAGCCTTACCGTAGTATTTTTTTCTCTCATCTTGTCACTGTAACCTACAGGCACTTAAAGAAACTCATGAAACAACCTTTCTTTCATTACGGGCCTCTTAGCATTCAGGATGTTGCCTCTAATCTACCATGTTAGCAGATGATAGAAAATCTGTAATCATATGCGGATAAAAGTCACAATGTTGAGAGATACATCGGTACTGAACACAATACCTCTTTATAACACCTTGGTGTAGTATGGGAGTGTTTGCTGAAAACCTGACAATTTGTAAGACTAACAGTCTTGGTTGTTTCTTCTACAAGAAACAGAAATCTTCAGAGACAATGCATAGAGAAAACCCCCAGTTAAACATTTCTCTTGACCTAGTTCCATAAGCAGAAACAGCACTGCAGAAGGCATCAGATAATAATGAAGGGGGAAGAACCACCTCTGTGTTACTGTGTCTGCTTTTTGCACCAGTAGTGTCTTTGTTTTTAGTGCTTGTATCTTTGAGCACAGTGCAAACAGAAAGTTTTCTTTGTCTAGCAATAGAAAGCCTAGATATGTGCTTGGTTCATATAATTATGTTGTTAGATAGCATGCAGACATGCGGATAATGTCTTTTCTGCCTCTATTGGTTTCTCATTCTTCATGATATCAGTTCCAAAATCGAGCAAGGGTCTTTTCAACTGGCCGGAAAACCAAATCCTTAACTGAATCCATTACTCAGTTTTATATTTTGGATTATTAAAAGTTAAGATTCTAAAGAACAGTCTGGAGTTGGCTTGACCTGTGAATCCACTAACAAGCTGAGAAACTGGTGAATTAGAGGGGAACATGTCTAGCTGGTTTTCCTGAGGACATGCTTCCAGAGGCAGACAGAAGCCTCCATGGGAGAACAGGTCAACCAAATAGGACTAACAATTTTTATTATTACTTTTTTAATGCTTATAAGCACTTATTTGTTAATAATGTGCAATAAAAATGAAGACTTGTGGAAAAGTAAAGGAATGTGCAACCTTCTGTCATTACCACAGATTTACAGTTACACACAAAAAAATTTAATTGCAGATTACTCCTGGAGTCCTATAATTTCCTCTTTTCAGTTAACCATATAAACTAGTTGAGAACACATATTTGAGAGTAACTATAGTGCCTTTCAAAAGCAGAGAAACTGCTCCTAATTAGCATGCAACCCATTTTCTTGAGGTGATTTCAGAATCAGAGTTCCTTCTCTTAGTGAAAGAATGAGACATATGACACATCTGAGTATTTCATCCTAGCTGAATGATTTTCATCCAAAATCAGGATTGCTCCAACACAGTCTTTCTCACAAGGTCACAAAGCAGTCCCATTCCTGGAAAATTAATTTATCCTAAACAGCTGACTTAACAAATTTGACATGTCTGACAAACAGCTGCCTCCTTTGTGGGTGAAGAGAGAGCTCCGAAACTTCAGATTTTGTTTACCTCAGAGTAAGTCTTTGGGGCAGTATATTTTCATTTACTAACATTTTTTAACATGGAGATTACATTCTGAGGCTCTATCCACTGCAACTTAACAACAGTTTGCATGATGAAAGTTATTATTTCTGTACTAGTTTTCACCTGAAGCATATTTATATTTGAGAGTGTACAAAGGTTTGTATACATAATAAATACATGACAATGAAACAGAAGTAATTTCAGCTGCTACAGAAACATGGTTACCACAGAAAACAGAACACAGAAAATGGAACACAGAAGTTTTCTGGACCATTGAGACAAAAACACTGGGTCACTAATTTTTACTGGACTAGGCAGTATGGAAGGAAATATTCAACATAGTGTTTCAGGATGCAACACCGCTTGTCTTGAAAAGTAATGCAGGAATTCTGATTATCACTGACAGGCAAAGCTTAAATTTTATCTCATTTTGAAGGCAAGTAGATAATTCATGCCTCTTTTAGTCAAAAAGACTAGCTCCAAGTGCTGACCCACCAAAGTCTTTTTTTCTAGTGCTAGTTTGAGGGTTGTAACCAAATATTTGTGACCATAATATATGATGAAACCTATAATCAAACTACTTTGTTTGAAAATTTTGATAGGATGAAGGTGTGCACCTGCAAATCCTGATGAAAGATAGCTTTATTGAAGACCTTGTCTCAGGAAATCTTCATTCTCTTCCTGTCTCCAAAACAAACTCTTAATAAGAACCTGAATAGATCATCTTAGTTTTGCTTTATTTGCTTTCTTGTAAAGTGCCATAATATTTCCCAGTAACACAGGATAGTGGCTATAAAAGAATGATTTTTAGAGAAGAGTCTGTTCTACAAAAAATTTTAAACGAGTTAAAATTTTTTTTGGTTCAATTTCTGTGCCTACAGTTTTCATTTTTACTAGAATTTTAATTTACAAATATCGTTTTCTTTTGTTAGTCCTATTTGCTTCTATTCATAACCTGCAGAACTTTTACTTCTTAAAGACTTTAATTTTTTTTGTTTTTCACAAAAAAACACTGAAAATCACACAACAGCCACTACTATATACAGTGTGTTTAGATACTACAACAGCAACTATTAAAAAGTAAAGAGATGAAAAAAGATATGCACCATTTCATAGAATAGCAGCATTTACATAACTGGGGTCAACTTGCAGTTTACACTTAATTACCAACATCTCATTTTTGGGTGCAACATTTAAAGGAAACTGGCTAATTTGAAACTGGATATAGGATATTGATAACAATATGGTATACTTGCACGCTTACAAGTTTGTTCCCCTACTTTGTCAGGAATACTCACATTTTCACATACTCACAGCTAAAGATCTTAAGGTAACTTTCTCCACTAGGAGCAATCTGGCACAGCCTTTACCACCTATGTATTATTATATTCTGCTACAGTAAAACAAATTAATCCCTTTGTGCTCTTTTTGTACTTTCTTCCAAGGAAATACATGGAATTGACTTCTTTTTATACTGCGAATAACAGCACACACAGTATCATTAACAAAAAGATATATTTCTGTTCACATAAAAATGAAGTAGGGTCCTTTTAGCACAAACTTATATTAAGAACTCTGTTTCTTTTCTCCAGTATTTTCTTTTCACCATCAACAATACAGTGTTACTCTTCTGATATTCTTTTTCACATAAATATTGGATGGGAAAACGGTCAGTTGTTCTTAGAAAATTCAGACACACAGCACTGATTGCATCTTTGTTAGCTATCCAGCAGAATACCGAGGAAAATATTAGGCGTATCATAGGTTTATCTGTGTTTTTTCATTGTCTTATTTTAACAGTTATTTTATCTCCACATGTTTACTGTTTCGTGTAATGTAGAATAATTTACACGAAAAAATGCTACTATAAAACATTCATACTTACTATAATGAATTGTTTTCAATTATAAATGCATGCGAGGCTTTGTCTGGCATGACTGGACACTTAGTTCTCAAACAACAACCCTAAAGTTCAAAATAAGGTGTTTGAAACACAAGTTAAATAATTCTGGTTATGCAGGAGTTTAAGGATCTTTCATTCTGTGGCACTAATTAAACAAGAATTTCTCTCCCTAAGCTACCCACAGTAGTAAAGACACAACTGTCAACACAAAGGAAAGTGCAAGCGTGGTCTAGTGACTGTCATGACACGTTAGACTGCCAACAGCCTCCCAAGAACTTAGTAGCACTGATTGTTCATTACTGAGATAAGAGTTATTCAAGGTTTTACAGGGGAATGGTCTTCCTGCTTTACTAGACAGCACTTTTCCCTACCACATAAAGACTGAACCAGTAGCTGCCAGATTTTTTTAAGAGACAGTGTTCTGAATAAAACTTGGCATGATCTGATACCTGATGTTTGTGTAGACTCATGAAGTTACGAAGGAATTTTAAAACATTCCTCGTAATAGACATAGACAAGTTTTCCCAAGTCCATTTTGAAGATATCCAAATTATTCTTTGGTTAACTGTTCTTTAATCCTACTGTACAACATGTGCAATGTGTGTATACTTAGCCACAATTACTACAGATCAACCTGAAAGTATGCTCTGTTTGCTGCTGGATGACATGCTTCAAATTTCTTATGTCTTACAGCAAATAAAACACTAATATTCCAAAAACAAATACTCTGGAGAAAAACATATCATGTGAATTCTATAATACATGTTCTCATATCTATTCCACATGATAGACGAACTTTACAGAAATGTATTTACCTCAGGATATTTGCAGTAGCTTTCCTTTCTTGTGGTAGAAGATCAGGGTCTCTCAAAACTTCTTCCAGCAAATTTAACACATTCATTTTCAACTCATTGTTTAGTTCAAAATCCTACAAAGGAAAACAATTATATTTGCTTTTTCTTCAGTTAGCTATTTTAATCAAATAACTGAAAGGATACAGTTCTGTGAGTTTTTCCCATTTCTTTTTGTGCACTATTAGCGATGAACACCTAAGTAAACTTTGACAGCTGTTGAAAAGAACAGGATGCAAAAGTGGGAACCTGAAAGAGTATAATTTATCTACTCTTCTGTCTGCTGATCTATTGTCGAGCCAAATGACTTCATCTTTCTGTTACAGATTATGCCTCATCATCTCTTAACCTACAGTGACTAAAAAAGGGGAAAAACAATTTAGTTCCAATACTGAGGTCACTATCTTGCAAGGGTGGACACTGTTTTCTTCTCCACTGTTTTACTGAGTTTCTCTATTTTCCTTTCTCAACCCCTTTATTTCTTCTTCGATACTCGTCTCTTAGGAATGATCTGCTTTTTGTCTGACACAGTGACGTATTCAATCGATACTGTCTTGATAAATCAGATCAGCTGTCTGGCACTACATTTAATTTAATAGCATTTTAATTATTTTTAAGGCAGACTAATATCCTACAAGGGACCACAATTGAAGAACAGAAACACACAACTCCAATTTATCTTGACACTTCATATAGCAGAATATCAAAGAATAGAATAATGTACAAATCTTAAGGTAGGAAGGGACAGGTAGGTCATGCAGTAGACTTCAAAAATGCTTGTATTAAGCTAAAAGCTAACATTTGGATAAGAAAACTGAATGTTGGACAAGTATCTCAAGGATAAGTACAAACGGTTCCAGGTACTGCACTGTATTTGTTCTATAATTTTTTTGTTTGTTTGCTTTTGTTTTTAACCACAGTCCAAAATGTCTGCTTTAGAAACTATTTTAGCTTGTTTGGCAAAGAATATTTATTTATTTATTTGGGGCACAGAAATGCGACTATTTAGTGAAAGCATAAGGAATGTAACTGAACTACAAGAGAGTAGTGTTTGCTCCAGTGACTTTTAATACAAAACCATTTGGAATATGAAGTTATCAAAATTCAGCTAGAAGAGAAATCTGGAAAAAAAATCTGCACAGACTAAGTTAATCAGTATAATTAATATTAGTGTCAGAATCATAGAATCACAGAATGGTAAGGGCTGAAAGGGACCTTTAAGATCACGTAGTTCCAACCCCCTATTATAGGCAGGGACACCTCCCTCTAGACCAGGTTGCTCACAGCCCCTTCCAGCCTGGCCTTGAATGCTTCCAGGGAGGGGGCATCCACAGCCTCTCTGGGCAACTTGTTCCAGTGTCTCACCACCCTCACAGTAAAGAATTTCTTCCTTATATCTAGTCTAAATCTTCGCTCTTCCAGTTTAAAGTCATTTCTCCTCATCCTCAACCCTTTATAAGGGCTACATGCCCCTATAAAAAGTCCTTCCCCAGCTTTCCTACAGGTACTGGAAAGCTGCTATAAGGTACTCCCTGGAGTCTTCCCTTTTCTGGGCTGAAGTGCCCCAGCTCTCTCAGCCTGTCTTTGTAAGGGAGGTGCTACAGCCCTCTGATCATCTTTGTGGCCCTCCTCTGGACCCACTCTGACAGCTCCATGTTCTTCTTGTGTTGGGGCCCCAGAACTGGACACAGTACTTCAGCTGGAGTCTCACGAGAGCAGAATGGAGGGGCAGAATCATCTCCATTGACCTGCTAGTCAGCACGTCGTCTCCTCAGTAGCTCAATGGTTTGTGCTCTTGCTAGTCAATGCAAAATGACTGGGTTTTTGCGTAAGAGACAGTCTTTCCCATAGGACAGAGAAAGCCCTCTATTAATGTTGTTTCAACAGGCACTGTCTTACAGCCCCAAATTTCAGCATTGTTTTTTTTGTTGTTGTTGTCGTTATTTTTGTTGTTGCTGTTTTTTTTGTGCTTGGTTTTTTTTTTTTAATTACAATGCATGATCTGCTTCTATTATATTGTGAGAAGAAAAGAACACTGAAGAAATATGGAATTCAAAATAAAATTGTAGAGGTAATCTATTTTCCAGCTTATATCAGGGATCTATGGATTCCTAAGATGTTACAGGTGTAAAGAAGGCCTAAGGAATGTAGGGAAATCACAAATCATTTAATGCACTTAAATTCTTGTAGAAAGTTTGTCAGAATTATAGAAACACACCATAAAACTATCAATTCCAAGAAACATTTGTAGATAAGTAACTAGATCTACCTCTATTATGGACATTATACATGAATATACACTTAGATATTACACTTATTTATAGTATTGGTATGTAAAGGTCAAAATGCTAACATGGGTAGATCTAGACATACTGTGTATTTGTATGCAATTTCTCTACGTCTAGCTTTAGATTAATCTTGTGACATTTTTAATCCGTTGTTATCTCCTGTTTATATATTTTCTTAATTCTTCAGCACTTCTAACCCGACAGTATCCCACCATGCCAGCACTAGGAGGAGTAGCAAAAAAAATGCCACCAAATTCAGCATAAGGCAGACTGAAGCACCCACCAGGCCTGGCAGAAGCAATCCCTCATTTCTGCTAAGTAGAAGTACAGGCTGGCAAGCAGAAGTAAAGCTGCAATACTGGCTTACATTTAAACAGCTGCTCAAAATTTGTAGCAGACCAGCATTCAAAGAGACTTTCAATTGGAATTTCTCTATTTCAGAAGAAATGCAGTCAGTCGGACAAGAGCTGCTCTAGTTTTGAGCTTTCCATCTGGTGGACTTCAGTTTGACACTGACTGAATTGTGACTGAATTCTTTATGGAACGGTACATAACTCTAATGTATTTTAGAGTCCACATTAGCCTAAAGTTTTGTTAGTTTTATTCCAATTTACAGTTGGCTTAAGCAGAGAAATTATCTAAGATTTCCTGGAATAAATTCAATTTTTATTTGTAAGTCCATTATTGTCTTTAGGTCGAAAAGGTGCAGCTTTGTATTTAATATTTACAGAACAAAATCACTTGTGAAAATATATAAAAATATTATACACATATATAAATATATATATACATATATATATTATATACATACATATACATAAAAAAAAGCTGATGATTTAAGCAGGAGGGCTGCCATGGAGTCACAAAGGATAAGAATAGGATATATGAAGTTCTCAGCTCTTAAAAAGCACAGTGGTCACCATCACTTATTTAATTCACAGCAGTAGAGCAGTGCAGCAAGAGGTAACACACTGATGTTCTACCTACTGCTGAGCAGTGCTGCACAGAGCCAAGGACTTTTCAGCTTTTGACACTGCTCTGCCAGGCAGGAGCTGGGAGCTAACAAGGAGCTGGGAGGGAAAAAAGCTAGCACAGTTGACCCAAGTGGCCAAGGGGATGTCACATACCATGTGGTGTCATACAGAACGATAGACTGGGGGAGCTGGCCAGATGCTGTCATTGCCTGGGAACTGGTTACGCATCACTGAGCAGGTGCTGTGCGACCCTCTTTGTTTTGGCTCACAAGTTTGTTAATTTTGGACTGAAAGAGAACTGGGTGGGAGTAAGAGAGCAACTGTGGTGCTTACCTGCTTATCAGGGTTAAACATCATCTCTTTTATAGCTGAAGAGTATCAAGTTCAGCATGATTACATTTTAAGTAAATTCATAACCAGCCTGTTGATCAGTGCCACCCACAAGACTAGATGGTACTGTTTTCTTCAGAAAGTACATACAAATTCCCTTGCCAGGAGCAGCTAGAAAAGCTGTGCTGCAGTATGAAAGTGCTTTAGAAGCAACCTATCCAGCTGAGTGAAAAATCAAAAAAAGAAAGGATGTTGGATTTAGAATCACTGCCCAGAAGTCAAAAGACTGTGACAGTGGCAGCAGAAAGCAAGAAAAACAACTAGATGTGCCAGTGAGGTTTAACAAGAAATATGTAGATTTATTACAGGTGGTAGTTATATAATTTCTAAGTTTTGTCACGGGAAACTCCCAAAACATTTCCTCCTCCCTTTCTTTAAATTTTCTTAAGTGAGAGGAAACATTCTCCATTTAAACAATGTCAGGAAACATTGAATAACCCAGGCAGACAAAAGGGAGCTAAAACGTGAGAACATAATTTATTTGGAAAATATTTGAGTACATCACAGAATCACAGAATGGTTGAGGTTAGAATGGACATTAAAGATTACCTAGTTCCTATCTCCTGCTTTGGGCAGGGCTGCCCAGCAGATGACACTGCCCAGAACCCCATCCAACCTGGCGTGGAGCACCTACAGGGAGGGGGCATTCACAACTTCTCTGGGCAGCTGTGCCAGGGCCTCAGCACCCTCCAAGTAAAGAATTTCTGCTTAACATCTACCCTAAATCTCCACTCTTTCCAGTTTAAAGCCATTCTACCTTATCCTGCCCTTTTCAGACAGTGTAAAAACTTAGTCTCCCTCCTGCATTTAAGCTCACCCCAAGTAGTGGAGGACTGTGTTCCCCCAGAGCTCCAGAACTTTCTTTTCTCCAGGCCAAAGACCACCAGTTCCCTCAGCCTGTACCTCATTAGAGAGGTGCTCCAACCCTCTGTCCCTCCTTTTAACCATGGCCCTCCTTTTGACCTCCTCCAACAGCTCCACATCTTTATTGAGCTGGGGAGCCCCAGGCCTATATACAGTACTCCAGATGGGTTCTCATGAGACCTGAGCAGAATTAGACAATCACCTCCTTTTCCCTGCTGGCCACTTTTCTGTTGATGCAGCACAGGATACAGCTAGTCTTTAGGGCTGCAATACACACTGATGGATCATATCCAACTTTTTGCCCACTAGAATCTCCAAGTCTTTCTCAGCTGGGCTACCTTCCATGAATTCTTCTCCCAGTCCATACAAATAACTAGAATTGCCCCAACCCAAGGGCAACACCTTACAGTTGGCCTTCCTTGGACTTCCACCACATCTGTGGGCAACCTGTTCCAGTGCCTCCCCATCCCATTATGTAAGGTAAGACCTCTTCCTTATATCCAACCTAAATCTGCCCTTATTGCGTTTGAAACCTTTTCCCCTTGCCCTATCACAACAGACCCTGCTAAGTCTGCCCCCTTCTTTCTTGTAGCTCCCCTTTAGATACAGAAAGGTTACTCTCAGGTCTCAGAAGAGCATTCTCTTCTCCAGGCTGAACAATTCCAGCTCTCTCAACTTGACCTCATAGTGGAGGTGCTGCATATCTTGAACCATTTTTGTGGCACTCCTCTGGACATGCTCCAACGAGTGGATGTCTTTCCTATGCTGAGGGCTCTATATCTGGATGCAGTACTCCCAGTAAGACCACACCAGTGCAGAGTAGAGGGACAGGTTTTCTTCCCTTGACCCGTTGCCTATGCTTCTTTTGATGCAGTCCAGGATAGAGCTGGGCCATGAGGGCAGGTTCTCATATGCCCATTTCTCAAGCCAGGGTCATCTGTATGGCATCTCTTCCTTCCACTGTATCTACTGCACCATTCAGCTTGGTGTCATCAGCAAACTTGCTGAGAGTACCTTCAGTCCCATTCTCTATATCATTGATAAAGATGCTGAAGAACACCGGTCCCAAGATATACCCCTATGGTACATCACTTGTGACCAGCCTCCAACTGGACACAGAGCCACTGACTACAACCCTCTGGCTGCAAACATCCAATCAGTTCTTAATCTGTGGAATAGTCCAGCCTTCAAATCATCTCTCTCCAGTGCAGAGAAAAGGATGTGTTATAGGACCACGTCAATGGCCTAGCAGGTCCATCAGTTACCTCTTCTTTGTCCACCAATGCCATCACTCCACAGTAAAATGCTGATCAATTGGTTAGGCAAGGGAATTGTACAAGGAGTAATCATGAAGAACCTGCTGAGATCTTCAAAAATCTCCAACTTCAACAGACCAATACGTGCTACCTGTAAGAATAATTTCACCTAAGTTCAGCTCTCAAAATGCAGCCAAGTTCAAATTTTCAGGTGTCTGCTTAGAAGGCAAGAAAAAAAAAAACTAGCAGAAAACAACTATTGAGAGACTGGCTTCGGAGTTCTGATTGCCATGTGAAGAGGAATAAGAGGAGTACATGATAAATGTAATATTAATCCCTTGTGACAGACTTTGCCGAATACATTTGGACCAATTTTATTAGTTTCTCCCTATTGCTCTAAGGAAATGGGAAAATTGCTCAAAAAGATGAGGCAGGCACATTTGGCTGACCAGCAGCAGCACTCCCAAAGCCTGCATGGCTCTGCATCATTACAAATGCACAGAAAACTAATCCTCTGACCAAGTACATATCTGAAACTGGAAACCTTTTTTCAAGCATGGAAGGAAGGAAGCTGACTTCTTTCTAAATCTAGATTCCCAGCACCAGCATATATAACTGATGGTGTTCTCCAGATGTAGTTTATATTATCACTACAAGCAATAAGAATCAATGGACTGAAGTCTCCTAGCAAATTCTCTTCATCTTTAGAATAACTACACAGTGAAGATCTTTCAGTCTGTAAATGACAAACAAGAAAAACTGAAGAGAGATGTGTTTGAAGGAAACACAGGGAAGCAGAAAAGACAAACGTAGGAAGAACAAGAAATGCTCACGTGGAAGGTTAAGGGAGAAGCATCAAGTAAGAAGATATGTCAGTGAAGACAGAAATTGCTGGGGATATGGCATAATGGCTAGGAAAAAGGAAAATTTTTAGAGATATCTGAAATGAAAATGCTCTAATGAAGAGCAAAAAAAGTTTAATTAGTGAAGGGACAATAAAAATTTAATGAAGGATTAAAAATATCAGACGTGAAGGGAAAACTACACGTACATCCGGAGTCAGGTTTTGGATGTCTCTATGAGTATTCATACGATGTGGATTTACTGTGTGCAGACTCATTGTCCTTTGCCCCCACTGCCAGCAGCAAACTGAAAATAGCAGACGGGCACAGACATTGAGAAAGACTAGCACTGCTGCCGGCTATAACTGATTACTTTAAAGTGACAGGATAACGATAAAATCTTGCTGGGAGCCCAACACTGGAGATGTCCAGGAGCAGAAAGAGACCTACTGAAAGACTGTTCACAACGAAATTGGTATATTTTTAAATAGATGGATTTTTCCTTACAATTTTAATATATCTGTTCTTACGCCAAAGTGTAAACAGACAATCACTGCAATGACATCAGCAGGGTAACTTCTAATTTACTTCACAGAAGATCAAACTCTATCATAATTAACTGGAATTACTTCAGTAATGCAGAACTCTACAACTTTGTTCTGTTTTTTTTTCATAAAAGCACAACTATCATATGTAATTCTGCTGCATGAAATTTTTATAAATACACTTGCAACAAAATATTTACATATTTGGGAAAAAAAAAAAACAACAGATAAAAGATACTAAACCTGGCAGTCAGAAAAATGCGTCACTACATCAATGAACTTCTAGTTCATTTCAGGAAGAAACCAAGGGACAATAGCTTTGTTTTCCAGCTAGTTTCAAGTGCCAAGAAACAATCACCATTTGGAAAGGAGTGCCAGCTCTGGTTCTATAGTATCAGCGTTAGCTTGTTGGTTCAGGTTGAATATAATTAGGATAAAAGTACAAGCTACATTAATACCATGACTGAGTAATTCTCAGCGTGTACAACACAAACCTTTCATTATCCAAGAACTGTAAAATCCAGTAGTATAAAGGAACCTTGAAAGAAGAATCTAGCCACTAGGTACTGTCAGATTAAAGTAATCAGGACTGATAGGAAATATGACATCTGTGCTCTAAGTTCTGGGATTTGGTACAAAGCAGAGCTTTGCAGGGAGACCTCAGTGAGGGGGGATCTGTCATGCTCCAGCAGAAGTGAGGGCAGTGCACCTCTAATTAGTTTGACTGATTGCAAGCCTGGCTACTGTTCTGAGGGTGACTCATGCTCCCTAAAGGGTCATGGAATATCAAACCCTTATGCTTCTGCAATAGTTGGACAAAGCACAACAACAGTTAAGTACATTACTACTGAATATTCATGTGTATTCTGCACATGGAGTAAGTGTAGGTAAACTTGATTTCTTTACCGAGTGACCAACAGTATGTCTGAACACTCTCTCACAGCTCCCTTGTTCTGCTTCTCCTTGTGGCAACCTCTTTTTCCAATTCACAGTTAGTATTTTTACATGTCTACATCAGACAGAACACCAGGAGCATCTTTGTTGTTTCAAGATAGAGACCACAGGTCTTAAGGATTTACTTCACAGGTAGTCGGAATATAGAATATCTTGCTGTAAGAAAATTACAGATTATCATAGAGTTAATGTGGCTACAGTGTGATTTGTTCACATTTCTACAATAAGCTCACTATAACTTTGTCAGCTAAAATATTCATTCCTTTTTGCCTTTAAACAAGACCCAAGTAGGGCTCAGACAAATGAATTTTTATCTTTTTTTGTTATAATGCAAAAATTGGATTGGCCAATTCACGTGCAGGATGCACTAAAACTATTGGAGCCTAACCATAACCTACTTTCTTGGATAATCTTCTATATACAGGTGTCTTTCTACTGTATTCCCCAGGCAAGATCAGTAACTACATTTGAAAAACCTTCTCTTGAAAACCCAACACAGCTTAATCAGGCAAGCAAGGGGATGATTTGTTGAAGGTTATTTCACAGTTGGAGAAAGACAGGAGTCAGGCATCAAAAACATGACCTACACTCTCAAAATGCAAGTTTTGGTCTGCTCCCCAGATCCTGTGGTAACTTCATAACTCACTGACACCATCTGGCAGTCATGTTGTTTGTAACAGAGTCAAGATTTTCCAATTCATTCCAGCTGAGATTCTCAAAGAAGCCAGCGGGAACAAGAACCGAACTGTCATTCAAAACTGGGAAGCCTGGAAAAGCCAGCTTTTCTTTCCTCAGCAGCAGATGAAAAATTTTTCTCCTTGGACAAACTCCATTTCCATCTGCTTGCCACAGAAGCAGTATTATTCATTTTGTATGCCGAAGTGTTTAGATAAAAGAAAGTATTGTTAAACAAAGACGAGGCTGCAAGATCTCACCAGGAAAACTAAAATCATGCATGAACTTTCTCCTCTTTGCCTC
This sequence comes from Centrocercus urophasianus, assembly GCF_019232065.1. Taxonomy (NCBI): domain Eukaryota; kingdom Metazoa; phylum Chordata; class Aves; order Galliformes; family Phasianidae; genus Centrocercus; species Centrocercus urophasianus. Next base: position 1,405,056 of record NW_024884767.1, on the reverse strand, counting down.
ATTTTCCCTTTCTATTTTTCCATCTCTGACAGGAATTAAGTGGGAGTTTTGCCTTCATAAGTCCTTTCCATTCTCATCAAAGCTGTTGTCTTCATAGTGACTGTCTGCCTCAGCATTTGTGTTTTCACTGTTTACAACCAGAGAATCCTATGCTCTTCCTCTCAATTACATTCTAAAAACAAAATGTAAACATGAACATTCAGCTGTTATTTTGGGGAAAAGAAAGCTTTGTTGACCTATCGATGTTTGAATGAAGAAGAGAAGAGCATGGAAAAAAAGAGGGATTAAAGAAAATGAAAGGAATGAAATGTAAATTTAAAAAAAGCCTGGGGAGCCTCTCATGCACTAAAAAACAAAACAAAACAAACAAAAAAAAAGGATAAAAGAAAAGGAAAGAAGAAAAAGGGAAGGGAAAGGGGAAGGGGAAGGCGAAGAGGAAGGAGAAGGGGAAGGGGAAGAGGAAGAGAAAGGGGAAGGAGAAAAAAGGGGAAGGGAAGGGAAGGGAAGGGAAGGGAAGGGAAGGGAAGGGAAGG
>NW_024884767.1:1341775-1403946 GCF_019232065.1 Centrocercus urophasianus | reverse complement strand
TTGCCCAGTGTGGTAAAAACAAAGAGCAGAAACTATATATCACATTACATGAGTAAGTTTGTTCCAAATTTTTGTCTGTGCCTTGGGAGCTCTCGGAGACATTAATTAGTTCCTTCTGCCATTCTCAAAGGGCTGCAGATCTGGCACTGCAATATATTTACACAGAATTTAAGTGAGGGCCCTACACAGTGAATGACCCAACTTTTAAAAATAATTAGTCCTTTTTCTAAACACTATTTAGGATCATTTCTAGATAACAGAACTGCTTCATGAACGCATATTCTCTCTGAATAGGCTGAAATATTTATTTTAATGATTCTGTTTTCTGCACACAGACAAGTTTATATATTAAACGGCATAAATGATCAGACAAGTTTTTAAAAACACGTGCTTAAAAAATACCTAATCTTCCCCAACTGTGGTTTTGACACAACTGCAAGATGTTGTAGAAAGCTAATTAATTCCATAGCCCAGCAGATAAAACATCTTCAAGACCAAGCCAAGAACTGGATGGAGGAAAGTGAGGAAATACAAAGCTTTGAAACATTTGTTTGGACAGTATCTCTCTCCCTTGGTTCATGCACTAACCTTGACCTGTGTTATTATACACTGGAGAGTAGACCACTAAAATGAACCAAAGGGATCCAGAGGGAGTAATGGAGGGTAGGGAATAAGTAACTTGTAAACTTTGTAAGCACACTTATGACAGATGGCTGAACATTTCTGAACATAGGCTACATACTGTTTTATGACTGTGCAACACCTTGTGTACCCTTGGCACTGAAACATTATGAATCAGTATCATCATTCAGGCAAATAAATAACTTGTAAATAAATTACTATCATTGGTGGATCAGAGAACACGTGTACTGAGTTAATCACATCCGCAGAGACAGTCATATGCTGCAACACTAAGCACATGTGCATCCAGCACTCTAAAGAGAAAGCTGAACAATGCTACACGATTCAGCCATCTAATGCCTTTGCATCTTTTTATCCACTCACGAGGAAATGGCATTTTGGCAGAAAAAGTCTGGAAAATGCTATCAAGAAAACACACTGAGTGACTTGCTTATCTTTGCAAATACCAACTTATTTTGTCAACTGTTTTCCTTGCTATCTCTTTTTTTAAGCAAATAAAACTGCCCATTTCTGTGGATGAAGGTGAAAGATGTCCCAGGTACGCTGATGGCCTGTGAATGATGCAAATACCTTAAAATGTAATAAAGTTTTTGGCATGTCTGTTGATCCCACGGAATTCTTGTGCTTCAACTGTTTTGTCATTTTGGAAATCTGCATTTCTTCAGCAGACACCGGTGTCTAAGGGTTCTCTGGTTTGCAGTTTGTGTTCTTACTGTAAAATGAGGCTCTAAGCTACTGCTCTCCAAGGACTATCTTTCTTCACTGGCAATATTTCATACTGTTTGGCTGGACAGTAATTCTTCTCTCGCCTTCCTTAAAGCAGTGCTGATCTTGGTTTATTTGGCAGAAACTAGCCAGTCATTTCTGTTTTGCTAAAGTCTTGTGTCCTTCCTTTGTCCCTTGTCTCTCAAGAAACAACGTAAACAGCTGATTACATGCTTTGTTACTGCAGCATTCATTACTTTTTGTGCCAAAGTCCTTGCATTTTAAAATATTTGCTTTACTGGAATAGTGGGTTAAGAGAGAGAGAGAGAATTAAAATCTGCCATCCTTGCAAGAGAAAAAAACAAAAGGCAGTAATGATTAGGGAGCTCAATTAACAGCTTCCTCTTCGAAAATTCATTGTTTTGGACTTTCGTCCACTACCTTAATTCCCACAATAGTTTTAGAAAAATACTAATTGTGTAATTTTCTGTAAAAGTAGGTGCAAAAATAATCAGGACAATATTGTATTTTTGCATATTACTGGAGGCCTTTGACCTTGATTAGAGGCCTTGAACAAATAATGTCTTCATTTCCAGGAGAGAAAGAATATTTTTGTTAAAGTGACACACTGACGGAGAGTGCTTACACTCTTCATAGTTACTCTGTGTTTATACTAGGGAATCATCAGAACTCAATCAGGGTCAGCCCTGAAACTAAACATCAGTTTAATAAATTGTAGAGATTTACTTAATGCAGACAAAAGTCTGATGACTCTGTCATTTAATCAGCATGGAAGGTTGACTCACAGCACTCACTTACTGATAGCTATAGCACAGACATAGCATGTACAGTCCAATGTCAAAACCTCCTCTTTGGCTATTCAGCTTTTCAAACACAATCAGTTTTCACACTTGTATTTTCTACTGGCTTCATTCACTAGCACATCTGATCTCTATTAAAACTAAATCCATTCTGAGGACAAAAAGGGAATAGTGTTTAATACAGGAGAGTGCTGCAGTCAGCTGTGCAATAAACCCTGCTTTGATCACGTGTTCTTGATTATTAATATGGAGCAACAAAGCAGTCAAGTTGTTTCATATGCTTCCATAATGCTCTCTTGCAAGTTTTGCAAGTTTCCTCATTTTTTCTGTCTCTGTTTTCATTCTTCCATTCATTGTTTCTTTCAGTAATTTTTCTCATAGTCTGCTGGATGCATGCAAGATCTTCCAATGTACCTCTTACCTAGCAGCTTAAAAGACACTGCTATGTAAGAAATTCTACTAGTTACTCCATTTTGTGATCAGATTCATAGAATTGGACTGTAGAGTGACAAAAATGATGGACTGGTGCATCTTTCCAGAGACGCTTCAGAACAAATATATATGTTCTTTATGCAAATATCTTTATGCATCGCAAGTATTTCAACACATTCAATCAAAGTAACTTAACAGCCCCACCGTATCTTGTACAGAGACTCAAAGTACATAAATTGCATTTGTTCAATGAAGTCAGACAGCATTTTTCCGCTTACGCAATACTTTTGGAGAGAAAAGTGCAACACAAGAATACCTGAGAGTGCTTGGAGACCCAGTGACGTAAGACATTCAGGACACGATTAGTGGCTGCTCTGCGTATTATGAACTCTTTGTCACACATGCGTTCAGAATTGCTAAAACCTATGAGGAAAAAACACACACATAAGAATTAAAATTCACAGAGGTATTACATTTCTTCAAATCCTGTATTTGTAACTGCTAAATAGAAGGCTTACTTGAGCATTTGTGAGTAATGAAAAGAAAGTTTGTATCTCAAACACGATCATTTAGACCACTGTAATTATGCAAAATCAGTACAATATCATATAAGCCCATCATAGATAATACAGATATCTACTTGGTTTACTGTTCAGCTTCAGAAAGATGGAGAGTATTGGCTTGAAGACAGGTCTCTCATCAGTATGAAAGAAACAATACAAAACATGACTAATCTAAAAGCAAACAGAGCCTGTAATCAAGCAAGCTATATAAAGCGAGTGTGATTTAGAAATTGGAAAGTGGTACATCATAGTTGTGGTACATTGTAAGGAATCAGAGAAGGATAATAGTTTAAATACAGAGGAGAAAAAGTTCAGCACAAGAAATGTTCCTCCCTTCATGAAAGCAGGTCCTCCCTTCATGAGAGCACTGTACAGGGCTCTACTAGTCAACAGCACATACAAACAGCTTACTTTTTTTACCACTGTAGTAACAAGAAGGTGGGAAGGTATACAGGAAACACATTTACATACTGAAAGAATGATGTGCCAAACACAGCACTTCCCCACACATCTTATAATGTCAACTTTTTTTTAGTCATCAATATTTACTCATCCAGAAATATTTTTAAAAATCACAGAATCATGGAATTGCTCAGGTCCAACCACAACTTAACCATACGCATACATAACCTAACTCTAACAGCTCACCTCTAAATCATGTCCGTGAGCACCACATCCTAACAGTTCTTAAACACATACAGGGATGGTAAGTTTCCTATTACATTCACAGCATTGTTTCTTGCCTGTCTAGTTTTGTTGTAGCTGTATTGTACTAATAAAATGATGATATTAAATACTTCTATTAAAAAACAAAACAAAACAACAACAAATGATAACTCTGACAAAACTCTTCAGAAGTTAATTTTTCTCTAGGTTTCTGTTGGATTTGATCTTACACTACATTGTTTTCCATTTCACACAGTGCAGAGTCCAGGAACAACTGGAAACTCCCTTACATATGGATCAGCGCTTTGCAATTTTTTTTGGCATGAATGCTGTTCTGAAGCCTCTATATTATTAGAAAGAGCAAAGGGGTGCATCTGTTTATTCTGTGAAAAGAACATTTGAGGTGTTCTCAGAGTCTAGTATTAGCATTATACTATTTTTATCACAGATATTTAATAATTCAGTCCAAAAAACTAAACTGCTGTTCTGCATTTCCAGACAGAAGGAAAAAAAAAACAAGTGTAACTGCAATTACGTATTCTTTACTACAGGCTGAACCCCAAACAGATTCTCTATCCTATTTCATGGACGCGTGTTTTGAAGTATGGCATATGACACTGTTGTTGATATCTACGACTCAGTACTGAAGGAATTTCACATCTTCACATCTTCAGGAGTTTCATTGCCCATGAACAGCAAAGTAAACAAAATCTCTGAGGCTTTACTTAGTAAAAGGTAACCTAGGCAACATTTTGTGTGTTAATTTTCCATGCTTTTCACAGTTAACCTCTTGCAGAAGCAATTAGGCATACACATTATAAACTGCTCAATTAGCCACTTGATTGCAGCAGTGAAAGTCACAATGAAAATTATGTATTAAAGCAGCAGAGTCTCTATGAAAGTAACATTAAGGAAAAGAAGTTTTGGTAAGCTGAAAGGAAAAAAGGAGAGATAACTACAGAAACAGTTTCAAGCTAGCTGCAAAAAAAAGAATAAGAAGAGGAATAAAGGAAAAATGTAAAGCCCCAGGGATCACTCAGCAAACTTCTATGGTTCTCAGAACTTCATCAATTTTTAATCAGTAATTAGCTTTAATGGAATCTAAGCAACATATTTAGTCAGATCCACATAATCAGTAGCTAATGTTGATGGCTTGGTTGGATACACAGAGATGCCCAGTTGTGTATGAAGAGAACTTTGGTGACCAGAGATGTGCAGGTGCAGAGGTGTATTTAACTCCACGCGTGTTAACTCTATACAACTACAGGTACAAGACTTCAGATAAATAGCTGTGTAATGTATTTGTTCAAAACAAAACTGAAAATCTACTGATTTCGTAATCACTTTGTTTTTAAAAACCAAACACATCAAAATGCCAGGATGTGCTTCTCTTTCCACAAAACATTTATGCTTGATCATTCTTTCTGAAAAAAGGAACCCCAAAACATTTCAGGAATGCTTTCTGTCACAGAACTAAATCTGCCAACTGATTTTGAAGAAGACTTTGTTTATAGTATTTTCTTCTGGACTCTCAAAAATTATCTGGAAATGTGATGCATTACACAGTTCCCAAAACGAGCACCAGAGATCAGCATCTTCTATCTAAGACCACAAAGACATGCAATAAAAATTGTTACACCACTACCCTGGCCTGTTCCTTGCCTACAGTAGTTTCTTTCCACCTTGCACTTTTCAATACTCAACCATGTTTTGGTGTAAAATGCCTGGTGTAAAAGTTGGCCTAGGGAATGAACAGGTTTCTGCTGTCTGTACTAACAAGCTTTCACTGCACCTTCACTTCACATACTTGCTTTCTCTATTATAGTACATTCTCACATACTCTCTTTCTCTATTTCTATTTTATAATTAATTATATCCTTGAAAGCTTTCAGAAAAAATGTGTAAAGCATACTATGCAGGAAAAGACCTCCTCTGGTTCCACTCCCCATCCCCACCCTCCATCTCCAAACAGAAAATAATAAGGACTAAATGGTGTGCAGGAATAACTCAAAAGTCATGGCTAGTATTGTCACTGTTCTTTGTATACGAGGAGATATTTGCTTCTACAAAGATGTTTGGCTTTACCATAGTGTTCTCCTTCTCAACTTGTTTTGAGTAACAATAGACCTTAGCTAGGCTCCACACTTGGTAGCTTTGACAACAACACAGCAGAGTCAGACCTTAAAGTAAAACCAGGTATGCTGGAGAACAACACACCAGGACCTCCCTGATGCAGTCAAGGTTGGAGCAGGCAAAGTTGGTGGGACTTGGATTGTTCAGAAAATGAAGCCTCTCTTCTGTGAAAATACTCCCAGTTGTTTCTGCATAGACAAGAAATGAACAGCAAGCAGTTCTGGACAAAGGGACTGATTATTCCCACCTCAAAAAGGGGTGACCAGACATTCTGGTCAACATTGAGGACCTGCTCTACAACAGAGATGCAAATGAAGAACTGTCCTTCATGAAGGATGGAGATGTGCCAGTCATCACTGACCAGTGTGCTCAGATGTCCAGAAGCAAAGCAAATTATCTTCACTAGGTCTACCACCAGAAGTGAGAACTTTCTGAATGGTGTTTAGCACACCACTCATTCTTAGCTTTTCAATTCCAAACTAACTGATAACTGAAATGGGAGCTAGGGACTGCCAACAGATGGTAAAGATTCACATCATTAACATGCCCATCAAGCACAGATTAATTAGATTGTACTTAAAATTCTAAGTTTTTTTAGTAACTGCTAGATAAACTTCAGTGACTATATACATGAATTTTCCATTACAATCATAGACAAAAGCTATTATTATTTTTATCTACGCACCTATACTTCAGAAGAGATAAGTGTACAGATATACACAGATAGGTATCAGCAGACCTATTCAAAACTAATATGACAGCTCCCTCCTAGACAGTACAGCAACATCCTAAACTAAAAACACCCACCATTCAAAACGCTGGACTGTATTATTCCCGATGCTAAGAGAACTCTGATGCATTGTCAGACTAAACAAAAGCTGGTGAATACTGACTGTGAAAGCAAAAGAAATTTCATTAGTTCTCATAGTCGCTAAATAGATCTTTCCATTAAAAAGAATGTGAGAGTACATAAGAAACACAGTACTCAAGAACAAACAAATTGGACAGAAGTATGGTGTTAATTTTAGGAATATTATAAAACTCAGAAAAAAATAGCAGATGTAGAAACTGTAAGCAAATAAGATCACTAAGCACTGCTACCTTCTGGTCTTCTAACGTTGAAAGGAAAGGTCTAAACAAAACACAAAAGAAAAAACAACAAAAACTTATTACCACAGCAAAATTAATATAAAAGGAGAAACATGCAAAGAGAAGTTTTTGGCCAGCATTCTTTTTTTCCCACTTTCAAAGCCATGTGGTCTGTGGAAAAGAAAGTACCAAAGATAGCCACAAACAGACGTGACTGCTAAAGGTCACCCAAATTCTACCTATCCTTCAATCCTGACTACTTTTGAACACATGGTCTAGCAGGAACTGCATGTCACCTACTGCAAAAAGCAGGTGAGAGCCAGAACCTTGCAGGGCTACACCGTATTTGCTTTTTCTTGCCTACATACAAGCATAAATAGAAATAATATCTTCTGCGAGACAGTGCAAAGCATGCAATACAACATTTGAGACTATAACTCCATTGCAGCAGATTAAAAGGTGCACTTACAACAAAGAAGCAATTCCACTACCAAAGAGCTTGCACTCTTAGCAAATTAACAACCCAGAGCAGCTGCTCAATATGGACAAATGGGACTGAGGGAAAGTGCCAATAAGGCTGACAGGCAGACTTTGCTGAACAGCAAGGCGACAATGTACTTATTAACAGAACTGTATCCAGGTGAAGTAACAAAAAAAATATGGTATGCAGAGAAGTAACACAGAAACGTGGCGCACAATTTCATCCACTTCACGGAAGTCAATGGCAAAAATAGATCACTAATTTTACTAAGCCCCTTTGCTCATTAATCACAATTTTTTCACTCTGCTAATGCAGAGTATAAGAGGCTGGAAGAGATACATTAGCCTCTGTCACACACTGCCCAGGATTCTTAATTGAAGCACAAACCTTTATGGTTCTGCAGATGTATCAGCTAAAAGAAATGGCACTGAACTAAGACTAGACTTGGGAACCAAGAGAGGCTTCAGCTCAGATTCTTACCGCAATAAATTGGAAGATTTAATTATATATCTCAGATCTATCCCAGAGATCATTAATTCTACCAAGCAGTTTCCCATTAGGCGTTCAGCACTGACAGATCTATGCTGATATTCTTCATAATACTGTTCCTACCTCGTTTGGGTCTAGAAACAGTTTTTAAGTCTGATTATACAGTCCCTTGCATAATACCATTCCAGTCTGTGACTTAGGCTCTTAGACAGTCTTAGCCATGGAGGCTGTAAATCTATGTACAAAATAGCCATACTTCTCGTTTTTCAGTTTCAGCTGAGATGGAATTGTCTTTAGAGTGTCTGTTATGACGCTATGTTTTGGTTCTAGGGGAAAAACAGTGTTGCAAACACACTGATGTTTCTACTTGCTGCTAAACAGTGTTTTACAGAGCTATGACCACTCACAGTGAAGGGTCCAAGGAGCTGAGAGGGAACAGAACTAGGACAGCTGACTTAAACTGGTTGAAGGAATATGCCGTATCATATGACATCATGCAGAAGGAGAGTACTGAATGGGTGGGAATTCATCTCATTCTCTGCTGCTCGGGGCTGAGCTGGGCATTGGTTAAGGGGTGGTATCACTTGTTTGTGCATCACTTGCTACGTACATCCATCCATACATATTTGTATATAGTCATAACTATGATCCTTTGCTTTTTCTCTGGCTTAGGAAATAGTTTTATCTCAACCCACTAGTTCCACTCTTTTTTTCCTGATTCTCTCCCCCTCTGCACTGGGAAGGAGGGGGAGTGAGCAAATGACCGTGTGGGGCTCAACCACCTGCTGGGTGAAACCACAATACTTGATCAGTTGAAATTTTATCTAGCTTACTATGCAGAAGCAAATGCTTATGGGAACAATCTTTAAAATGGACAATTTTAAGGCAGCCTTTCCCATACTGCATAATGTCATAATGCAGTTTGGAAGTTAAGCATCATTTCAATTAAATCAGGGGCAAAGCACGCATGATTTCCTCTAAGCTCATCTTCACCATGGTTCCAGAAGAGGATAGAGGGGAAGGGTCTCATTTAGCAGAATGCCAATATTTTCTATGATTTAGTTAGGTTTCTAGATCAAAATACATTTCCCAGGTAGGACTAGATGCAGACTCCAAGGTGAAGCAATCAGAACATTTCATAGCACGTATCCATTTCGGTCCTGAAGGATGCAATCTTTCCACATCGGAAATAGCAGCAATATTTCTGATCATTAATAATCTTTACTGTAATCTAGTTTTAAGAAATTTGCTTTTCCTGCAGTGTCTGCTGAGAAGAATATAGGCTGCTTTCACATGTATCTTCTTCACATAATGGTGATACAGAACTTTTACCACATGCTATCAAACACAAATCAGCACTGATTTGCCATCATTGTTAGTTATTAGTATTAGTGCTACTTTGTCTAACATAATTTAATCACCCTGCTTGTGCACTTCTCTTTAGACTGTTACGCAAAATCCAGTTTTTCACCTCCAGATTTTTTAATTACAGGTAATATTATCAAAACTGTTATTTTTGAAGCTACCACAAAAGAAAACAAAGATGTTGAATAAACATGAATCTCAACATTTGAAGACACAAACACATTAAATTATGACAGTATATTCTACATAAGTTGCTTCCCTCATGAGAAAGTGTACAGTACTTTACATTGGTAGATGTCATTAGCTATCCCACTCATGAAGCAAAAGCACAGAAGGACACCGTATGTCACTGTTTCTACCACCTTTCCAACTCCTACAATCTGGGCCAGATTTAAGGGTCTTATTATATGACATTGTGAGATAAGAGAATGGACCCTTCCCACCAAAAGTTACAGGAAAGTCCCAATAGCACAGTCATGTTCTGCATTTTCTTGTTTTACTAAGCAAACTTGTCTCTATCAGAAATTCACATAATTCCCCATTTAAAAGCCACTCTCAACCAACCAAAGCATTTATACTACACATTTTGTAGTGTCTGTGTGTCCTAAAGGAATTGATCAATGCATACTTGCTTTTATACTTTGCTGAATATGTCAAAAAACCTCTGAGTCCAGGTATAATAATCATAACAACTTCATTTTATTCTTCAGTGTTAATACAGTAGGACATGATTCCTGACCGCAATAACTAACTTGTCAACAGTTATGATGATAGATCACCTATTTGGAATGACTTATAATTTAAATTCCCCAAATTAGAGGAAATTTGTCTGTACTTAAGAAGAGTAACTACAGCTAGCTTCTAGTGACTCTCCTAACAAAGAATTCTTCATTTCCAAAAAGCATTTTATCAGTCAGTTTTAATAAAATAACTTGGAATCAAATACTGATGCTGCATTATCATCTAATACGGTTGAAAACTGCATTCCAACAAGTGAGGAGGTAAAAACCTCCACTGCCCATAAAGCAGACATCCAATAATTTAAAAAAAAAGTGTAAAATACATTTTCCTCTCCTTTGTGTTTTTTTCTTCTGATAAATACGCTCATGGGCTGTAAACCAGCCCAGCTCAAATCCTGAAAGCTTAGGGTTGGCAAACATCAGCGGTACTTTCTGACCTGAATAAAGAATAAATGCAACACCCAGGCTTCAACTAGAGTGATTTTCATACACAAAGCCTCTGCAACATACGTAGCACACCCACACCTAACTTTAAAAGGCTTTCACTGACATAACAAAAAAGTTTGGCTGACAGTTTTAAAGATATACATGTTTATTGGTCATTGATTCTCGAGCAAGTAAGTGCGTTTCACAAATTCTCACAGAAAAGCATCAGAAAGCAAGAAGCCTAATATTGATAAGAAATCTAAACTTGCAAGGATTCTGCTCTTCTTTTATTTTCTCTCATTAGGATATTAGATGGCCATACATCAGCTAGCTGGAGAATGGCAAAATGGAAATAAGAGCACTTATATTAACTGAGAGGAAAAGAAGCAAAAAGAAGACAAACTCCCTCTCACTGCATAAAGAACAGCAAACCTGACCAATAATATAGTCCTCCTTCAGGAATTACCAGATGTGCATATTCAGATTTATAACTGAATAGTCATATAAGCAGTTGAAGGCTTAATGACAGGAATTATCAAGTCTAACCATGCTCTTCGGGCCACCTTAGATTGAGAGGCATATTTAATCACTTACTATGTGTTGGCTTGGCTGGTTTCATGAAGAGTTAACAGCTCATACCGTATCAAAACCAGCGATCATTGCAAAAAGAAGAAATTGAGCACTCAAAGCATTTCAGGCTTTTAATTTCACTTTTACTGGTCCTTGGGACTTCTGAAATCATTTTGTTCTAAGAAATATGCTGCTGAAAATCCCTGCTGTATCCACCCACATCAGGAGTAATTCCAAGTATGTACTTGATTCTTCTGCCTAAAGCCTCCACATACAATCTATCAAATCAAGTCAAGGGATTATAGTCTTAGTAAAGTAAATCCCATTGGATTCACATGCATCAGCTGATGTACAATAGTGTAACACAGAGAGAGCTATAATTACTGTTTTTCATTTCTGCAAAATATTTATGAGAAAGGTTGGTAAACTATTTTTAAATGAGTCTTGCTTTAGAAAGGATTTTTCTAATAATAGAAACTTAAAGAACACTGAGACAAAGCAGTTAAAATATTATGTTGTGAACTTGAACCAAAATCCCGAAGTCTAAAAATCTGTCTGTCCAGTGAAATAATTCTAGTGCAATCAGGGAAATAAGGTAGACGTCTAAATAATATGCTTAACATCAACACACTATTCCAAGTCCCAATCATAACATTAAGGTTGCTAATTACAATGATCTAGATTAGATGTTAAAACACAGGTACAACGAAGAATGAAAATCCTCCTATAAAGTCAACTATTCAAATTTGAAAATTCTCCCTTTTGTACTTCTTTAAAAAAAAGGTTATTGCTACAGGTAGTCTGGCACACACTTTTGGGAATTATTATTTCTTTTTCAATTAAGATATGCTCTTGGAAGAGCATGACGGAAGGTCAAACTTGTTACAGAATTTTTAGAATTTGCTCAACAGTATAACTGCAGTTACGCAAGTTGTTCTAGAAAATCTAAAACACACCTTAGGAAGTAAAAAGCAATCAAGAATCTGTTTGTTAATGTTTCTGTAAGTAAAATTCAGCAGCAATGAAATTGCATTTTTATTTTTGGAACACTGTGACAAACATATGGCTTCAGAGAAAACAGCATCGTTCACTCCTCTGTTAGATAAAAATGAATGTGTGTGCATTAGCATTTACATATGCTATACCCACGCAGGGAACGAGTATCTATCTGTACCTTTAGTCTACAGCACATAGTAGAACACATTTTCAAAAGTAGGAAGAATTGGTAATTCCATTAGGGTAGCACCCTATTCTTTTCTTCTTTCAGCAACAACAAAGGGAGTCGTAATTCACCAAAACCCAATACTAAATTTTGGGTTACATGCCTCTATCTTCGAAACCATATTTGCTTTCACGGAAGTTTTACAAATATTTGCTTGTATGTGTGACATCCTACTCCAATTTTCTAGTAAAATCTTAGGCCACACCATCAAAATCTCATGTCCATATTAATAAACCTAACTGTACGAAAGAAAAGATCTTCAATTTCAAAAGCTGCTGTAGCCAATTATATTTACACACTGTCAAATATCATGACAAATTTGCAATGAAAAAGCAACTCTTTTTCCTATGACTTATTTATTATAAAATAACTGTAGGAAACAATTGACAAAGAAGAATTGACCAGCCTACCTTAACAATTATATTTGTAATTGGTTCAGTACATCTTAAAACAGTTCTTTATTGCAGTAATGTCTGAATTATCTTCCATGAACAAGAATGGTGACATTGCAGCTGATGTATCTTTTAATTTGTATGACAACAAAGTGAGTTTGCCTTGATTCCTGCTTTGCATCTTAGTCCTCAAGGAACACAGAGGCAGTTTTTAGCTGCTGAAGTGTTTCTGCATTTCATCTCCAGCTTTTCATTTGTTTAATTACAGACTGAGTATACTTTCAACCTGCTTTATCAGCAATACTAAAAGCCTAGCACACCATTTTGTAGAATGCTCACAGTCTTTCCAAGAACTATTCAAAGTACGGTTTCAGACTTTTAAAATACTCAGTGTGCAGAGCCACAAAAGACACGTTAAAGTTCTACGAAAACATACTGCTAGAAAAAGAAAACTGCCTAAAAGCCTTTTGGATTTTTTTCCATTAGTTGGCCTGTACTTTTTACGTAATCTAAAGGAAATGTTTTATAAAACTGTTCTGATTTTTTTTTAAGACAATAACAGTAAAGGTTAAATAGTAAGGAGGCAATACTTGCGAAGTGCCAAATGTATCATTTTTCAGACTATGTGTGAATGGATAGTTGACTGTCATGCCAAACAAAAACTGGCAGTATGTGTATCAGTCAACAAAAATCTCTGAACAAAATGTTCATCTTTCAACTCCCAGACCATTTGTGACTGTTGTTGCTGAAACAAATGAAGCAACTCAGGGGAGAAAAGCAAACAAACAAAAAAAAACACGCAAAGCAAACAACAAAAACCACCAAAAAATCTTCCCAAAACTTATCTCACCAGTCTCATATGAAAGATCATACAACATCACCAGTTGCCTGAAATGTAAGGAGGATAACTGGTAATCTAAACAACCTGCACTCTATGAACTCAGATTTTGTAGTCCAATTCTCCACTTGCAAAATCAACATCCTAAGATTTTTTTTCCCTTTCTTGTAAGCGTTCAAAGTTCTACTCCAACTTCCTTCCCTTTTTAGCTTAGGAAAGAAGTGTGAGAAAACACATGTTCAACACATCCCATCCAATTATCCCTTCCACAGTAGGATCCAGTTTCGGGGCTCAGGAATAGGCACTGTGCTATTCTCCTTTCCCAGATAAAATGTTTTTATCCCAGTGCCAGTTTGCTTGCACGTATCTACGAAACAGAACTTTCCCGGCAGCTGTTCCAAGATGAGTACAATAGGTCAGGAAGCACATGGTTAATGGTGTTATAACTCAGGAATTCACCACTGCATTTACTTTTTTTTCCTGAGTAGCCAGCTTCTTTAATAAGCTTGAATAAGAAAATAATTTAGGAGAGGGGAACCCACAAAGAATTGATTTCCAAATTTCTGGTGAAGTGAGGAAAATCACTGTTTTCCTCTGACCTTTAAGTTGCAAAAGCAGGGGTCACCTGAGGCAAAACTAAACTTCATCTTGAAGCCATTGTTTCAATTCAAAGTTAGTGTTCTATCAAAACTGCAAGGGAAGATTCAACTTCACTTGAATGCTTAGCCACTTACCTAAAATTGCTAAGCAACAATTTTGTTAAATTCAAAGGGCTCTTAATTCAGGAGCAAAAACAGAAATCTATTCAAATTCACTACAGGGTAGGTGAATATCATTTAGGGTTATTAAATTAGAAGATAGATTCTAAACAAATTGGTTTTAATCTCTATTTTCATTTCCCAGCTGATTTCTTAGTAAAATATCCTCTGTCAGGAGAAACATACACATTTATCACAAAAGCAGCTTAGTGAACATGTGTTAAAGATGCAGCCTACAACAGCAGATAGTTTGCCTCTCTATGGTAATAACAACATCATCCCCTGTTGCCCCACAGGAGCCTGCCCAGCAGGTCTTGTTGCAACACCAACACCTGCTATATCCAACACTGCAAAGAACATCTGGTCAATTCCTGACAACTCTCCAGCCATAAGAAAGAAAGCTGGCTGGTCTATTAATGGTTAATTGTCACACAACCCTTCCTGATGAAGAACAGTGTCAGATATAGAGCAAGCCAATGAGGATTTCCTACCCAAGTCAACCTGCAGCTATTCAATCAAAATGTGGAACACAAGGAAGCTGCGTAGTATTCAGGTCTCAGAGCTTCTCAAATCTTCCTAGCCCTGCATGGGAAACTGATCTGGAAATCTCTTCATAACATGTTCCCAAGAGGGAACAAGCATACTCACTTTTCCATTTCCTTGCAAAAACGAAAACTAAAAAACAAAACAACCACTTCCCCATCCTACAGAAGAGATCAAGGGAGGATGCCAACTCCCACATGAAGCCTTTATTTTGTGGAGCTGAACACTGCAGATCACTAACACAAAGTAGGGACTGGAAAGGTACACAATTCAAGGACTCATCTGACACAAGTTCAGTCCGTAATCAGCTTTCAAGAGTTACATCATTCTGGAAATCACAACTGCAACTCATAAAAGTCTACTTCTGTTAGTTACTGCTGCTACCTTTAAGGTACATTACTGCAGACAGACATCTACAGCAACTCTGGGCAAAGACTTTATATACGCATTTCAACAGCTAATTTTCACAACAGAATTTTCACAGAATCATAGAATGGTTTGGGTTGGAAGGGACCTTTAAGATCACTTAGTTACAATCCCCTGCTACAGGCAGGGACACCTCCCTCTAGACCAGGTTGCTCACAGCCCCTTCCAGCCTGGCCTTGAATGCTTCCAGGGAGGGGGCATCCACAGCCTCTCTGGGCAACTTGTTCCAGTGTCTCACCACCCTCACAGTAAATAATTTCTTCCTTATATCTAGTCTAAATCTCCTTTTTTCCAGTTTAAAGCCTTTTCCCCTTGTTCTGCCACTGTACAGTGTTATAAAAATCCCTCCCCAGCTTTCCTGTAGGCCCCTTCAGATAGTGGCAGGCTGCTATAAGGTTCCCCTAGAGCCTTTTCCTTTCCAGGCTGAAGAGCCCCAGCTCTCTCAGCCTGTCCTTGTAGGGAAGGTGCTCCAGCCCTTTGATTATCTTTGTGGCCCTCCTCTGAACCCACCCAGCAGCTCCATGTCCTTCTTGTGTTTGGCCTCAGAAGTGGTAGCAGTACTCCAGGTCTCATGATAGCAGAGTAGAGGGGCAGAATCACCTCCTTTGACCTGCTAGCCACACTTCCCTTGATGGAACCCAGGATACTGTTGGCCTTCTGGGCTGCAAGCACACACTGCCTGCTCATGCTGAGTCTTTCATCAACGGACACCCCTAAATTCTTCTCCCCAAGGCTGCTCTCAAGCCATCCTCTGCCCAATGTGTATCTATGCTTGGGACCGCCTCTATCCAGATGCAGGACCTTGCACCTGGCCTTGTTGAACTTTATAAGATTGGCATGGAGCCACCTCTCAAGCCCATGCAGGTCCCTCTGGATAGCATTTCTTCCCTCTAGCATGTCAGCTCTACTACTCAGCTTAGCGTTGTCTGCACACCTGCTGAGTGTGCACCCCATCCCATTGTCCATGTTGCCCACAAAGATGTTAAATAACATCAGTCACAGCAACAATCCCTGAGGAATGCCACTCATCATAGGTCATCTAGCTCAACTCCCCTGCAATGAGCAGGGATACCACAGCTACCAGGTTGCCCAGGGCTTGATCATGACAGTCTCCAGGGTCAGGGCATCCAGCACATCTCAGGGTAACCTGTTCCAGGGCCTCATCACCCTCACTGTAAAAGACTTTTTCCTTATATCTAACCTAAATCTGCCCTCTTAAAGACTGAAACCACTTCCTTTGTCCTGTCACATCAAACCCTGCTAGAAGTCTGTCCCTTTCTTTCCTGTAGCTCCCCTTTAGATGCTGAAAGGCTGCTAAGTCTTTTCTTTAGATACTGAAAGGCCGCAAAGTCACTTTGGAGCCTTCTCTTCTCCAAGATGAACAGCTCCAGCTCTTTCAGCCTGTCCTTGTAGGAGAAGTGTTCCATCCCTTGATGGCCTATGTAATTTTTGTGATTTGAAGGATGACTGTTTGAGTGATACTTAGAAATAGTCTTTGACAAGGCAGAAGTAGCAAAACACAGAGGTTTTAGGAACGTATTCTCTATCCTGAATTACACTCACATAAACAATTCAAGTCAAAATTGATTTACCACCAGAGATATGTCCAGGCACCTAACTGAAAGGGACAGTACAGTACATCTTCATTTTTAAGAAGATGCTTTCAAACTTCCAGCTGCTATTTTAATTAGTGTTTTAAATCATTACAATTATACAGAGTAAAATCAACTTATCTCTTCTTTATCATGGGGCTTATTTTCCTGCATGTAAATCATGTTTGTCAGAGATACTCCCCCAATGACTTTTTTTTTCTTACTTTTCTCACTTTCCCTCCTCTTCCTTTCATATGTATTTTAAAAAATAAATGCTTAAACTGAAGAAGCCAGGCCCTCCTGCCAACCACAAGCTTCCATCCCACTCCTATACTCTCTTGTAACATGTCACCTTGTTCTCGTGAAAAATGGTACATTCTTTACAGTGCAGATCAGCATGCTGTAGGAGGAGAAAAGCAGCTTTGCAGCATGCAGCATGCTGCAAACACCGAAGTATCCAACTTGAAATGGGATGACTGAATTGCTGAAATAAGCTGCTGTATTCACAATGAAATAATATATAAATGTTCACTTGGGATGAAGTATTTGCTTCTTGTCCAGTGTTTGTTTTCTGTGTCAGGAGATTTTGGGTTTCTAATTTAATTTGAGAAAGAAATACACTTCTCCAAATATATAGAGTATACAAGATTTAGATTTCAAATCTAGGTTCTGTTGATGCAATCTCCCTGAAGCCCATGTCCACTGGACCTATTACAAAATAAAACGATCAACATTAACTGTTTTTCCTAAAATAGGTAGGTATTCTTGGTAAAGTAGAGATTTGTTTGCTACACCATTGGTTACTCTTTGTTTTATTGATGATTTACCAAGTGCAAATCACATCTGACCAGTCTGCTGGCCTATGATGAAGTGACAACATGGACAAGGAAGGACAAATTGATGTCATCTACCCAGCCTTCTGTAAATTCTCTGACATGATCCCACACAACACCCTTGTCTCCAAATTGGAGAGATGTATTTGATGTGTGGGTTATTTGGTGCCCAAAGAATTGGTGAGACAGCTGCATTCAGAGATCTTTAGTCAACAGCTCAGCATTTCTGTGATCAGTGATGAGCAGTGCTTCCCAGGGGAAGCACTGGGACCAGTGACACAGACTGCAATCAAGCTAGTTTGCAGTTGAGTGGTGCAGTTGATGCTTGAGAAGGAAGGGATGCGGCCCAGAGGGATCTGAACAGACTTATGAGGCAGGCCTGAACGTGTGTTAGGGTAATTCCAAATATCAGTACACACTATCAGATGAATGGATTGGGAGCAACCCTGCAGAAAAAGATCTGGAGGAAGAAAAGCTCATCACAAGCCAGCAATGTGCAATTACAGCCCAGAAAGCCAACCCAAGTGCTGCATCAAGAGAATAAAGACCAGCAGATCAGGGGAGGTGATCGTCTCTCTCCTGTCCACTCTTACGAGACTCCATTTGGCGTGCTAGATCCAAGTACAGGCTCTCAACACAAGAAGAACATGGACTTTTAGAACCTGTCCAAAGGAGGCCACAAAGATGATCAGAGGGCTGAAATAGTTCTTCTATGAACACATGCTAACAGAGCTGGGGTTTAGCCTGGAGGGCACTGGGGAGACCTTAGTGCAGCCCTTCAAAACGGCTTGAAAGGGGGCTAACTGGAAAGATGGAAAGAGACTTCTGACACGGGTATGTAGTGATGGGGCAAAGGGTAACTGTTTTGAACTGAAAGAGAGGATATTTTAATTAGATACAAAGAAGAAATTCTTCACTATGACAATGGTGAGGGACTGGAACAGGTTGCTGTGAGAAGCTGTGGATGCCCCATCCCAGGCATTAATGCCAAGCTCGATGGGGTCCTGGGCAGCCTGATCTGATGAGAGATGTCCTTGCACATGGCAGAGGAGTTGGAACTGGATGTTCTCCATGGTCCTTCCAAACCAAGCCATTCTGTAATTCCCCTAAAACAGCACAGCGTCATTTTACTAATTTGGCTTCATCTATACAATTATTCAAGATTTTAAGCAAAATTTCAGTCTCTACTAGCCCCACTTTCATGGTTTATGAATATTAACAAGTATGAGAACCTGCATGCATGCAAAGCAAACAATTTCACCAATGAATGCTAAAAAAATGTTTTATTCTTTAAAAAATTGGTGCAAGATAATCTTGCTTATCTTGAGGTTGTGTTCCGATTCTGCACAAAACAGAGAAAAATAATAGTTAAGGAGAAAAAGAAGTAATATGTTTGAAAGGACTGAACAAAGATAAACCTAAAGTCAAGAACCACTTTTATAGAGGCATAAACGGGAGAAGAGAAACAGCTCAAGTAGCTAATGCCATTGAGCAGTCATATGTTTTTGATGGCTCAGAGTTTATCTGTTATTTCAAGAAGCATGTAGCTGACCAGAAGTCCTCAAAAACAATCAGAGAGAGTCCGAAGAAATGGAAATTCAGGATAAATAAAGAATACATGTCCCTACATCAACAATCTGAATTTATACAATTTTACATCTAGTCAGGAAATCCAGGTATATTACATTGTTCTGTGGAAAGATGTTTGTGTAACGAGAATTCTCTTCCCTTGCC
The DNA here is from genome assembly GCF_019232065.1 of Centrocercus urophasianus. Taxonomy (NCBI): domain Eukaryota; kingdom Metazoa; phylum Chordata; class Aves; order Galliformes; family Phasianidae; genus Centrocercus; species Centrocercus urophasianus. The sequence goes on along the minus strand of NW_024884767.1, from coordinate 1,384,486 downwards.
AAAGAATGAGCTGAAAGAAAGTTCTAAGACTGGAGGAAGACGTGATGTATCCCTGAACAGTTAAAACTGGAAGGCAGAAAATTGAGACAAGCTACACTCTTAAACAAAATAAAGCAAAACAAAGCCAAAAGTAGACTCTTAGAAAGCAGAGATAATAGAAGTTACAGAGATAATTCTTACCTCCTAATGTTCTCCCACATGCTCCAGCTGTTTTTTGCTCCTGAAGCTGCTTAAGTTTGCCTTTCTAGCAGCTACAATGACTCTCACTTTCATACAGTTACCCACTTTTTAAATCTACATAAATATCTTTCAATCACAGTGTCCACAAGATCCACAGACTCTTTGAATCTCTTACTTCTGTCATTGGGAAAGGCAAGAAATGCCTATTTAACTGTTCTGATAGCATCTGTATTTTTACAAAATTTTCTCAGCAACCCTTCAAGCCAAATCTTTTCTCAACGTGTAAAGCTTGGGCAGTTTTTCCTCACATACATTCACATATTATTTACCAACACTGAACTTCATTTGATGTTTTATTTATGTTCAGTGGTAGACTATATTAAATGGCATACTTCACAATATCTGCACCCAGGAGACAAAGGACTAATTAAAAAAAGCAAAAAAACAAAGATGAATCTCGTTCATTACCTAGATCCAATTCACTGAAGCGTAAGAGACAGGAGTCCAAAGGGGATAAGAAAGATGTCATTAAAAAACCCCATACAATTCTGATGAAGCATGTAAGGGGAAGAAATAAAATTATTTGAATTACTCTGATTTCAACTCTCTCTCTTCACCTATAATATCATCTTTGAATTTCTCCTGTAAAATCTTACAGGGTTAAATAACATTTCTATTAATTTCTTCAATTTTTGCCTTTCATACATTCAATGATTTCAAAAAAGTTTTAAAAAAAACCTTCAAATTAAAGGAGTTAAATTACAAATATTTCACAGTGGCCTCAAATGGAACCAACTCAAAAAGACACCATGGAGATTATAGTAACAAATCAGAGGCTGCTTAGGATTCAGGTAAATTCCTAAGAAATATTTACCTTCTGAGAAGATCTTAATGTTTGGTATAATTTTTGGTAAACTTTTCTCACCTGGTGGACTCCCATGTCCTGCTGCAGCTGTAGCAATAGCAAAAGCAGATGCAGGAGAAACAGCACAGTGACTGTTGTCAGCAGTTTGTACTGTAAAAAGAATAGAAAGAGAAATATTTGAAATCTTTACTAATGTTCATACACTGTGTATATTGTCTATTTTCATTGTCATTGGATTTTATAATTATTTGAACCTGAAGGTCTTTTCCAACCTGAGCAATTCTATGATTCTATGATTCCATATTAAAAGAAAGAAAAATATCACCATAATTTTTGCAATTTGACTATTAGTTGTAGGCCTGTACAATTGATGTTTCTATGGAAAAAAATTCTCAAGACTTTGCAAAGGATGAGGAATAAACCTGAACCAAACAGAACAACAAAGGTAATGGTACAGACAGTTAACTAAAACAAACAAAAAAAACAACATCCATATTAAAGGACAAAGCATATTAACAAATCAGATGAGATTTACAGATCTTCCCAGCTCATCACTTAAGTACAGTTTTGCAAAATTTGTCAGATTTTCTCTTCAGGGAATCCAGTTGATGTTGATTCACTTTGTACTCAAATAATACACTACTGCTTCCCATAGTTTCCAACTCCAGAGTTTTGCCATTCTACCGCAACTACGGCCAATAGCAAAATATTACTATTGGTTCAGTATTGAGATGTCTCACTAACTTATTAACAGTTGAGAAGACTATGTTCTGTTTTCTTTTTCTTTCTTTTTTTTTTTTGAATTCCAAGTATCAAACAATGTCTATGCCTTGAGATCTGGTTTGTTTGAGAAGACAGCATTTTAACTGGACGGAGCTCATGGATAGATCTCACAGCTCAGTTAATGTTTTTGAAGAGACTTGTGAGAGCTATTTGAGGAGCTCCAGTTCTCCCTTTACCTCTTTAACACAGCAGTTTGTTCAAATTTTGGAAGAAATCACTAGCTATCAACTGTAAATTTTCAACTTCACACAAGATAACTCACGCAGTCACTTCCCAATGACAGTACTGGGTATTGTGTAATTCATCATTACCTATCATGTCCAAAATGTCTCCTTAGCAGCTGAAAAAAGAATATCTGTAAATATCTAGACAATTTTGTGAGAGTAAGAGTGATTCAGTATTAGTTCTGAACTTGGATACATCCTGCTCAAGTTGTTGAAGAAAATTTCATCACATACAAAGCTCCAACATCCTTCCAAGTCTCCAGTTATTAACACATACTTCTCTCCAGAAATATTGCCTCCAGTTTATTTCCATGGAAAACTAAAACAGATACAAAGAGCACAAGAACCCTATCTGATTGAGCATATTCTCAGCTACAAAACACAGGTTTTCAACAGTCAACACCATTAGCACTTTTGCCAGCAATGAACAAGAGCCTGCATGCCAGACTTGTAAAAAATCAGCAGCAGTGAAGATGACCCAGTTTCACAGCTGCTATGACAGCATCACTCCTAGAAGAACGTTGCTCATACAGTCCACCTTTCATTGGCCAAAAGAGATGAGGACAGAAAGCATCAAATCCAGACTGTTCACAGTCTGTGTAGTAGGACCTTTCTGCCATGACTGGCAATGTGCTCCATGGTCTTCAGACTAGTATGGGGCCTGGTATCATTGTGCTGTAAGAGAAAGTCTGTCTTTGGCCCAGCTCATGAAGTTTGAGCCTTCAACTTCATCAGTGTCGCAAAACAGTTATGATGACTCGTCCAGGTTCCAGGAAATCCAGCGCATCACCCCTCTATTGTCCCAAAAGACAGCATGCATCACTTCATCCACTGGGAGCTACATCTTGAATTTCTTCTTCATTGGGGAATTCACATGTCATCACTTCATGGGCTGCCATTTTGACTCCACTGTGTTGTGACACTACATTTCACCATCGGTAAAGACGCAACCCAGGAAACTCACCTTCAGCCTCATACGGTTCAACCTGGTCCTGACAAACTTGCATGCAGTGTTCTTTCTATTCCTGTCTGAGCATTTGTGGGACCCACGTGGCTCCAACTTTGAGATATTCCAATTTTGGCAACCATTGTTTCCAAAGTACTGAAACTGATACTCAGCACCAAACACACCTTCCTGATTGTAACATGTCAACTCACATAGATGAACTGATCAAGACGCTCTTTACTTCATGGTGTCACAGCTGTGCATGGTTGTCCAAAATGTGGCTTGTCTTTCACACTGCTGTTGCCACTGTTGAAATGTTCCACCCATCTCTCACTGTGCTCACATCCACCTTCTGTTTCCAGAAACATTTAGCAATTGTGGATGTATGTCAACGGGTGCTATTTTTTTCACACAGAGAAAGGTAATACATACAGATATACTTCCACATCAAATACCATTCTGTATGCCGCTCTGCTGCCATTTGTCACGCAGCAACAAAATACAGCACAGTAACAATACTGGCAGTAAGGTTCAAAATCTACTGTTATACCACCAACAACACAACATCTGCCTCTGACATCATGGGCCACCATAATAAAAAAGGAAGCATTACTTTCAGAGCAGCCCTCCTTCATTAACTGAATGGCATAATTCACATTATTGAAAGATTACAGATTTCGAATATTTTGCAAAGACTATGGCTAATTTATTTAAACTCTTGAAAGTTACAGAGGGCAGAAACTTCAGTTTCTTACCTCCTGGTTGACGATAGCGGAGATGACGTGGTGTTGAAGGGGATCTACATGGGGAAAGTTCTGTGGTATCCACCGCTGAGGTGCTTTCAGGAATAGTTCTGTCCACTGACACTGATTCTAGAACTGCTGCTTTAAAAGAGATCGGATGTTAATAACAGGATGATAGCTCAAAATTTACAACATATTAAGAGATTTTTGGGAGAAAAGGTATGTGGCTTTATGACACACCTTTTTAAAGTACAGAGCACACTAAGTTTTGTTTGTTTTAGGTACGAACACAGCTCTGACGAGAATAAGGAGTAGGCAAGTGACTCAGAACTCTCAGTGTATGAACGCCTAAAGATAAAAAATCTGCAAATTTGAGCAAACTGACTGCAATGATACAAAGAATTTGTGTGTCAAAATGATCTTCATTGAAAAGCAACATTTTAAAAATGGCCATTAATTAAGAACATTTTACACCAATGTTTAAATACCAAATCTAATACACAAAAATTATTTATAGGTGTAGTTGTTAATATGTATATACATATAAAGTAGTTGTTATGTAATGCTACATTTAAATGGTGATGCTTTTGGAACTTGCTGTGTATCTTCTGTGCCAAGAAGATTCAACAGTAATTACTGTCTGAAATGAAAGCTTTGTACTGATGTCATAACCAAACAGAAGCTAATAAATAAATAACTTGGTAAAAAATGGACAGTTGTCAGTTTAAAAAATAGGTTGGTTATGATTGCAATTTAAGTCAACAGAGTATGCACTAAAATGCATTTATAATAAGGGTACCAAAGTCATAAGTTTCATATGAGCTGACAAGAAAAAATCCTTGATAGATTGCTATCTATAATCAGAATACTGCTTAATAAAATGGCCAACACTGGAGAGCTGATTAGTCTGTGGAAAAGTTCTTCAGTTAGAAGCATATTAAAAGAAATGGTCATAACTTCAGAATAGCAGAAAAAAGTACTTCCTCAATGCAGGAAAACCAAGTATTTTTAAAAGCTGATGAAGTATTTTATGTTTGATATTTACAACTATGCCTTAGCATAAGTACTATAAAAATACAAATAAACTTTGATAGCGTGGGAAGGAAGCAAAAATTTGGAACAGAAATGAGCCACGTTCAAAAATAGCAACTATTACCATAATAATAGGTCATGGGAAACGGAATTTATACAGTTATATTGTGTTTAGAATAAGATACCTTTGTTTTCCTGAAAATCCTCAAGTACCAGAGCAATAGCATTAACGATTACGAGGTGGTGGTAGCTGCTGAGTAAGCAGAACTTGTCTCCTTACCCAGAAGACTTCAGAAACAAGGAACCATGTTTGAATGATGTGGAAAATGCAGATTAGCATTATGTAGTTCTCCTACTACTCATTTCCATTCTTTGTGAGCAATTTCTTTTTAAAGTTACTCCTCTTCTTGAACGTGATAAGCAGTGACAAAAGGACTTTCCCCTGGAGAACAAAGCTAGATAGTTGCAAATTCCTCTAAACTGTGTGCAAACTGTTCAGCAAGAGATCTCTGAAGGGACTAGAGACAGCCATTTAGCATTTATATGAGATTCTTGCCATTTCCAAATGTTCCCTCATGCTGCCCGGGTGACACAGCTTTGACAGACTGGAATGCAGTTTGAGAATACTTCTGCTTTAATGCATGGTGCTAACGCTAGGTCAGAATAATCTCTACTTTAGTAGGTGTACATTTAGTGTATGACAAAAAATGTGACATCAAAGACTATAGTTACATATTCACAAATCACCTTAACACCTGGCCTATATTTTGGAATGTGCTATCATAAAGATTTGAGTATGACTACCCTGGTGCATGCAAAGAATTTGCCCAATTCTACATAGCAAATACTGTATTTTAGACATATAAATAGACTGTTATGTAATTAATCCACAAATACCCAGTGAACAGAAATAATGCTTAAATGTATCAGCCAACCAGTATTTTATGAAAGCATGAAGAGTCACATGCTCCCAGGATGCTAACGTGGCTGCCTGATGAAAAAATTATATGTTGAACAATACGCTACGCTGTGTAAAAATTATGCAGCAGTAAGAGCAGACATAATGCTTTAATGATATTTTTCTTAATTTACATTTGGCTATCTTCTTTCCTCTGCGGTTTTACCAACTTCTACATGGCATAGTTTGTAAAGAGACTGAGCTATCTTCTGCTCATATTTATTCAGGTTACAAGTCAGGCACTAGCAGACTAGATTTTAGGAAGAAAACAGTAATGTTGCATTTCCTCATCTTTTGCTTAATGTAACAACATTAAAAATTACAGTATATTTTTATTCCAATTCAGAAGACCATACCTCCATTCCCAAACAGCAATCAATACTCATATACCCTATGCATACTTTATGAAAATAGAACTACTTTTTTGCTTTGTCATCTATTCTCTGCCCAGGGAAGTGGTGGAGTCCCCATCTTTGGAGGTATTTAAGACATATGTGGATGTGGCAGTTACAGACATTGTTTAGTGGTGGACTTGTAATGTTAGGCTGATGGGTGGACTTGATAATCTTAAGGTTTCTTTCTAACCTAAATTGTTCTGTGAATTTATGTGCAATGCTCTCATTCTAGGTGCCCACAGCAAAGTTTATATCAACTAGCATTATTCCTCTGAAAGTAGTACCTATTTTAAGGTGCCTTACAAAAGCCAAAAGCATTTCACAATAGCAATTCATCTTTTTAGACATCTACCTTCTGGACTGATAACAATCAAGTGCTATGAATCTCAATAATGCACCCAGTGCTCACATAAATTATTTGAATTAGTAACTAAATCTTTCTGAAGAACTCCCCCTAATTTTATATATCCGTTTCCTTTTAGCTTAATATTTTACTTCACAGGACAACTTCAAACAAAATGCAACTGGCATCAAGTATTTTTTTATAATTCATCCAAAACATTCTGCTGGACTAAAAACAGACAGGTCCACTCTGCCATACTACTATGCCTACAGAAAAGGAAAAACAAACAGGAAACACAGCCACTAGAAAATACACCAAGAGCAGTGTATTTTATTCCCCAATGCAGGTTACTGTGATTACAAAAAAAAAAAAAAAAAGAAAAAAAAGAAAAAAAAGAAGGGACAAGGAAAAAGAAACAACTGCTGTGCAGTAGTCTGATAAAAATTAAGCTTTCATTTGAGACTGCTCCATTTAGCCAAAAGTAACATTCAGTGTTCTGTAAATATAGAATACCTCTTCGAATGCTTCTCCTCAGCTTGTTACAGAGGTCAATGCGAGGATTCTCCAAGCTGTCCTCTATGGAGCCAGGGCTTTGCTCAGGAGAGGAGGGCCCTTTGCTAAGGTCGAGAGGTACTTTGCTACCTGTTGGTGGAGGAGAAGTGGCTGGACTATAGGTTGAGGTAGGACTGCATGCCACAGATGAAGCAGAAAGATCAAGGGCACCAATTCTTGAATTCAGTGGTGAAGTCAATGACAATTTTCGAGTTCTGACAGGTGAGGACGTTCTGGAAAGGGACAGTGGAGGGGGAGATGAAAATTTGCGACAGAGATGCGGTGACTTCGCATCAGCTAGGTAATCTCCTCTGTTGTTTTGACTGGTAGCAAAAAATAACTCCAAAGCCCTGAAAGCAAGAAACAAAAAAGCAACATCGTAGTAACAAATGCAAAACAGATTTAAGTGAAAACACTCGTGGAGGCAAAATCTATGAGATATTTAGACCTCAAAACCCAGGCAGAAAATTGAGATAGACTTACCTAAAAATTTACTCCGTATATACAGAGTAAGAACTTTCCTCTCAGATTATTTACACAGAAATTAGGTAAAAAACAAATGGTAATTCTTGGTAATTCTGTAAGTAATTTATCATAGAAGACAAAAGACAGGGCTCACCTAACTGGAATGGAAGTGAAAGGACGTCTGTAAATGTCTGAAAGTTTTTCCAGTACAACAGCTGCAGTAGTAAATATGCGGTAAGTGTGTAGGAACGTATTCAGGAAATCAATACTCAGAAATCGCAAGTCTGTGAGCCTCTCCAAAAGGCGTTCAACACTTGCATAACGGATCTGAGGTACTTTGCAGGAATTCAGAGTTTTGCTGAAGCAGATATCAATGTCATCTCTATGAAGACGTGCATCAGACCTACATAAAAGGTAAAGTAGAACGTTTCACCAAAGAGGAAGAATGATTATGGTACACTAGAAGTATCACTTCAGCTACTTCTGTCAACACAGAACCACGAAATACATACTGCATTCTTGCATTTCATCAACGTAAGAAGACTTGTATGGAGAAACTTGCTTCTGCTGGGATCTTGCTTTATAGGGGATCCCAGTGAAAGACAGTAAAATAAAACCCTTTGCTAAAGTTATGGCTTCCTTCACAGGCTGTACCTGCATACAGGCTGCAGAATGAATTTAAGGGCGAAAGAAGCAGGTTTATGAATAAAACATGCTACCTTGATTTGATTAAAGTTAAAAGTTAAAATTGTGGGATAATGTGTTCCTTTTTTTTTTTTTTTTTGTCCCTTAGAAATAGGAGAAATAAGGAAAAGAAAAACTTTGGCTTTGGAATGCTTTGGAAAGTCATACTTGTTTGCACTCGGTGTAGGTTTACCAAACATTTAAAAATACATTAAATAAAATGATGAGTAGTAGGACAGAAAATAAATAACCAATACAGAATTAAACTACTTATCCAAACCATAACTTACTGCAGCTTCAGAAATAAAAGAGAAAATTGAGCTGTGATCCTGTATAGTCCAACACTGTGACTTCAGAGTTGGCCATTTTCAGTTCCTACTATTTCAGGAAACAGATTGAAAAAAATAAATATTGGGATGAAGATTTAATTCCAGCCAACAAAAACGGGGGTAAATGAAGGGGAAGTAAATACTTTATTTTCCAAAAACACACTTCCTTTTCTTAAAAAAACTTTTATTAAAAAGCAAAGAAACAAATTTTGCTCACTGGGCATAAATTGTCTCACTTACTTTATCATATGCGGCACAGTGACTTTGGAATTTTCTTCAAACACTATGGTCATTAAACCATTGCACCTTATGTTATCAATGCACTGTGAAAATAAATATTGTGAACTGTTAATATCAAAACACACTATAAGAGGTTAATTTCCACGCTGTTAGTGTCACCACTACCATCACTAAAACTTAGCTATCACAGAACCTGAGCAGACTAAAGTACAAGGTACTTTCATAAAAGAAAAGCAGTGATGAAGCAATTGTAACAGACACTACTCTCTAGTCTTCTTCCTTTGATTTGCAGAGACTCACGTCCATGCATCTTTACCAGCATGTTCAGAGAATTTGGCCCAGAATCTTTTTTACATGGCTGCAGATTTTCAGTAGAAATTGAGATAACCTTGAAGTTTATTTGAAACTGAATGACCTTAAATGCTTCTATCATATCTTGAAAAATCAGCACTGAAAGAAAGTCAGAATATTATATATTATATGTATAAAGTAAGAGACAAATAGTTTCTAAAAACACACATTTCCTTTAAAAACAAATTCAAATAGTGCTATTATTTTGAAATACAGCTATGAAGCTGCTATCTGAGCAGTCCATTGAAAACTCTTGTATAAATGTTTTGGACTAGGTATCAGAAAGTGTGAAGACACTTCTGGGACACGTTTATAGCACATATTAGTTTGAAATTACAGGCTGTGCTGTGGCCAATAGAAGTTTACAAGTTATGCGTGGTTAAGCTGTTATTCAAGCCTCAAAGCAGCTCAGCACTAGTGGTTTGTAAGTACAGCTTCAAGCCATCTGAACAGCATTTTCTGCTGATTTGTATTCTGACGTAGTTGAGATAACAGAGCACCCAAAACCCTGCTCTTGGAAGTCTGCAGTCTGCCAGCAGTTAAGGCTTTTATGGTCTGGATCAATATCTTATATATACTACTACAGGGCTCTTGCTTTTATAATACTTTCAAACTTTATTTTCAACAATTATATATGTGCAGACCACACTATTACTTCACATCAATAAAATGGAGTTTCCAAAATTCTCATACACATTTACACTGGGTTTAAGAATAATATGTTGAAATATTGCCTAGCAAAATAATGACTGATGTTAGATCAGTTAGAGAAGACTACCAGAGGCCTTTTCTGGTCTTCTATGATTTATTTTTACTATGTGTGTTCTTAATTTCAGATTTTTAACAATGGTTTCAAAGTTAAATAATTCACATTATGACTTTACAAAATTGTTATTTTAAAGCACTGAGAAAAAAACCACAACACACATCTCTAATAATAATACATAGTTTCCTCTACGTGACTTTTAAATGTTGCAAAGAAGCTCTAAGCACCAAACTACCCATGGTGGTTCAGTGCTGTTTCCACTAAGACTGCAGAATCCTAGCATTTTTCAGTTATTTAACAGATAAAATCTTAGAAAAATTGTGACGTGAAGGAATCAAATGGGGAGCTAGGGCCAAAGGACACGCTTAAAGCAGAAGAGAGGAGATTTCTTCAGCAGCAACAAAATGCCTATGATGTTTGTACAGGGTCTTGAGTCCTTACTCTTCTCTTTTAAGGTGGTATCTACTCTTGCAGATGACACTATTAATCTGCCTGAGGGTAAGAAGGTTCTTCAGAAAGATCTGGATGCCTCGTCCCGGGAGGTGTTCAAGGTCAGACTGGATGGGGCCCTGGGCAGCCTGGTCTAGTACTAAATGTGGAAGTTGGTGGCCCTGCACGTGGCAGTGGGGTTGGAGATTCATGATCCTTGAGGTCCCTTCCAATGCTGGCCATTCTGTGATTCTGTGATTCTGTGACAGGCTCGATCAATGCACTGAGGCCAATGGGATGAAGTACAACAAGGCCAAGTGCCAGGTCTTGCACTTTGGCCACAACAACCCCAGGCTTGGGGCAGAGGGCTGGAAGGCTGCTTGGAAGAAACAGACTTGGTAGTGTTGGTTGACACTCAGCTAAACATGAGCCAGCAGTGTGCCCAGGTGGCAAAGAAAGCCAATGGCAACCTGGCTTGTATCAGAAGTAGTGCAGCCAGCGAGACTAGAGAGGCGATCATCTCCCAGTACTCAGCACAAGTGAGACTTCCAATCAAGTGCTGCATACAGTTCTGAGCCCCTCACTATTATTCAAACATTGAGGCCCAATAGAGTGCCCAGGGAAGATCAACAAAGCTGTGAAGGGACTGGAGCACAAGTCTTATGGGGAGAGGCTGAGGGAACTGGAATTCTTTCCTGTGAAGAAGGCTCAGGAGAGACCTTATAGTTCTCTACAACTACCTGAAGGGACGTTGTGGTGAGGTGCAGGTCAGACTTTTCTCCTGTGTAAGTAGCAGTAGAACTAGAAGAAATGACCTCAAGTTGTGCCAAGGCAGATTCAGGTTGGACATTAGGAAAACTTCTCCAGAAGAGCAAAGGCTGCCCAGGGCAGAGGTTGATTCACCATCCCTGGAGGTGTTCAAGAAGCATTTAGATGGTGTACTAGACAAGGTTTAGTGGTGAAATGGTGATAGGTGGATGCCTGGACTAGATGATCTTGGAAGTCTTTTCCAATTTCGGCGATTCCATCATTCTGCTTTCTTAAGAAGCTTAATCTTCATCATTCGCACATTATTAAAGTATCTCTATTGTTGCCCTCAAATCTCTTCAGAAAGCAATAGCTGGGGCAGATTTTCCTTTCCTCAAAGGGAATAATCAAGAGAGAAAAGCTTCCTACTGTTTTCCCTGGCAGTCTGACTGACTACTTCACCCAATGCTCTCTCAGCTGCTGTGTTTACCTATACCTTATTAGGCCACTTCCAAGCTTTGTAGGCATGCAGCACACAACTCAGTCATGCAGCTTTTCAGCTCTCAGATTGACATGCATTCCACTAAGAAGTCAAATGCAAAAGCACAATTTCAGGGAGAACAGGTAACACTACGGGATTTGCAAATACATTGCAATCAATCAGCTCTCAAGAAATCACTTTTCTCTTGGATTAGTTTTCAGAAACATGAAGTAAATAATTTCATGACAAATAGGATAAAGAATGCAGAAAGCTACCTGACTTATATCACTTGTCCATGCAGCTTTCTCTTGACGTGAAGGGGCTAAGAGGACAATAGTAAAAGGAGGAGCATCTGTAGGTTCAACGACAAGCTTGAAATCGAGGTGTCCAAACACCTGTCCAGAGCTTTTTGCTTTACAGCGAAAGAAGTAAAAAAAGACAAAATGTGAGATTTCAAACCACAGTATAAAGAAAATATTGTTTCCACTTACTGAAAAAGTTATATTAAAATATTTCTGTGACAAAGAGTAAATGTGACTGGGAATCCAAAACGCTGATTATCATTTTCCACATACACCAAATACAATAAAAGTTACAAATATACATTAGTGGGAATTGATGTAAGCTACATGTTAAAATGTCAGATGAGGCTGAGGTCCTTCTAACCCTTCTATATTTCATATGCTCTCAGTACACTGAACGATTACTGAAATTAATGGAACTACTTCCACAATTCATGGGTAATACTTGTCTAAAACTGCAGGGTGGAAGTCAAGAGTAACAAAACACCCAGCCTGGGGATGTGCTTAATTACTTCATTTGAAAAGGGCTGTAGTCAAAATCTGTAGACAAAAACTTTCCACTAATTCTGCCAACTCTATCAGCTTTCATGAAAGAAACTCAATTATCTGTTTTGTCTTTCTAGAAGTTTGGTTTTTTTTTTCTTTCTAAGATCCTCAGGGTGAAGCTGAATAGAAAAGTCAGCAAATGATTTGTCACATTCCTTCAGCCAGTGTACTTTGAAATCTTATGTGAGATATCAACAGCAACAATAGACACAGCAAAACAAATCCTTATGCAAGCCAGTACAGCCATTATTAAATAATTTATTCTACTCAATCAGTTAACAGATGTTTCTCTGATTTCATGAATGAGGAGAACATATCAATTTGTTATGAAAAATAAATCAAGGGTAAACTTAAATATATATATATACTTAGAACTGTAATTACTACAAACAGTGGAAGGTAACTTACAGTCATCATCAGTTGCATCTGTCTCCTCAATCAATGTGCACTCTATTAACGACAGAACGCCTCCTGTCTATGAAAACAAAGTATATTTTTCATAAATTGAGACATGTGCTCCAATTCGCCATTATAGCTATTTTAAAATATTGATACATCTTACAGTAAGATTCTACAATCCAGAGCTCATAGAAAGATATATCAATTTCATGATGTACATTTTTCAAGAACTAAAACCAGCTGGATCTGATATTACATTTTCTTTAAGCAAGCAAATCAATCATATGTTTAAATGTGCAAATTTTTTTTCATTATTACCATACTGTAATTTGTCTCCCACAGGCTTGTTCATAAGTTTCAGAAAAGGTAACTAGAATTTCATCATTTCATTCTGAATTTAAATAAAAATAATACATGACTTTTTGAAAGATTCAGTTACACTTCATTTACTTTGCAAAATACATTAATTATTTAAAGAGTACAAAGTGAAAATGCATATAGAAAGTAACAAGAGAGATTTTCTAAGCAGTCTTGAAATATCTCTGATATGTCCTTGTCAGATTAAAATTTTGTTCAACATACATCAATCCACAAACTGCCATTTTACCTTCATTCAAAAGCCAACCCAAGGAAGACTGATTCTCAACTAGTGTAACCAGAGCACTCTAAGTAGAACATTCACTTTAAGACAATATGATGCCCAGGAAAATAAAACCGACTTCAAATATTAATTTTATTACAGCTCTGGAAGTTCTTTCATAGTTCTGTGGGGTGTACTGGCTGATTATTGCATTGTAAACAGACTTAGAGCCACTACTGGCTTATACAAAGGCACTGATGTACTGTTTCTAGCCCCAGGTTTATTAAATCACGCACCTCCGGAAAAGTGTATTGCAATGAGAAATACATCATCTCACTTCTGTTCATAAGAACACAAAATCTCAGTTCAGAACAACCCCCCCCCTCCCCCCGCTATATTAAAATTTCACTGAAGCTTTATTTTCATTGAATTGAAATACAGAATTGAGTCATAATGTGTACCTTAAGGAGATGCAGTTTTCCTCCTGAACTTCTTGTACAAATTAAAAAATGCTTTGTAAATAAGAAGCACTGCCTTTCTCCTTCCTTTTTCAAGGATAATGATCCCAGACGAACTTTGCTAAGTTTTCCCCTTTCAACTGAAGGGACTTGAATAAGAGAACCTGACAATAATCAAAATAAAAAATACACTGTGACTATAACAATATTTAGAAGTGTTAATCTACCAAACATTTTGGTATTAAATCATGCAACTTTTCATTCTAGTAAGTATTAACACAAATTAATTTCCATTAAAAAAAAAAAAAAAAAAAGGTCATTTATCTTCTTTGTACCAGTTCATTTTGGGTTTCAGGACAAGTTCACAGATTTGAACTTTTTTTTAATGGAAGTAGTAAATCCATCTCTGTAACCACAGTCCTAGCATCAAGCAAACAAAGTCCGAACTAATAGTTAGTTAGATAGTTGTCAAATTTTCGTACAACTCTGAGCTACTAACATGTTAATCTGAGAACAAAGCTGAACAGCAATCTCCATTTTTCTCAACTTTTGGTAATTGCTAGATTTGCAAAGGTACACCAGTTTCAAGCCAAAGAGACAGAGGGAGAAAAACAAAGGTTTTGAAGGGAAACATTTGTATGGAAAGGAAGGTTTGTATATATGTATGCCTATAAGTAAGAGATGCAAATGAAGCAGATCTCTTATCTTGCATTGTGTCACAGTCAAGGCTACACAGCTCAGTTAGAAATGTTACCAGTCAAGCACTAAATTGAATCTCATTGCATTAAGTCTGAATTTGCAATCTACAGAATTCCAAAACAGAGAAAGTTATGCTTCCATCTTGTTTGTTTGTTCAAAACCATTCTCTCACTAATTTTTTGCCTGCTGATATCATGATCACTTTTATTTTGGGTCTGGAATCAAATTTGATAGTGAAGCACAATTTGAAGTTCATGTACACAGACTAACAGAGAAATTAAGATTACTCTGTGAAAAAGCTACTGTTGTTCTACATCACTTTTTCCTACATTTATTTCCTTATTTGCACTTAAATAGTAAGTTGTTAATACATCTGAGACATAACAAAATATACACTGATCAACTTACAACATTCTGTTGTACTTTGAGAACCACTACATGTTCAGACTAAATGAGTACACAATGATTTGTGCCACAGTAATAAAACACAAAGAAAAGCTATACTCTAGGAATCTGTAAACCTATGCAACACCTTTTAGATTCACCTATATTCTACAAAAAAAAATGGACCTGAAATATTACTATTTCATAGTGTGAAGAGAGGCTGCGTTATCTCCTTTCAATAATGAGCTTAATACTCACAGAAAAAAAAATCTACAGAGTTGAAATCTAGCAAGGATGTACTGCATTTCCATCAAGTTCTCGTGATTAAAGAAATTGAGCATTTGCCATGTTGTAGATTCTACTACTTCAGAAAATAAAAAAAATTGTTATGACTGGCCAATGTACAACTACCACAACCAAGTGAGACTAATTTTGAAATGTTCATTAGTAATATGATGTAAAAAAAAAACTCCATTCTTTTGAAATAATAAAAACTTGACTGCACATGATGCTGAGTAACTGGCACCAGTTGATAATGCTTTCAGCAGGTGGAATTGGACAGGACAATTCCCAAAAGTCCCTTCAAACCACAACCACTCCATAATTTTGTAATTATGACATATTCGTTAGCAGAGGTAAATTTAGTGCAGTTGACGATCAGAAAACATATTTGATGGCCTCTGAGGGGCCTCCAGAAGACAGTTTTCTGGGTGTCAGCCAATGCTGGATGGCAGATCAAGGTCTCCGTTGCCTTAGGCCATTAAAGAATCACAGAATCATAGAATCACAGAATGGCCTGGGTTGAAAAGGAACACAATGATCATCCAGTTACAAGTGCAAGGTCACCAACCACCAGATGAGGCTGCCCAGAGCCACATGCAGCCTGGCCTTGAACGCCTCCAGGGACTGAGCAGCCACCACCTGCTTGGGCAACCTGTTCCAGTATATCACCACCCTCTGAGTGAAAAGCTTCCTCCTAATATCTAACCTAAACCTCTCCTGTCACAGTTTAAAACCATTCCCCATTGTCCTATCACTATCCACCCTCATGAACAGCTGTTGCCCCTCTTATTTATACATTCTGTTCAAGTACTGGAAGGCCACAGTAAGGTCTCCCTGGAGCCTTCTCTAAGCTAAACAAGCCCAAACAAGCTAAACAAGCCCTTCAGCCTTTCCTCCAGCCCTCTGATCATCTCAGTGGCCCTCCTCTGGGCCTGCTCCAAGAGCTCCACCTCCTTCCTGGCCCCAGGCCTGGATGCAGTACTGCAGATGGGGCCTCACAAGAGCTGAGTAGAGGGGGACAATCACTTCCCTCTCCCTGCTGGCCACCCCTTTTTTAATGCAGCCCAGAACACAGTTGGCCTTCTAGACTGCAAGCACACATTGCTGGCTCATGTCCAGCTTCTCATCCACCAGGACCCCTAAGTCCTTCTCTGCAGGGCTGCTCTGAAGGAGATCTTCCCCCACTCTGTATAAATACCTGGGATTACCCTGACCCAAGTGCAGCACCCTGTGCCTCATTAGGTTTTCATGGACCCACTTCTCCAGCCTCTGGACGGCTTCCCTTTCCTCCAGTGTATCGACTGCACTGCCCAGCTTGGTGTCATCTGCAAACTTGCTGAGGGTGCACTTGATGCCATCGTCTGTGTCACTTATGAAGAGCACCGGTCCCAAGACCCTGAGGGACGGCGCTTGTGACCAGCCTCCACTCTGACACAGAGCCACTGATCACAACCCTTTGGCTGCAACCAGCCAACCAATTCTTAATCCACCAAACTGTCCATCCTTCACACCCATGCCTCTCCAATTTAGAGAGAAAAGATGTGGTGAGGGACCATGTCAAAGAGAAGAAAGAGAGATAAAGAAGATACTGTTTGCCTTGACAGAGGGCCTAACAATATAGTCTGTTTCAAAGTAAGAGGTAGGTAAAAGGAGACCCCAAGAAATCTGAAAGTGAATTCATAATTTACTGTGCAAATCACTGTCAGAAATATTTTTGGTTGGTTGGTTGGTTGGTTGTTTTTTTTTTGTCAGAAATAGGTACCTATTTCTCCACAACCAACACAAAGAAGAGGAGCTTAACTGAAATTAGATGAGGTGGACATCACTCTTAAAGTGACCCTATAATCAGATGTGAAAGGAAAATGGGCTTGCCATTATTTCATCAGCTTGAGTCAGATTTCTGCACTCATACAATGTCATATGCTTTAAGATTTCTAAAAGGTAAATTGTGATGCAGCCTTTCATAACATGCAGGCTTATCCACTGTCCTTAACAGTATTCCCAGAATTAAACCTGAAATTGATTTACTTAAATGACTGGTTTGACTTGGGTCTTACATACCAACATTCTAACCTTTACAGATTGATTTTCACAGAAAAATTAGTAGGTTTCCACTGATGAAACACTGGGTACACAGACAAAATTATATTAGTCAATTTTAAGGGAAAAAGCATCATATACATTTAAATATAAAATATCATAATCACAGTGAAAAAAAAAAAAAGTTTAAGAAAATTTCATGGTACAAGTCAGTCAAGGAAAATCAGCCCCGTAGTTCTCCAGGGGTGGCTGTAATGTAACAATTCCACATTTTTCTTGAAACCACATTCATAACTCCTGAAACACCTCAATTACAGCAAACACATACATTTAAAGAACAACAGAGTAACTTAAATATGACCACTGTACAAACAATCTCAGAAGTTACTACGGAAAGTTTCATAGTTTGGCTAAATAACCTCAGAAACACTACAGAATGGATTTCAAATTCTAAACAAAGCCTATTAAACTACCAGCTTTGCATATGATTCTATTTAAATACCAAATGTTCTGATGATGCTATCTAACGAAGATTGCATGAAGGGATATACCTAAATTAAATTCTCAAGCTTCCCTACATGTATGTAATGCTTTACAATGCTTTTGCCTCATTAAAATCCTTCCCTAACAGACCCGTAGCTACTCCATCCAAAACTACTACCTTGTTAGAAAAGATCAAGAAGTAAATTCTTATATAAATGGAAAATAGGCTTCAATTATGAAGATTTTTCATTTGTTTTACCATTAGAGTGAGCCCCCCCAAGTTAAGAACTACAATCCATTTGTAGTTTCAGTTCAAGGTATCACTTACTTTAAATTACAATTTTGTGGAGTACAGTAAGAAATTTATCTCCTGATATCACAGGATGGTAAACAGGCCATTAAAGAATCTCTGATTTCATGTGGGCCAACCCTCCCTGCTCAAGCAGGGCCACGCAGAACAGAGCACTCAGGCTCACGCCCAGGTGGCTTCTGAAGACCTCCAAGGAGGAGACCCCACAGCCTCCAGGTCCTTGTGCCAGGACTCCCACGCCCCCACAGAAAAGAAGTGCTGCCTGATGGTCAGAGGGAACCATCTGTGTTCCAGGCTGTGCTCAGTGTCTCTTGTCCTGGCAGTGGGCACCACTGAAAAGAGTAGGGCTCTGTCTTCTTTGCACCCCTCTTCAGCTTCTTATACATGTTGGTAAGGTCCTCCCTGAACCTTTTCTTCTCCAGACTGAACAGTCCCAGCTCTTTTTCACTCTCCTCATAGGAGAGGTGCTCTAGGCCTTTCAGCATCTTGGTAGCTTTGCACTGGTCTTTCTACAGTTTGTCTATGTTAGTCTTGAACTGGGTGACCTAGAACTGAACACAGTATGCAGCTACAGCCTCACAAATGCTGAGCAGGGGTGGAATGAACACTTCTCTGTACATGATGGACCCAAGCTTCAGCAGGAGGAGTTTCCAAAACCACCAAGAATAAAGAATATGGTATGCCTCTCCCTCATTCTTTTTATTAACTGAATTTTATTAGATGTAATTCTACCTCTCTGGAAGAACAAGAAGCCTTCATTTTCTTCATGTTTTTCTTCTTGAAGTGATCTTTGTATCTATTCCCGGACTTCTAGTGAAGCCCAAAAATGTACCTCTCAGAAGATGGAGCAAGTGTATCAGGTATTGGCTCATTCTATGACAAGGTGACCCGCTTAGTGGATGAAGGTACGGCTGTTGATATGGTCTACCTGGACTTCAGTAAAGCCTTTGACACTGTTCCCCACAACATTCTCGTGGAGAAGCTGGCTGCCCACAGTTTGGATGGGCATCTGCTCTGCTGCGTGAAATGCTGGCTGAATGGCCAGGCCCAAAGAATTGCGGTCAGTGCAGTTAAATCCAGTTGGAGATTGGTCACAAGTGGTGTCCCCCAGGCCCTGGTACTGAGGTCGCTTCAATTTAGCATCTTTATGAGCAAGGGGGTTGAGTGCACTCTCAGTAAGTTTGCAGACGACACCAAGTTGGCAGGGAGTGTTGATCTGCCAGAGGGGAGAAAGGCACTACAGAGGGACCTGGATGGACTGGATTGATGGGCCAAGGTTAACTGTATGAGTTTCAGTAGGGTCAAGTGTCAGGTCCTGCATTTTGGTCACAACTACCCCAAGCAACCCTACAGGCTTGGGGAGGAGTGGCTGGAAAGCTGCCTGATGGAAAGGAAAGAAACCTTGGTGGACTGATGGACAGCCAGCTGAATATGAGCCAGCAGTGTGCCCAGGTGGCCAAGAAGGCCAGTGGCATCCTGGTTTGTATCAGGAATGGTGTGGTGAGTGTGAGTAGGGAAGTAATCCTGTCCCCGTATTCAGCATTGGTGAGGCCTCACCTTGAGTATGTGTTCAGTTTTGGGCACCTCAGTACAGAAAGGACACTGAGGTGCTGGAGCAGGTCCAAAGAAGGACAATGAGGCTTGTGAAGGGCTGGAGAATATGCCCTACGAGGAGCAACTGAAGGAACTGGGGTTGTTTAGTCTGGGGAAGAGGAGGCTGAAGGGAGACCTTATTGCTCTCTTCCAATATCTGAAAGGTGTTTACAGCAAGAGCAGGGCTGGTTTCTTCTCACAGGTGACAGGATGAGGGGAAATGGCTTTAAGTTGCATCAAGGTAAGTTTAGGTTGGATATTAGGAAAAACTTCTTTGCAGAAAAGGTTGTTAAGCACTGGAATAGGCTCCCCAGAGACGTGGTTGAGTCACCATCCCTGGATATGTTTAAAAACCATTTGAATGTGGTTCTCAAAGACATTATTAGCGGGGGGCTGTTGGTTAAGGTAATATAGTTAGGTTGTGGTTGGACTTAATGATCTTTAAGGTCTTTTTCAACCTGAGCTGTTCTATGATTCTATGATTCTGGCACTATGAATTTGAGCTGTTCCTGAAGCACTGATTAAAATGGGAATGACAGCTCTTTCTTAGCAACCGCTTTACTGCTTAATCATTTGACAAAATTTCAGGCTACTCATGCACTTTTGTCCAGGTGATGCATCAGCTGACATTACCATTTTGACTGACCAGACAGCCTTTGTCTCTGTGGAGCTGTAGGTAATTACAACTGAAGATCACAGCCTGTTCAGTGTATAATAGCGTCCCATGTATGATTTACCATTGCTTGCTGTTGTTTTTCATGGTTCCTCAATAATGCAGTACAGAAATGGGGCACAACTATAGTCTCAAATCTGCCCAAATTTGAGCATTTTTAACTCATCCTACACAGTCCACTAGACTTTAAGGATGTTACCTGTGCCCAGTGCAGTGACTTGCCCAATGATGGCAATGTGAACACTGCTGTTTTAAATGCAATTATTTTCATAAGTAGCTTTTAAAGAGAAGTCTTACCTTGGCGTATAAAAGTTTGACTAGTATCTAGCAATATGTCACAGCCTTCTACTATTGTTCTTTCTATGGCCAGATTCTTCCGGATGTTTTCTGTGTCACTCACTTCATCATGCATTACCCTGTCAGACACAATACAAAATGTACTTAAAACTCCCCAAAATATATCTTGCAATATGTTTCAAAAATATGTATGCAAAATATTTCATCTAATTTCATTTGAACTTTTGACAGTGTACGCATAAAGAGATGATAATGTCCTTTACAACACAAAAGATATATACATACAGCACATGACTAGTCCAGAGCAAGTTTCTTGCTCTGCTTTGCCGTCTTTCAAACCATTGTTGCAATCATTTTTTCAGCAGTGGAACCTATTCTGTCAGAGTTGTTCTTAGACTACTCTTGAACGCATCTGACAGATGCCACCAAGATGAAAATTCTTCAAAGCTGCTAGAAGAGTACTTTTTGATACTCACTAGCATCCACAAAACTGGAAATGTTTCTTAGTTCTTTGTGTTAGCTATAAATCACATTTTAGACTCCCTGACCTTGGTTTTAGGTTCCTGGTCTGGTCTGCTTCAGTTTACAACTGAACGTACCATTCACTTCCTCATTGCTCCCTGTAACAATTACTACTTTAATGGTACATCTTTTAACTTCCTCCTCTTCAGTATCTTTAATGATGACCTGGATGAGGGCACTGAGTGCACCCTCAGTAAGTTTACAGATGACACAAAGTTGGCTGGAAGTGTGGATCTGCCTGGGGGTAGCGAGGCCCTACAGAGGGATCTGGACAGGCTGGAGAGCTGGGCTGAAGCCAATGGGATGAGTTTCAACAAGGCCAAATGCCGGGTCCTGCACTTTGGCCACAACAACCCCAGGAAACGCTACAGGCTTGAGGCAGAGTGGCTGGAGAACTGTGTAGAGGTAATGGACCTGGGGGTATTGATTGATGCTTGGCTGAACAAAAGCCAGCAGTGTGCCCGGGAGGCCAAGAAGGCCAATGGCATCCTGGCTGGCATCAGAAATGGTGTTGCCAGCAGGAACAGGGCAGGGACTATCCCCTGTACTCAGCTCTGGTGAGGTCACACTTCCAGTACCACATACAGTTTTGGGCCCCTCCAACCTTGGAGCGGGTTCACAGAAGGGCAACAAAGCTGGTGAGGGGTGTGGAGCACAGGCCTTATGATGAGCAGCTGAAGGAGCTGGGATTGTTCAGTCTGGAGAAGAGGAGGCTCAGGAGAGACCTTATTGCTCTCTATAACTACCTGAAGTGAGCTTGGGGTAGGCCTCTTCTTTTGTGTAACTGGTGACAGAACTAGAGGGAATGGCTTCAATCTGCGCCAGGGGAGATTCAGGCTGGACATTAGGGAATACTACTTCTCTGAAAGAGTGGTCAGGCACTGGAAGGGGCTGCCCAGAGAGGTGGTGGAGTCACTGACCCTGGAGATGTTCAAGGAATGTTTGGATTTTGTGTTGAGGGATATGGTTCAGTGACAACTATTGGTGATAGGTGGATGGTTGGACTGGATGATCTTGTAGGTCTTTTCCAACCTAGGTGTTTCTGTGATTCTGTGATTCTCTTTGTAAGTATCCTCCTCTTACACAGAAAAGCAGTTTATTCCAAGACAGACCTTAACACAGAAACTTGCATGATGTTGCGATATTCCTGAACTGTGACTTGACTGTGCTGTCTCAAGCCTATTCTTCACTCACATCTACGATAAATAAGCCATTATGTTTTATACATATGGTCCATATTGCCTGCTTTGTGAGCAGAAGAGCATCAGTCAATTTGAGCCTCCAATTCTGAACATTCAGAGATAAATTAGTTGGATGAACTCTAACTTATGAGATGAAGCAGAGTCAGTGCTATTTCTTCTTATTATACACATATACACATAACCCTACCCACAGACATTGGCTCTGACTAAGGGGAAAGGAGACATTACTTCTCTGCTTCAAATGGCCTCAGAATATGGCAGACCCTGCTTACACTGCAAGAAGAAAACGCAGCTAATTCTTCAGAAGTCTTTTCAAAAGAAGCCAGAGCATTAAAAGGTGGTGGACATGACATTTAGCTGACTGTATTGAAGATGCAGCAGGACAAAAAAGAAAAATTAATAAGCTCCAAACTGATAGGTGGTTTGTCCAAAATAGCGACTCTGTCTTAAAGGCATTATAGATCTGAACAGTCAAAAGAATGCAATTAACAAGAGCTATAAAGCAATTACGCATTTACAGCTACATATTTTACAGCGACTTTTTTGGTGAATACTCCAGATATTCAAGGCATACATTCTTGTTCATGTAGCGTGTCTTTGTTCACAACAGAAAGATCTGTTTCCTAATGATAGCAACCAAATTTCAGCCCAGGCTGACAGAAAGAAGCATCTAAGACCTGGAGTTTCTAGGAAGATATTCATTTTACAGGCTTCTATAGTGACTACTAATTATGAAAATACATCTTTAGCTCCAGTTTATTTGGACTTCTTTATAGCATATGTGATAGTTCATTAACACATGCAAACTCAACACGGATTGAGAACTCAGTACTTCTCAAGACCCTGACTGATCTCCAGCATTGTGGAATATTGAAAATGCCTCTTAAAAAAAAAAAAAAAAAAACTGTGAAAAAACATACATATTTCTTTATATAAAGAAAATTGCTCGTAACTCAAGGGTAGGTGGTTTCTATAGCAACTTTGTTCTCCCCTACCCAAAATACAAAGTACTTGTAGATTTCTGTTAAACAAAAGACTAGAAGAGTTTAAATATTACTATTTATTTCTTTGGTTTTCTGGACTTTGGTTCGGTTTTGTTCCTTTTATTTAAAATATATTTTTTTAAAAAGAACAAAACCAAAGAGAGAAAATTCATTTTACATTTCAGAGTCTTTGCTTCAGAATTATTGAATAAAAGCATAGAAAGTCTCACCTTGAAAGTTCTTCTAGTTTGGATTTTGCAAATTCAAGGCTTTTTCGTTCAACATGTTCATGTGGTGTGTGAGCCAGGAGTTCATGAAGCGTTATTATGTATCTAGGAATCTTAAAATGAATTAGGAATAGAATCAGTAAATCCTTAAAGAAATAATTTAGATACAGTTTTGTTGTTTTTTTTTTTAAATACGAGTGATAAAATGTAAGTGATAAATACTAAGTGATAATACATACAATCTAAACAAGACTACCAAAATACTGAACTTTTTGGTCACAGAAGCTGCATATGTGTGCGTGTGTTTTCAGTCTGAAGAAACATAAATTCAATTCAATATTGTACGCAAAAAATCAGAGACAGTAACAAGAGTAACAATGAATTTCTTATTTTCTTGCTGTTATTCAAGTGTCAACACAGAAAATTTTCAAAACATTCTGGGAGATCCACATACACCTTACTAAAATTGTAATAGGTTGCAAGCATCTAGATTTTTTACATGCCAGGTGGTGGCCTGTTAGCATACAGATGAAATAATTCATATTGTACTAATGGACACTGAAGAATATGCAAGATTTGACAGTTAAAGGCCAAACAGTAGCTTAACCATCCTGATTCAAACTGTCGTCACTTAAAGCACATTCACGAATGTTAAACTAAAGCAAGTGACCCTGCAGTAGTATTTATTTTTAAAGAATAAGAACTATTTAGAAAGTGGAGAGATGCTTTCTCCTATGCAGAAAACATCCTCATCACAACATTATTCATCACATATCAACAGGACCCTCTCTCTCCCCTCTAAAATCCCAAGGTATTTTTAAGTTCAATCAAAATTTTCCAAACTTTATGGTACACAGGCTAGAAGCTGAACAAATACACTGTTAGAAGTAGCAGTGGCCTTCTAATTAGGATAACAGGGCTGACTAGTTCTAACACAATGGCAGTGACCCTTTTTTTGAGGGGGGGAGAACTCCATTTGCCAGTTACTGAACAAACTGCTGGGATTCACCATTGACATGGTAAATAAACTATGTCAAACATAAATGTCACAAAACCATCACACTAGTGTTTCAAAGACTTTTGATAACAGCTGCAAATAATTAACCCATACGTATCAACAGAATATAACATAAGGCTAATGAAGTTTTCAAATACTTCTGCTGTATATTTTTTATATTCTAAAGACCAGGTCACTGAAGAACAAAAGTAGGAAGAGGGTTTCAAAATATATTTCTCCTAAAATGCTTGTGATTGCTCTAACTTGCTGTACCAGTTATATTACCCCTGTTTGGACTGTTGTGTGTTCCTGCAGCAGGTCAGAAGTCAATAATTTGTTTCCCAACTTTTCCTTTTTTGTTCTTTCGGTACTAGCCCTCACCCAACATTCTGCTTGCATATATACAGGATTCTTAATAGATTTGAGTCATTGTAGTTTGAGAAAAGATCTCTATAAGCAGTTTCTGTATAATAATGAAATACATAAAAACTAAACTAGTTTGCATGAGACTACTTTTACTTACGCAAGAAACACCTTCTATCAATCATGATTTCAGTAACACAAAATGATTCAACAAAACGTGAAAAACAAAGAGTGAAAAAAATGTACAGAGACTACCTGAAACATGGGGTAAGTAAGGAAAGTTTCCAGCATTCGCCCCTCACATGCTGGGTTGGCTTCATATTGCTTCAAGAGTTTGTCAAAATCTCTGTTTTGCTTACAATTTGCCAGTACTTGTAGACTATACTGATGATTCCGAACAAATTCTTGATATATGTTCAGCATTGGCAGCAGAATGTCAAATAAGTCAGCTAGAAAAAGTCAAGAAATGCTTTTTTTTCCAGCTATCCATGTCTTGGAATGTATTTTTTAGAAAAAAACAAAACTATTATGTTCTATGGAAGTGAATTACTGCAATCAGTTATCTTTCCAATAGATTCGGAAACATTATACTTTGTTCTTTCACCTGTCAAAATAGAGTTGTTCTGATGAGTTAATAACCAGACAATTTCACTGCAAATGCAGGGGCCTCTGTGTAAACAATGCTCATGATCAAGGCTAAAACAGAGGAATTCTCATCTGGATATCAGGCGTGTTATACTACTGCCCATGTGGTACACTCACTACACCAAACCACACGGTACTAGCTCTACAAAAGCATTTCATTCAAAAAGGACACAGTCACTAAAAAAAAAAAAAGAAAAAAAAACAACTCACAGCAATTTAAAAAAATAATTACAAAAATTGAGAAAGTATAACAACCTGTAGAAATACTTTAAAAAATACAATAGTAAAAAATACAGCAACTTACCTAGAATTAAGGTAGGCCAATTAGCAATCCTTGCTTTTAAACCTTGATGAAATATTTCATGAAGAAACATGATTGTTTCACTGAAAAACAAGTATTTAAAGAAACAAAAAAAAATTCAGGTCTATTTGCCAATTTACAATTCACAAAGAAGCATTCTTTCTTGTTTACTGGTGCATTTTTCATTTCAGTAGGAAAAACAGAAGACAGTTATTATTATTATGGAAGTAAACAATTCATTTTATTACAATGTTTAGATTTTTTAGTGCAGTATCTTTACAAAATACATAGTAATTACCATGGAAAGCATATCTTAACTGCTTAATCTTTTAAATAAAATAGTTTATTAAATAGTATATTCCACATAGGTTAACGACTAAGTGTTCCAAGAATATCTCTGACAATGTATCAATAGTTTTAGAAAACCTCTAGCCAGTGGCAGTTATAGGTATTCTCACAGTACTCTTCAAGATCTGAAGCTGAGAGCTTTTCTATAATGTGAGCTTTGAATAGCACTGTACTTGAGCTCATGTGATCAGCAGAAGGAGCTTTAGAGGCATCCCTACGGTAAGTGGAATCATGAAGAGTTCAGTGATCATGAATAAGACGTTATGAAAGGAAAGTCTGTCTCATAACTGAAGAAACAAGTTGTTCTCTCAGAAGTTTGGGGCAGTTTTGGATGCAGTCCCAATCCTGTATCAAATTCTATACGGCTGCTGGCTTGTTTTTACATACTCGTTACAATAGCACTAGGATGCTTAATGCAGAGAACAATTCTTTTTTGCTGGATACGAAAAGACAAGCAAAAGAAAAGGAGGCTCCTTAGGCACGACAATAGAAAAAAGAAAATATGACATACTCATCCTGAGGGTCTTATCTGAATCATATGAGGCCACTAAGTACAATTTCACTCTCTTAAGAGAAAAGGAAACAAGAAAGGTGACAGAAAATTTAAGAGAGCTGCTCAATAAGGCATTATTTATGTTTCCCTTCCTCTAGCACAGCAGCTACAGAATGTAAGGAGGCAGATAGGACTAAATGGCTTCAAACAGAATCACAGACTGCAACTTACCTCTTACCCTAAGGGAATGAGGTCCAACTCAGACACATTACTTATATCACAACAAACAAACAAAAGCAAAACTTCATTACTACAAATACAGACAGAATGAACAGGAGTGGTCAGAGGAACCTCCAAAAGCAAAAATAAACATACCTATTAAGGAAAATGCTACTAACATCATCATGACTGATAGGTGGCTTCTTTGAACTTGCAGCCATTCTTAAGGGCCTCAGAAAACAGTTCACAAGAACATAAAGTTGATGCACATATTCAGATTCAGCCTCAACCATGTTAAAAACTATCTGATTCCTTTTTCTCATACTTTCTGCATGGGGAGAACAAATATAATCTTGGACAATAGTCTTCCATTTTCTTCTACATAACCAGCCTCTCATAAAGCTCTGAACCTAAAAAGGAACCAGGCAGAAAAACAGATGAGAAGAAAACTTTCATGACTATTTTTAAGTTCTTCTCTCAATAAATAACCTTCTACATGAAAAGCCTCAGTCAAAAAAATCTGTTGTCCTCTAAACTATTACTGATCTATAATTGTTCCTTAATAATTCTTTTAGGTATCTATTTTTAAAATAAGTCCTACAAGCATTTTGTAATATTCGTAATATTTCTTGCTCAAAAATTGCTTGAAAAGACAACCTGTACACAACAAGATTTTATTACAGTCTCAGAAGTTCAACCTCTTTCTATCAGCACAGTTATCCTACACACAGGTTCTTTTAACTCCTTTTATTTCTCCTTACACGTTTATCATTTTCTTACACCACCAATCATATTGTGCAATGTTTTTGTGTAAGGTATTTCAATACAGACTTCAATATCAGCATTGACATAATTCTGAAAAAGCTGCTAATCTCAGTTTGATTTCTTTTTTTGTACAGATATCACTTAGTGTTTGTTTCCAAAGTACATACACAGTTGAACAGCAGACCTAGATGAGAAATACTACCCAGAAAAAGTAGGTTTGGGGTATTCTTACAATGATTTTCTATGCTACAGAAAAACCTACTTAAGCATAATATCCACTGAAGTTATAAGTGGATTAAACATCTACTTCTAGTCACAGAAAACTTCAGTTGCCCTGACCTTGATGTGACAACCATTTGTCTTGAAAGAGAAATGGAAAAATTCACTGATAACAGTTTACACTGAATAAACAACTTTAGAAAAAAAAGAAAAAAAAAGAGGACCAACTGTCAAAACAATGAAGATGTAGAAAGCAGTGAATCAGAATCAGAACTCTCCATGTACGAAAAGGGACAATTCTGTCTTTATTACAATGAAAAAGAATATTCACATAAGGGTACCAGCTCAGTATTAACCCTGCTCAGTATTAGACTCCAACTACCTGAAATGGTTAGTGAAATGCAGCAGAGAGAAATGCAGCAGAAAAGAAATTATGTAATCTGAGAGACTGAGCACTGTGAAAATTTGGGTGACAAATGAAGGACCACATCTTCAAGCATGATTTCCATTTATACTGTACTAGGATTTGTGGGAGTCATCTATGGGCACAGTTCTGGAGCCATTTACATATAGCCTTAAGCAGTGTTACCAAAAGCTTTGCACGTAAATACCATACAAACTGGGACAATTCTTCATTGACGTTAAAAACACTGGCCATATTCTCCTAGAACGACCAACATCAAATCGACCAGCAGAAGAACTGAAATAATATAGCTCTCCGCATTGCCAATGTTCGTATTCCATATGCAGTGACAGAATGTAAATTATTCTCTCATTTTTTATGAACACTTTTACAAGCAAGGAATATAAACTCACTACGTGCTTGATTCTTGGCCTCTGACCTAATTTCAGTCTTCACAAGCAGTTGAATGAAATGTGCAATCTTCTCCAATAAACTGAATATATACCAAGTAAAAAACAAACACCTAGGTAAGAAATACACTATGGAGTAAGTACATCTTTGAAAAACAGAAATTGATATAATTTAAATATATTTGAGTAGGGTCATGGCAAAAAATATCTTGTTAGTTGAGTGTGCCTAATTAAACAGTAAACGAAGACAAAACTAGTGGAAAACAAAACAAGACAGACTGAAATAGAAGAAAACCTCCCCCGTTCCATTTTTCTCCTCTCAAACACAGAGTGGTGCATGTTTACCTTTTTAATTTTTTTAATATCTGGATCCTCATCTTCCTGGTTGCCTTGATAAGGTCGCATTCTTTCTTTTGTTTTATTTAGAGCTATAATCTGATAAAAACAACCAGTCATTAAATACTTTTTCAATGTAATGAAATTCTTTCTTACGAAACTAACAGAAAAATACTTTCTTCATCTTCTAAGGCTCTTCTTAAGGTTTGATTAAGCTGCACAAAATGACAAGCGTATATTTGGTCACAGGGACATAAATACAGTTCTCAGGAAACAAATAAGGCTCTTGATACAGACAGAAAAAGAACCAGAAGACAGCTGGTTCTCTTCTCAAAATGAAATGCGCATTTCACACCTCCTCAGATCAAAACTGCAACAAAACATCTAATACTCAGTGAAATAGAATAGTTTGGACCAAACTCACTGCTCAAAGACAGATAGAAAATAGTATCAGTGGTATTCATATTGCAAAGTAATATGTAAAGTAATAAGTAAAAGTAATCCAATCAGTATACCAGTCCATAATACTTGTAAGAAAAAAACCTAGCCAAGGATTCATAGGAGGAATGTTCCATATTGATTCACAAAGATTACAGAAATATTAAAAATTATTATAATGCACACAGAAAAATATTAGAATTTATTGATTACTTTGTCACATACTTCTGATTTAAGTCTTTCAATTTCTGTGTCTTGATCTTCAAGTTGATGTCGAAGCTGATTGGCTGCAATCTTTTCAGTCTCTACAATTTGGACAAGATGAATGTACTTCTGCATCAGTACTTCCCTTTCAATCAGAATATCTGAATAACTAGAAAGGAAAACAATTAATTCAGTAAAAACAGCAAAATGTTCTCTTTCATATCCATTTCTGGGATAGTGACAGGAATTACAAAAATGTCAAGAAATCAGAAATAAATCCTCGTTTTGTCTAATATATAATGAAAAGCTTAATCACAAATCATCCAGAGCTACAAAATATTCAATAATCTTTTCAGATATAGAGAAATATAGAAGCGTACCAAATCTTCCTTGAGCAACACAACAGCACTCACTTTTTAAAAGCTTCCAATTCCCAGGTTTAGCTCAAGAATTCTCTTCAGTCAAATCCTTTAATTATTTTAAGGGCTGCTTTTTCCTTCTGTTACTTGGGGACATATGTGCACAGCATTTAGCATCTCAGCTGAAATGCTTCTCATTCTCTCTGTCTGTACGGAAGAACTCCCATCATAATCCTCAACACCATTATTTTGCTTTGCTAATACCTACTTAAGAGTTTTATTCAAAGTTTATCCAATCTTCTTAGTAACAGGAACTGTGGTATCAGTCCCTATAACTCTTAGCTGCCAAATCATCAACTTCAGGTAAAGAAAGAATCAGACCTTCTTATGCAACATCTTAATCAGATTCTTTTTCCACGTGATTCAATCTCTCTGACAAAGACAATTTAAATGTGCAGAAAAAGCACAGTCCTATTAAGTGCCTGCTTGCTGGAAAATGATTCAGTAAAATCTACAGACACATGCAGCCTATTTACCTAGGTCTCAAGGAGATTGTTCTTCTCAGAGTCAAATAATTAGCCACTCATCCTGACTGGCTAGTGTGGTTGACACACTGGAGGGAATGGATGCCATCCAGAGCAATCCTGACAGATTTGAGAGATGGGCTCTGTGTGATGCTCATGAAATTCAACTAAGCCAAGTTCAAGGCTCTGCACATAGGTCAAAGCAATTTCAACCACAAGTTCCAGTTGGGCAGTGAGCAGACTGGGAGCAGCACTGAGAAGAAGGATTTAGTACTGGTGGATGAAAAACTGAGCATGAGCTGGCTATGTGTGCTTGCAGCACAGATATCCAAGTGGACCAAGTGTATTCTGGCTTGCATCAAAAGAAGGGAAAAAGAGGTGATCCTCCACCTCACTTTCATGAGACACAACCTAGTATTCAGCTTTGGGACCCCCAAAACAAGAAGGACGTGAACCTGTTAGAGCAGGTTCAGAGGAGTGCCAGAAGCATGACCAGAGGGCTGAAGCACCTCTCTTATGAAAAAAGGTTTAAAGAGTTGGGGTTGCTCAGCCTGGAAAAAAGAAGGCTCTGGGGAGACCTCATTGCAACCTACAGTATCCAAAGGGGCCTGCAAGAAAGCTGAGGAGGGACTCTGCAGGTGTTCAAGCCTGGGCTGAATGAGTGCAGTGTGAGGTGTCCTTGTGCGTGGCAGGGGGTTGGAGCTACATGATCTGCAAGCTCCTTTCCTTCTCAACATATTCTACAGATCCATGATTTGTAAGACAAAGACCAAATTGCAAAAACATGGGGGAACAAAGGTCCAAACCTTTGGCAAAGGATCTTTTATTATTTTATGATCTATAATCACTGAAAACGCTGACTATCACATCTTTCCTACTGTCACGGTAGTACAGTATTTGATGGAAGAAATTTTTGGATTGCATGTGCTTTCCTTCTGAACTTTTTTCTACTTGCTACAGCATATATTTTATTTTACTTTTGCTATTAAATGCTGCTTTAAAATGTAACAATGTGCATCCTCTCTAGTTAATATTTTTTTCCCCTATATATTTATGGCTAATTCAGTCAGCATAACCTCAGTTACACATTGCAGGGGCAAACTATTTAGTACAGCTATTAAATTCACTGGTTAACCTGGAAAGGAAACTTAGATTTAAAACAGTTAGCTATCATAAAGCTAAAGTTATTCCTCCTTGAATGGATTATGAGAAGGATAAAAAGGGAATTCAATTCCATTGCATTTATTTTTATATTTTAACTACTGCAAACGTAAAAAGTAAATGGCCAGAAAAGGACACTGAACATCTCTTCTGAAAGATAAAATATAATCCCTGAAAAAATGTATAATGGAGGAGTACATACATCTTCTGTGTAATAAACAGTAATAAAGTATGAGATTTAGCGCTTTACAGATGTTAATTATCTTTTTGGCTTACAAGAATTCAACTTTTCCAGAAAACATAGTTCTCAATCTCCTTGCACTTTAAGAGGCATGATAAGAAGTGTCTGAGTTAGAAATACAGATAGCACCTGCACATTTACAACCATTAAGAGGTGTTACAGTGATAAAAGCAAATGTAACTGAAAACGTAGTTCCTACTGTTTGCAGCATCAAGTAATTCACATTTAATATAAAAAGCAGCCTCTTCTACCCAGAACGAGACCCAAACAGGTGACAAGCCCTTTTTTTGGATCAATCCTTTTCAAAATTGTCTTTCTTTCTTTCACTACAAAATGTTTCCAATATAGAACTTGACAGATTTGGATTTGCTTTTATTTAAGGCCAGAGAAAACATCAAGATGTAGCATCTTGAAGGGTGAACACTTCCTGCAATCTTAACATAAAATTCAAGAGTAATTGTACATGCAATATTTTTTGTCTTTTTGCTATTTTTATTTTCTTCCTTTAGGGGAAGAAATTTCATCCAGATTTTTCAAGTTCTTAAAATGCATTAAGCTATACTTCTGCAGTCTCGCTTCATAAGGCCATAAAAACTTTACAGCAAAAGATTGATTTTTTAAAAAATTTTTTTGAGATGCATATACTTTGCCGAGCTAGTGGTTTGATGGCATAAAAAGTCAGTCTCAGGATAGAAACAAAATACTTCATTCACTGCCGTAATTGGTAGTACACCGAGACGTTACTCAGAACAGCCTATGCAATTACAGTAACCTCAAATGGGCTAGCCATTTTCCTTCTCAAATCTGCACTTGCTCTGGGAAATGAAAATTACAGAATTTTGGAATAAACTTTACTTAATTCCAAAAATACTTTTATCTGCATTTCTATCTAGTTTCCTTCTGAACTTTTTTCTACTTGCTACAGCA
The DNA here is from genome assembly GCF_019232065.1 of Centrocercus urophasianus. Lineage (NCBI taxonomy): Eukaryota > Metazoa > Chordata > Aves > Galliformes > Phasianidae > Centrocercus > Centrocercus urophasianus. The sequence continues at coordinate 1,351,640 of NW_024884767.1, read as the reverse complement.
TATATTTTATTTTACTTTTGCTATTAAATGCTGCTTTAAAATGTAACAATGTGCATCCTCTCTAGTTAATATTTTTTTTCCCCTATATATTTATGGCTAATTCAGTCAGCATAACCTCAGTTACACCTTGCAGGGGCAAACTATCTCTACACTTAAGAGATAAACTATCTCTACACATCCATCTCTACACTTAAGAGTTAGATGTAACTCTTAAATTGCTATTCTGTGTATCGGGCATAACCTCTGGAGCCTTCAAAGACACAGCATGGTTTCACTAGCAGATCAGCAGACTTTTAATTAATTACATACAAAATCCGTTAATAAAGAAAATGATGCCAAAGTCTTCAACTGTCAAAAAAAGATGAAAAAATCATAAAGCAACTTGTGAACAGTCTGGATCTAGTTCTCTTGTTCAGGTACTGCTTCAAAGAAAAAAAAAAACAACTGTTGTGAACCATAGTTTTCTGCAGAGTGGTATCTATAGAGAGAAGTAATTCTGTAACGTTTTAACAGTAACTAGCAAGAAAACAGAGCTACTTGAGAGGTGTCTCATTATTAGGAACTCCCTTTTCTCACAGCAGATAAAGGCTTCAGTATGCTAACTATACAAAAACTACATAAGCAGCCAAAAGCACTAAGGTTCTGGCAGTGAACCTCGCCAGAAATACTTATGGTCCTATCAAATAACCCTAAAGATCTGAAGTGCAGAATGCAACCACATCAACTCTTTGTGAAAAGCAGGCAAGATGGCTTTGGAGGTGTGACATAAATAAATTGCATGTACATCTGCCCTTATGAATTATTTTCAAGCAGCCTTGGTCTCCTCATCAAAGGAGAAAAAGCTTCCAGACAAGGTGTGGAGTTTACTGTCATATTAGCAGCCACATTAAGGATGGAAAATGTTACAACAGAACCTACGTAATCCATTGCTATGACTGCAATCAATGCAGCTTGTGAGACAGCCTGTACGTAAGTACTGTTGACCTTTAATGAATTTCTGATGATACAAGATTTCAAAGACAATCAATGGCTTCCAGAGTTGACAGAGCTGTGGCTTACTGGAAGATATATAAGTAAAATGGGCTTTCAGATACACACTGACAAATGTTTAGAAAGACCATAAAAATAGTGTCTGTTGATTTCCAGTCACGCAACTGGGAAATGGCACTTGGACTACGAATGACTACAGTAGTCAGGATGGAGAGGGCGGCACAGCAGGACTGCGTGACATATCCAGAAATGTGGTTAATCTGCATCCCAAATGGCTCATTATTTTTAGTACAAGACCATTCAAATTGGGAAATGAAAATAAAAACTGGAACATAAACTCTTAAAAAGGTAGACCCAACAGCCACTGAAAGCTTTGTGCGCCCAAGCCATGGATTTGGGGAATGGCTTTCTTTTGGACAATGGGTATGCTGGTGATACCACGCTCTCATGGGACAGTGAGACAATCCTGGAAACACATTTCATTGATCAATGCAGTACCCATCAAATTTCAAAACACAGGACCCGCTACAACTCATACTAAAAAGCAAGCTGTTTCAACTGTCCTAGCACTCCTTTATTCAGGAAATCTGACTAAAGGAATTAATCTGTAATGAACTCAAATAGAGAGGTACATTATCCCATTATGCAAAAACAGGTCAGAATTCAACAGCAGCTATGAAGAACAGACCAAATACAAAGGGAACATACACACCCCTGAGCTGGGGATTCTCTGAGCTCCTGGGAATTTGCAGCTAATATGTCTTGGAGAAGGGGACACTGGTGAAAATGCAGATATTTACTTAGAAAACAACTACCGCACCAATCACCTAGACAGCCATAGTAACAATAAATAATGACTGCCTCTGGAGCTTTGTGTCTACCTAATGTGCTGTGTGCTAATGTGGAAATGACACAAAAGGGAAACACAATAGGAACCTATCTGCCAATATGAACAAGTCCCCTTAATGGACTAAAAAAGTAGTTTGCAACAGCACTAAGATACCTGCTCCAGGAACACAGCCCTCCTGGGGGAGAAGACAGACTTCTATGTGCAAGGAGCATAGGTGATGCCATCCTCTCTGGTTCAATGTCTAAGAGTAGGAATGTTAGGGTGTGTGATAATTACCTAATTTTAACAAATGCAAATAACCTAAGCAGATAAAGGAGCCCCTTGGCCTGGCTACTCCCACAGCTATCGCAGGAGACCAATCAGCCCATAAAAGGTCATTTGCGACAGGAATGGCCAAAAGCACAGGCAGGGAACACCAGTCTCATCGTCAGTAATATTGTCTGGCTGTGCCCTACCCCAATCAGCACAGAATGCTCTATCTTGTCAGTAAACTCAGTTTCTAACTCTTTGCCTGAGTGAGAAGACTGTACACGTGTTCATGGAGCTCTAAGTGTCAGCAGCTAAGGCAACAGACAACGTGACCCTGTGTGTCTGCAGTTTCAGGAGAGCAGGAGTGTGCGCATATGGTGCGGGTGTGCACGTTCAGGGTGCAATCGCTACTGAGTGTCAAGCCCCACTCTCCAGTGGGTCAGATTAGCTCCTTGGAAGCTAGGTATTGATTAGTCTGCAAGACTGGAATCATCAGAGAGTTGCTGAGATGGCCTCTGGAGGTAACAGAAGACATAGTTCAGTTACTAGGAAGACCATAAGGTTGGGTGATTGACTGATAAATGTATCTGCACGCATGACTTCCGAAAATGAGCTTCCCACAAGCTAGTTAACAGCTACGCTGAGTGTGTAAGGTCAGATACAGGAAACCCTCACCTCTGAGGGAGGGGGACTGAAAGCTGGCAGCTGGAGAGGGACTGAGGGGCTTTGGGTCATGCTTCCAATTGCTAGCAATGGAGCACCAAGGATCCAGGGCCAGTTCCTGAACAGACAGGTTCCTGTGTGCCAACAAGACTGAGCAGTAAGTCTTTTCTTTGAGGATTGTGGATTGGAGGGCATATCATACGGTTTAAACAGCAATTTAGCTGGAAGAAACACTCCACTCTTTTGCCCCACATAGCTTTTCCAACCAAGTGCCTCCCATTCCTTTGTGTGGTAAACACAGGTGTATTGTGTGGATGTCTAGTAAACAGACTCAGAGAACTGAGATAGATTAAAACTATGCTGGCAAAAAAACATGAAAAACGTAATTGTTTTTAGTGAAAATCGGTTTCCCAATTAAGTTCACGCTTGTGGCAGCATGAGGGAAGGGCTGGCAAAGGTTGGGAAAGAACTGCTATCTTATGAAAATGACAGCTTCCAGCAGCAGTGTAGACTTGTACAGGTATAAAGCATACGTGAAACTGCAGCCTGGGATACTTAACTCAAGACTTTCAAATACGACAGACTAGAAATTTGATGAGTACTTCATACAATAAAAAAAGAAAAAAAGAAAAGAAACGTAACAGGATTTCAGGCAAAGTGAATAAATAAATAAATAATTAAATAAAATTAAAAGAAGAAATAGAAAAGAAGCTAAAAAAAAAATAATCAGTCTCAGTTCATTGACAGAGAAATATATTTTCAAAAGGGGCCAAGTTCTGCAACAAAAACCCAGGACAGAAATACCAGAATCAGTCACAGACAGAGGAGCCAGTGGTTGCCAAGAATAAATCCCCCAGTCCAGAAATGTAACTCCAAAAAGCGAAACCCTTCTCTGTCACTCTGAATATTACTGAGAAGTCAAAACACTGAGAATTAAAACAAAATGAAAAGAGATGAAAAATGGGTATGAACATGGAGCTCACAGTGAATTGAGTCCCAGTAGAATACACTGAATTGCATATGCCATTGTCAGATCATAAGCCATCCATTCTCAGATGAGGAGGAGGTACTGGGGAGGGGAGCATAAGCACTGCAGCATCTAGCTGCAGCACACAACAGCATGCCAGCTCTCAAAGACTGTACAGTACTCCCCAAATGATAAGCAGCAACATCCCACCATAGCAAAATCTTCCAAGAAACAAGGGACACGTTTATCCCTTCACAACAGAAAATGTTTTAATTAATAATTTGCATCCAGACAAAATACCTAGTTCTCAAAAAGGGTTGTAGTGTGTACTGGGATGGAAAGGCTTATTTTTTCAACTGCAAATTAGATAAAAAATGGAAGAGACTCTGAGGACTGCCAATGTGCATTTTGCAAAAAAGTCAGGGAAAGCAGTAAAAAAAATCACATTTTGTATGCATCAATAAAAAAAAAAACAAGAAATTAAAAAAAAAAACACAAAAAAACCCCAAAAACTAACCACAATGAAACAAAAAAGGAAAAGCAACTCACTCCTGTTTTGTCTCATCTAAAACAGGGATTATCACAGCTACTGATTACAAAGGGACCCTCCAGAAAGTAAATGAATATTTCTAACATATTCACACAAAACAAGATATTCCAGGCCTTAACTTTAAAGGAAGAAGAGATGTTCTCATTATCTCTTCAATTTTTTTTACCTAAGATATCTAAGATACTGAAAGAAGTATTTTCGAAACACAACACAAACTGTCATTTAGCAAGTCAAAACAAAACTGTGAGAGAAGGGTCAGAAATGTCTTATGCTAGTCTCAGACAAGCAGTAACACTCAAGCAGTTGCTACGGCTTGTCCCCATATGTCAAAAATATAGACAAATTCAAACAAAAAGTCTACATTGGTGACACAGGGAAAAAAATAATCCCTGAGACAACATTGTTTTATTTAAGATGGCAAGAAAAACGTTAGATAATAGCCTAAAACTATTACCTTTCACTTTATCTTTGGTAAAAGACCCAATGCTGAAATAACTGGGTGTGTAACCACAAGTCTTTTTTGCTAGGCACAACATAAGGCAAATAAAAGAAATTTGCACTCAAGCAGGATAGCATTAGAATAACAATGCAAAAAGAGTACCGTCTTATGCTGTGTGTTGAGCAGCTAAATTTCAACACAATCTTTGTCACTTATTGGTATTCTGTCAAAGTAAGAAGAATGTAAGAACACAAAAAGCAGTGTTCAGGTCCTTGGAAGGGCCTTGCCAAGAAATATCAAACGAATGCAGAAAAGCACATTCAAAATCCCTCACATGACACAGGGCCCTGAGAATACCCCTCATAGTCCATGTCCATAGTTTCAAGTCATAATAGCTGCCATTTCAGACAATACGTGCAAGTAACAAGACTAGCTTAAGACCAGCTTTGTCCAAAAAAGGTTGCCTATGTTTTCATTTGTGTGTTATTTAAGGTTGGTTTAATATTTTGCTAACTGCTGCCCTGGAAATTCATGTGGGATGTGTTTCTGAACTGAGCCTTCCAATAAGAAATTTTAACTCAGTGTTGTGAAGCCCTTCTTGCGTATGCGCTTTTTAACCAGGCAATAAGCTAGAAGAAAATTCTCAGAATAGGGAACACACCGTAGGATCCTGCTTACCCTGAATGCCCTTACCAGAAAGCAATAAATTCAGTCTCCTTTCTTCACTTGTTTTTTATCATAAATCACAGCAGAAATTGACCTAAAATCAATAACAAGTTGAACAGTTCTCCTTAATAACACAGGTGGCATGGAAAGAAACTCCAAAACCTGACAGCTTCTCAGCTCCTGAACTGCGCTGTCACTTGCAGTGCTACTGCGCAAAATTTGGCTCATCTAGTACCACAACCCAGCAGGTGCTCCAAGAAGGAGCAAAACCTGTTCAGTTAGGCAGCAATACTAAGAAAATGATAAAGATTCAAACAGTAGATGTCTAGAGGACATAAGGGCTAGAGCTTCAGGGACTAATTTCAGACTAATTTCTAAATTAAATGCTGCTATCTGGTGTTTTTCATTTTCTTTTTCATAAAGCACAATCACTTTCATTTACATGGCTTAAGTTGTAAGTAATTCAGAAACTGTCTTCTTCCTCAAAGTGCTACCATGATAGAGTAGATTACTTGAGGTAAGTGTATAAGAGAAGAGGCTGGAGAAAGTGCATTTCAACAGATAACTGCCTCTGCAACCCATTTCTCAAACCTCCAGTTGGCTAATTTTCGATTATACTGTAAACCTTGAATGCTATCCTATCAGACCTTTTCTCAGGGAAATAGTTGCATGGGTGGGACTAATAACATGCCCCCTTTCAAAAGATACTGTTCAGAACTTCAATTTAAAGATTTCTTTTTTCATTATGCTTTATCATAATGATGGTTTGGTCTCCTTTTTTTACGTTTACTCCCGAGTAAGAGCTTTTGAAGAAACATTTTTTTCTTCATTTGCAGATCACTTATTTCTTCATGCATACTCATTTCACTTCTAACAGAGACTTATCCTAGAAGCTGTTTCTAATAAAAGGGTATCCTGTAGCAAATTTCATCTAGAATACAATCACTTGCAAACGATAAAATATGGCTTTGTAAGCATGAACTGAAGAAAGCATTCATTTTTAAAACGCATCTGTAAATTGCAAGTAATACACATCTAACACATTGTAAAATGTATTTGTACTTTAGAAGGTGAATTTAGATTTTCAAATTATTATCAGTATAGATAGAGGTGAAGGTTAATGATCAAGTTTCATACCTAGCCTGGTGAATAGCTTCCACCCATTCATCTCCATCACCTTCATCCTCACAACGGAGCTCCAGTGGCTTCTGCCCTTCATGGCCAAATAGAACAGTAAAGTAATACTGCAAATTAAATGAGAAAAAAAAATATTTAGGAACGCTTAACTAAAAGACCTACATAAGGAATCTGTCTTTTAAAACTCAGCCCAAACTGTTTCCAGCCCATGATTATAAGTTTTATGCTATTAGTCATGAAATACAGATTGAAGTTGAAACTGTAACATATTCCCCCATGAATCAAGGCAATAGCTTTCATGATACTTACAGTAAGTTATCATTCTTAAGATCTCACATACAAAATAACAGAATGTAAGTCCTTTAGAAGCTTCTACAGTCGCATACAATACTGCAACTGTAGGAGAGTACCTGTAGTTCTTTTTTCCTTGCATTTTTTTCAGCTAACACTGTCCTTGTATGCCATCATAGGATCCTAGATCTGGTGATGCCATCTCTTCATCACAAGACTGTGCACTCGGTGTAGATAATTTCTTCATTACTCCAGAAGAACAAGAAAAGTGTCCCTTCCTATTTTTCACACTCCAAAAACATTTTTCCTTTTTTTCAAGTAGCCTCAGCCGCAATTATCATTACAGCACATTTTGTTTCATAAGAAAATACTCCTCACAGAAGAAGTGTCGTATTTTTTGACGGCCTTCTCATGTGAAGGATTTTGCCCATGGTCTGTTCTGTGAAATGCACAATTTCAGGAAATTTTTTTCCTCCTTTCAGAATTTAGTAATACCACTAGTAATATCTATAGCTAGCAGGACCTGAGAACATCATCACCTATTTCAAAACTCATTTCACAAGGGTATTTGCATTCTGGTAGCAAACAGCATTCCTGCGATTTAGACGAAAATAAGTGAGAAAATATTCTAATTAAGCACACACCTATAACTTCAGTAGGTTCCTTGATTGCAGCCATAATGTAGTGAGCTGTTTCACAGACAGACCTACCTGCATTGGGTCTGACTCCACACAGAGCCATCCAGCTGTTAGGCTGTGTGATTCAGAAGGTCTCGCAGAAAAGCATCTCCACATCAGATCATTCAGTTGTTTTTATCATCTAAAATTTCTCAGTTCCTCTTTCACCATCATCCCCATTAATAGGAAACTGACTGTAACCACATGGTAGCAGTTATTTTCCAGGTTCTAACAGTAAATTCCAAACTCACACCAGTTAGCAAGTGAGGTATGTAACTTACTTTCTCCCACCACTCTATCAGCAGTAAGTAACCTGAAGTGATATCAACAAACATTCTGCTTTCCTTGTCAAATCCACAGCTCCGCTGAAAATACCTCTCTGAGCCAAGCACAATGCCGGTGATCCAGCAAATACGAACCAATTCAGAATTCACAGCTAGTTCAGGGCAGGAACAAGCACGAAAAGAAACAGAGGGATGAAATTTTACCTACAGAGAAGTGACTGCAGATATTTACAGTCAACACTTATAATTAACTTTGTCCATATAAAATGAGAGAGGGTTTCATCCATTCATTGAGCCCTTATGAAACATCTGGCAGCCTGCTGTGCAAGCACGGAGCATCCATGGCATGCACAGAGCCCAGAATGAATTGTATTCACTACTGGCACTATGGCTGTGTGCACACCTGTGCTTTTATCTAGGTTTGTGCCTGGAGGCCTCACATTTACAAAACCCAGCTGTTTAGGTGCTTCTGACTACAATTCTATGTTTAACTTCATTTTAGGTAATGTGAGTAATAAAATGGCATTCCACAAAGAGAAATCTATTTCCCCATGAACTGTATTATTTACTAAAAATTGTTAAATGTATACAACATGCTTTTCATACAGAACATCACAAGTACCACAGGATTAGCAGCAGGCAATCGAAATAAGCAAGGCAAGGCAAAATAAGCAGAAGCACTTACATTTAATAGGCTACATAAAGAAAGTCTGGGCCCAGATAAGCTAGGTTTCTGAAAGAAAACTACCCTCATTTACAGTCAAGAACCAATAAATCATTCAAAGCACAATCCCACTAAACTGATTTTCCTAACAATGCATATTCTTTAAATCTGAATGCCTTGCAACTAGATAAAATGATGACATTTTGTAAGATTTTCCACATCAATAACTTTCATGATAAAGCAGTGCAGTTTAATACGACCTACAAGATGGAAAAAAGTGCAGCACAATTACATACAAGTGTGCTTTGTTTATGGACTGGAATAGTCTTTCTCTTGAAGTATATTTAAAGATAAATCACACCAATCAGTGCTGTATTTTATGTAACAAGTTGTTTGTGATTCACAAAGCTGCTAACTGACATATGAAATGAGAAGATATACAAGTATAGACAAGCACGGGACTTAATCCCACTGTGTTCAAGTTAAAGGAAAAAACGTCACTGCAGTCCTCCCTATCCCTTATCCCTTTAGAAGTCATCTAATTCAGACCTCATCTGAGCAAGATCTGCAGTGATCTCATTTCACAGAATTTAGACTTAGAGGTATGCAGTTATTATGGTGACAGGCACGATCTAAATGCTTTTCATTAGACCAGGAAAATGCACAAATTCAAACTTAAGAGGGCTAGTGCCAAACGACTGGACTCAATGAAAGCAAAAACTAAATTATAAAAGGCATCTGTTTCCATAAGCTGCTTTTAAAAAAATCATCACTTACCTGCTCCATCACACATGGGTGTGTGGAGTACTGCACTCCAACATGAGCGTCAATTATCACTTGACTTAGCCTGAAGTCAACTCTACAGTAAGTAAAGTGCGAAGCATAACATACTCCCAAAGAGTATCTCTACATCATGCTTGAATTCTAACTCCTCTCAAACGTTTCTCAAGCAGCAAATATCTTACTGCAAGAAAATGATGGCATCCTTGATGTTTTACTGTATTTTCAGCACTTTTCTGCATACATCCAGTACTTCCCTGACGTGATGACAGTAAATATGCACTACAGGACACATTAACACTGACTACCAGTATCATCATTTATGAGGGGAATGAGGAAAAGTTGTTACTAGTTGCATAAATTTGAAGGCCCTGTCTCGACTGACTGTGAAGGAAAGAAAAACAGGAACAAGATGCATAAAGAATGTTACTGTGCCAGCTTGTACCTACCACTAATCAAAGTTCCTTACTGTGGTGAGAATGGAAGATTATGCAGTGAGATGATCAGTGCCTCTGCTTCAGAGAAGTGACCAGAACAAGAATAAGATGAAAAGTACTTCACCAGAACATTTATTGTCACTCGTTATTATGCTGAAATCTCCACTGACAGCGTAATAACTTTTCCCAGATAATAGCTGTACTCAAAATAAGACAGCAAA